>NC_034595.1:91617332-91619168 GCF_900095145.1 Mus pahari
AGGAAGAAGGAAGGAAGGAAGGAAGGAAGGAAGGAAGGAAGGAAGGAAGGAAGGAAGGAAGGAAGGAAGGAAGGAAGGTGTTCTCTACTGGATGGAGCAAACCAAGCCAGCCCACAGAAGTGGGGTGTGGGCAGGTGTAGGAGGGTGCACCCCTAATCCTAGCAGTTTTGGGATGAAGGCCACAAGTCCAGTGGTCCAGTATCTGCTGATATCGTCTACCTATAGCATCCAGATACACAGCAGACACTGATCTTCAGCCAGCCTCAGCTACATAAAGTTCAAGGCCAGCCTGGGCTACAATGGACTCCATCTCAATTAAAAGAAAAAGAAAAAAATGGCACAGGTTTCACCATCTTCCGAATATGGATGGATAGATGGATGGATGACGGATGGATGGATGGATGGATGGATGGATAGGTGGATGGACGGATGATGGATGGATGGAAAACCAGGTCCCTGTTATCCACCTATCTTTCCTTCTGTCCTACAGGTGAGACTTTCCCGGGGACCACTGTCTGCTGCAGGGCCCAGGTGTGATGATGCAAGCCTGTAATCCCAGCATCAGGAGGGAGGGGGAAGATCAGAGGGACGAGGCCATCCTCGGCTACATAGCACATTCAAGGCCAGCCTGTGCTACATGAGGCACTATGCTAGCCTGGTCCATCCTTGCTTTATTAAATACAAAAGTCAGAGGGGAAGACACAAAACCCCGGATGGGATGTCCTGGACCCAGGTCCCCAGGTTCTTCGAAGCCTGACCTGATACTGAAGGAGACGAGAGGACTCACCTGGGCCTCCTCCCACTCCGGCAGGACCAGTCTGTGCAAAAGCGTGGGGCTGCAGTGCCCCCTGCTGGCGGCAGTGAGAACAACGCCAAGAGGACTACACTTTGTGCTTTGGGGATGAGTGTGAAGCGTTTTGGGGATGAGGGTGAGAGGTCTACCTGGGATGCTAAAAAAATCCCAGCAGCATCCTAGCCTTGAAAATCTCGTGCTCTCTTCAGAGGAAATCAACCATTTCTGAAAGGATCCCCAGAACAAAGACAAGGGAACTCACCTAGCCCGGTCTGTCCAACCCAGGAAGCCTTCCTGGAGGAGGTGATCCGCATTGGGTGGCAGATAGTATGAGTCAAGGACTTAGTTCTCTGGGTCCCAAATAATAATTTATGTCTACTTGGCCAGAACAAGTAGACCACACTTTCATGAAGCTGAAGGGGGCAGGACATGTTGGCCTGTGCCTTTAATCCCAGCATTCAAAAGGCAGAGGCGGGTGGATCTCTGTGAGTTCCAGGCTGGTTCAGGGGTGGGAATGGGGAGGCAAGCAGCAGGCATGCGTGGTAGCTCATACCCATCATCTCAGTACAGGGAAGATGGAGCCAGGAAGATCATGATTGTGAGGCCAACCTGAGCTACAGAATGAGCCCACCAGAAAGAGGAAGAAACGTCCCGTGGGTAGAACTTGAGCAGCCACGGTTCCGGGTTTGTGGTAAGAGAACCAAAAGATGTCGATGCACCATGTCTGGTGAGCAGCAGAGGGAGACAGAGAGCCAGGGAAAGTCGAGCTGGAAGGCTGAGTGAGCCAGGAAGGAAGCAGGGAAGGGGGCAGGGATGGATGGGGGGGAGGGCTGTTACCAGGGAGGGAGGGGAAGGGTGGAGGAAGGGGCCAACACTGAAAATGAATAAATATGGAACCCAGGGGGTGACAGCACACGCTATTAATCCCAGCACTGGGGAGGCAGAGGCAGGCGGGATCCCACAGACCAGCCTGGTCTACAGAGTGAGTTCCAGGACAGCCAGGGCTACACAGAGAAACCCTGTCTAGGAAAAAAAAAAAAAAA
>NC_034595.1:91619268-91621169 GCF_900095145.1 Mus pahari
AAAAAAAAAAAAAAAAGGTAAAGAAAAGAAAATACACAACCCAGAACAGAGTGGTGACTCAGGTTTGATTCTCAGACCCATGTGGTGGCTCACAACCGCCTGTAAAGCCAGTCTGGGGGTCCAACAGGCAAGCATGTGGTGCACACACATGTGTGCAGGTAACACATTCATATGCACAAAGGAAAATAAATAAGTCTAAAGGGACTGTTAAAACAAAGTTCCAACTTGTACTGTTTTTCTTTTAGGTCGGGTCTTATGTAGTCCAAGCTGACTTCAAACTCCCTGTGTAGCTGAAAATGACCTTGAACTTCCGGTCCGGTCCTCCTGTCTCCACTTCCCAGTGCTGGGGTGGCAGGGTGCACCTCCATGCCTAGTTTGTGAGGTGCTGGGGCTTCCTGCTTCAACAACAGGCACTCGACCAGCTAAACCACATCTCCAGCTCTGCTTCCTGCCTTTAATGGTGCGGGGGGGGGGGGGTTCAGGTCTTCAAGCGTGCTAAGCAAACCAAGCCACCACTGTGCCAAAGTCCAGCCCTGGCTTAGCAGTCATTATTAGCCGGGCAGTGGTGGCGCATGCCTGTAATCCCAGCATTTGGGAGGCAGAGGCAGAGGCAGGTGGATTTCTGAGTTCGAGGCCAGCCTGGTCTATAGAGTGAGTTCCGGGACAGCCAGGACTGCCCAGAGAAACCCAGTCTCAAAAAACAAAAAACAAAGAAGAAGAAGAAGAAGAAGAAGAAGAAGAAGAAGAAGAAGAAGAAGAAGAAGAAGAAGAAGAAGAAGAAGAAGAAGTCATTATTAAAGGTCTTTAGATGTTATAAAATTGTTTTGTAGAATTATTCTAGAATTCCAACACACACAGTAGGTGCTCTGGTGTGTTGGACTGTCAAAGCCACGTCTATAAAAAGGGAACCGACAGGCTGAGGACCGGTCTTGGAATTCCAGGGGACTCTTACATGATCATGAAGAAGGAAGTGTCTTTAGCTATCAGTGCAATCACCTGCCTGAGAGTTTAGCTAGGAAACATTTCTCCTGCACTTCTAGGCCAGGAAGGAGCTCACTCGAGAGGTGTGGAACAGAGTCCATCTTTAGCCTGGCCACTTGGCGGCCATTTGATGATTAGTCCTAGTCAACAGACTGCTGTAATTTTTATTTCTTTAATTTTTATGTATACAGGCGTTTTGCCTGCATGTATATCTGTGTACCGTATCTATGTCTGGTGCCCAAGGAAGCCAGACGAGGGCATCAGATCCCCTGAGACTGGAGTTACAGATGTTTGTGAGCTACCATGTGGGTGTTGGGAATGAACTAGGGTACTCTGGAAGAATAAATGCCCTTAACCACAGAGCTACCACAGAGCTACCTCTCCAGGACCTGCCATTTTTACTTAACATCTCTCTCTCTCTTTTTTTTAATATTTATTTATTTATTATATGTAAGTACACTGTAGCTGTCTTCAGACACTCCAGAAGAGGGCGTCAGATCTTGTTATGGATGGTTGTGAGCCAACATGTGGTTGCTGGGATTTGAACTCCAGACCTTCGGAAGAGCAGTCGGGTGCTCTTACCCACTGAGCCATCTCACCAGCCTTTTCCTTCCTCTCCATGGATATCTCTTTAATCTCACTGGGTTTGGGGGAGGGAGGGTTCTTTTTTTTTTTTTTATTCTTCAGCTGACAGCAAGAGGGTTTATTGTACACAAGTTACACTTGGCCACAAGAGAACAGAGCTAGTCCAGAGTGCCAGCGGGACTGGGTCTTAAGAAAGGCGGTCATGGGGCTGTTGAGATGGCTCAGTGGGTAAGAGCACCCGACTGCTCTTCCGAAGGTGCAGAGTTCAAATCCCAGCAACCACATGGTGGCTCATAACCATCCGTAACAAGATCTGACGCCCTCTTCTGGAGTGT
>NC_034595.1:91622279-91644721 GCF_900095145.1 Mus pahari
AAAAAAAAAAAAAAAAAAAAGGGCTGGACCAGTTGTAGGCCACAGAAGCTCTGGCCACCTTCCCAACTGTGGCACTTAATCTTCACAGCCCAGAGAGGTCAAGGAGCTTGCCTGAGGTCACACAGAATTCTACACCTGGCAAGATCCAGCTATGTTCATGCATGTGCAAGTGTGTACACGTGCAGGTTAGAAGCAGACATCATCAGGTGTCTCCCTCAATGACTCTCTGCCTCATTTAGGGTATGGTATGCATGTGTGTCTGTCTTGTGTGTCTTTCTGTTCACATGTGTGAGTGTGTGTGCATGCGTGTGTTGTGTGTGTGTGTGTGTGTGTGTGTGTGTGCCTGTTTGTGTAAACTAATGTCAGGTGTCTTTCTTAATCATCCCCCAACTTATATCAAGGCAAGGCCACCCACTGGAGCCCCAAGCTCACCAGTCCCGATACTCTTAACTAGATGTCTCTGTCTCTCAAGAGCTGGGATGACAGGCCAGCCATCCCACCCGCCCAGCATCTGTGTGGGTGATGTTCGGGGATGAGAACCCTGGTCTTCACGTTGCCTTGGTAAGCACTTTACCCACTGAACCACCCTACCTCCAACCTCTCCTCTTATCTTTTGAGACACGTCCTCTCACTGAACACAGAGTCCATCTGTCCAGGGAGCTCCAGGGATCCCCAGTCTCCATCTTGCCAGGGTTTAACAGCTCAGCGGACTCCTTAGAATCAGAACTCCATGCCTGCGCAGGAGGCAGGTGCTTTGATGACCTGCCCATCTCTCCAGTCCTCATTTTTTTATATACTGGTTAATTTTTAGTTTTGTTTTGTTTGTTTTTTTTTTTTAATTATTTTTAAGAGTGTATGAGTACGTGCATGTCCCCACAGAGGGCAGACGTGTCAACTCCGTGGATCTGGCTACACAGATCCGTGTGAGCTACCCCACCCCCACCTCCCACGACAGCAGCAGTGCTTGTCCTTGTCCTTGACGGCTGAGCTCGCTAACACCTTGCTGATTGACCTACTTATTTGAGTCAAGGTCTCCATAGGTAGCCCAGGCTGGTCTTCAACTTGAAATCCTCCTGCCTCCACCTCCCAAGAGGAGGGACCACCAGCACGCACCCCTAATGCCAACTTCTCTCTCTCTCTCTCTCTCTCTCTTTTTCCTTTCACGGAATGGCATGTCTCTTCCTTAACCAAGACATCACTGACTTGTTCTTCCCACTACAGTCCCAGGGGGAGCCTGTAATTCCCACAGACTCCAGGCCCCGCCCCAGAACAATGAGCTCTCTGGGCCCCCAGCAGATAGGAAACACATGGCCACACAGTCTGTTAGATTGTTAGGATCAAAGCAAAGCGTCTGTTATTGACCACCGACCCCTGGAGGGGCCCCAGCCGGAGCCCCAGCTCCTGTACCACAGTGCAAGGTAATTTTTTCCAGCCGTTTCGTGGTTCTCCATCAGGAAGGGGGGGCTGTGATTGCCCCCACAGAACATCTGTCAATGTCAGGAGATATTTTTGGGGTTTCCAGCTGAAAGGAAGAAGGAACTGCTGACATCTGTGAGGTGCCCCCCCCCCCCGCCCCGGGGCTAGCGCTGAGCCAGCTGCGGTTGCTCCTGTCAAACAGCAGCTCTGCCCAAAGTGATCTGGGGAAACTGAGGGGTTCCCTCCTGGGGTTCTTAGCTTCATTAATAAACGGATTTAAGAATGAACTCAATTGGAGACATAAGGACAATTTTATTAGAGATTAAAAGAAAAACCCCAGGGCGGGCAGGCTGTAAACCTCCGCAGCTGCCCAGAGGAGGAGAGTACAAAGAGGGAACCGGGACCATGCCATTTAAGCTGGGACGGAAGTCAGACACAGACACGTGGCTAGCAAGCGGCCACATGGTGCCAAGGGAGACTTTGGAGAAAGTGTAAGGAAGCCCAAAATGGTGGCGGGAACCCCCAAAACGTTGCTTAGAAAAAAGACAGGAGAAGGGTAAACTTATGCTTGCTAAACACACTTACCAGATTATGTGACCGCAATAAATGGGCTTCCACACTAGGGACAGGGCTTCGGGGAGGAGGCCACAGGATCTCAGTAATCCCTTCCGCCTGTCTCTTCCCAGGGCCCCACTGTCCTAGGAATGGTCCTTAGGGAAAGTGAATGACCCTCCTCCACCCCACCCCAGCCACAGATTCCATTCTTTTGACCAGTAATAGATTCAAGTTCAAGTTAGTGCAAAGGACTGGCAAATGACACTTGGGAAGATGACGTTTGTCTGTATAGTCACGGGACGAAAGACAAGTCGTGAGTCATTGCAAATTATAGAGGGGGCGGGGGAGTGGGGGAGTGGGGATGTGGCTCAACCTAGTACACAAAGCCATAGGTTCAGTCCCCAGCACTGCATGTGGGCGTGCCTGCCATGCTATCCCTCAGGAAGCAGAAGGATCTGTTCAAGGTCACCCTCACCTGGTAGTGAGTTCTAAACCAGCCTGAGATACACGAAACCCTGTCCCCAAGCAAAACCAGAATGCCTTGGCCGTGCCTTCAGGTAGACAAACCATAGCAGATGAAGGAAATGCTGGGCTGAACTCACAGAAATCCACCTGCCTCTGAGTGCCGGGATTAAAGTCTGGAGCAACCACGACTGGCTCCCCGGTTTTGAGACATAGGCCAGACTAGCCTCACACGCTCTGAGTGACCGAAGATGCTGTAGAATTTCTGATCCTCCTGCCTCCACCTTCCAAGATGAGATTGCAGGTGTGTGCGTGTGTCGATTGCAGCTTTATAAAGTGCTGGGCCGAAGCGTCGGCTTTCTACAGGCACAGCTTCCTGCTTTCAAAAACCTATCGACTCAGTCTTAGCTTAAGGGTTGATGGAAGCTGCATCCTTGTGTGTCAAGGATGTCTTCTAAAAGTCAAGAGGATGTCAGGTCGTACACGAGGTGGATGGAAAATGGTTACTACGGGAGACTTAAGACAGCTGGGATAATGCACTCGTGACCTACACCCCTCATCTCTCTGGAAGTGTCATGTTCTACACAGCCAGGGTCAAGAGAGCTGCAGGTCCTCAAAGACGAATGCAGCCTCTTCAGGGAACATCAGTTCCATTTACACAGTACAGAGGGTGGTCCTGCCATAGAGGATGCCCTGCTGTGTGTGTATGCATGTCTGTGTGTGTCTGTGTGTATGCATGTGTCTGTGTATATCTGTTTGTATGTCTGTGCATGGGTGTGTCTGTCTGCACGGGTTTGTAAGTGTGTGTATATGTATATCTGTGAATGTAGAGGGGTGTTATGTATGCTGTATATACATGTGCATGTGTATGTATTTATGTGTGCACATGCATATGTATTTGTGTGTGTGTGCATGAGTGTGGGGTATATGTATATGTATGTTTGTGTGCATGTGTTTGTGTCTACATGTGTATGTATGTATATGTGTATGTATATGTGAATCTGCATGGGTGTGGGGTGTATGTATACATATGTGTATGTGTGCATAGATGTACATATGTACGTGTGTGCATGTGTGTCTGTGTGTGTGCATGCATATGTTTGTGTCTCTATGTATGTGTCTGTGTGTTTCTGTGTGTGTCTGTGTGTGTGCATATGTATATGTGTGTGTCCTGTGTATGGGGGTATGTAACATGGTGTAGGGTGTGTGTATTTGTCTGTCTGTCTATGACTGCATGGTGTAGGGATGTGTGTGTATGCATGTGTATGTATATTTGTGCATGTCTATGTATGTATGTATGCATGTATATGTATGTATGTATGCATGTCTGTGTATGTGTGTATGTATCTGTGTATGTTTGTATGTATGCACGTCTGTGTATGTATGTATGTGTGTATGTATCTATTGTGTGTGTGTATATATGTATGCATGTCTGTGTATGTGTGTATGTATGTATGTATGCTTGTCTGTGTATGTGTGTATGTATGTATTATGTATGTGTGCCTCTGTGCATGGGTGTTGGTGGGGAGTCAGAGGACAGCTCATTGGTTCTCTTTCCATCTTGCAGATCCTGAGGAAGAAACTAAGATACAGTGCAAAAGAAATGAAGGTCATGGATGAGCTGCTCGGGGTGGAGGGTGGGGGTGGGGGGAGGGGGGATACTCAGGGCTTCCTGGGAATTCTGGTGCCACACAATCTCATTCCCCTCTGTTCATGGTTCTTTCCTCACTGGACCGTTGTCAGCTGTTATGCCCTGTGTCAGTTAGCATCTAACAGGTTGTCTGGGCTTGCCGGCCTTCATCACGCTGGGTCCATCTGGGTCCAATGGCTGGGCTCGCTGACTCAAAGGGACCCTTCTGGTCACAGACATTCTGTGGGTGAGGGAGAGCTAGATACCAAGTGGGTTCCCTGGGTGCTGTTCAGGGTGGCGCATGGTCAGTGGTCCCCGGGAGGCCAGTGTGGTGGCACCCACCTGTAATCCCAGCACTGAGGCAGGAGAATCACCGAAAGAACAAGGCTAGCCTGGTCCAGCAAGTTCCAGGCCAGTTAGAGTTACAGAGTAAAAATCCTACCTTGAAAAAACTGAAGCAGCCAAACAAGAAAAGCAAGGCCTTCAAGATGGCTCAGTGAGTGGAGGGGTTGCTGTCAGGAGCCCTGAGTGGCTCAGTGAGTGGAGGTCTTGCTGTCAGGAGCCCTGAGTTCAATCCCTGAAATTGACAGGGTGCCAGAAGCACCCCCACCAGGTGGCCTTGGACCCCACACACAGCAAACAAACAAATGCTTATGTACATGTAAATCTTTTTTTTTTTTATTTTTAAACAGGGGCACAGGAATGGAGCTCAGTTGACTGAGGCTTGCCAAGCAGCTGGGAAGCCATAGGAGATGGTGACAGCATGTGGCAGCCTGTGACATCGTGTAACCGCATGTGACAGCATGTAGCTGTAACCCCAGCATTGGGGAGGTGGAGACAGGCCAGAGAGCAGAAACTCAAGAGACATAGAGATCCTCCTGCCTCTGCTTTCTACATGCTGGGGTTAAACGTGTGTGCACACCATGCCCCAGAAAAAGAGTCCAGAGGGGCTGGAAAGACGGGCCGCCCGGTGGTAGAGTTCTGACTGCTATTGCAGACGACGGAGTTCAGTTCCCAACACCCAGATAAGTTGGCTCACAACTTCCTGGAACCCCAGCTTCAGGGGGATCCAAACCTCTGGCCTCTCTGAGCACCCACACTCACACATCATTTTTAAATTTAAAAATACCCCCCAAAAAAGGAGGGGCTGGAGAGATGGCTCAGAGGTTGAGAGCACTGGCTGTTCTTCCAAAGGATCTGGGTTCAATTCCCAGCACCAATGTGACAGCTCAGAACTGCTTGTAACTCCAGTTCCACTGGATCTGACACCCTCACCCACACAGACAGACATGCAGGCAAAACACCCATGCACATAAAAAAAAAAAAAAAGTAATAAATTAAGGGGCTGGAGAGATGGCTCGGGGGTTAAGAGCACTGACTGTTCTTCCAGAGGTCCTGAGTTCAATTCCCAGCAACCACATGGTGGCTCACAACCATCTGTAACAGGATCCGATGNTCTCTTCTGGTATGTCTGAAGACACAGACAGCTACAGTGTACTCATATATATAAAATAAATAAATCTTTTTTAAAAATAAATAAATAATTTTAAAATGACATTTAAAAACACAAGCGGGGGAGGGGAGAGGAGGAAGAGGCTTGAGAAAGCCTGAATTTGCCAAAGTAAAGCAGCATCCCACTGGTCATGGGAGGGTTAATGGACATTCCTCCCTGCCAGTGGGCTGTGGACTAAGGTGGAGTGTCAATTAAGCAAGGCAGTGTGCAGAGAGGCCACCACCAGCTACTGAGTCAGTGGCAGCTCCCAGCACAGGGATGGAAGGGGAGGGGAGGGGTGGTGAGGGGAGGGAAGGGATGGGGAGTGGATGGGCAGGCAGAGTGGGGAGGGGGTGGTATAGTTATTCACTCCCTAATGCTCCCGGGTCATGCCTGGGGGAAGTTCCTCCGACTAAGACAGTCTGGACCTTCTAATGCGTCCCTCCTCCAGATCTGCTCCCTCCCATCCCATCCCCAGAGGCCTGTGGCCTCAAGTTCCTCCTGACACCACACCCTCAGCCTTACCAGAAACCCATGGGCAGGGCAACCCTCCTGTGGGTCACGTGGGCAGGGTAGCCCTCCTGTGGGTCACGTGCTTGCAATTCCTCGCATCCTTTGGCCACCGGAAGAAGATTGCTTGGACCAACATAGAGGCTTTTTTCTACGCTAGTATTTTTTTTTTTTTAAGATTTACTCATATGAAGTCATTTACCTGCTTGTAACATGTGTGCCGGGTGGCCAACTAGAGTAAAACCTTGCCCCCCCCCCAAAAAAAAGATCCCAGGCTAAGCGTCATGGCAGACTTTAATCCCCGCACGTGGGAGGCAGAGGCAGGTGAATCTCTTTGTGAGTTTGAGGCCAGCCTGGTCTATGTAGCAAGTTCCAGGATAGCCAGGAGACCCTGTATCCTGAAGAGAAGAGGAGGGGAGGGGAGGGGAGGGAAAGAAAAGGGAAGGAAAAGAAAAGAAAAGAGAAAGAGAAGAGAAGAGAAGAGAAGAGAAGAGAAGAGAAGAGAAGAGAAGAAAAGAAAAGAAAAGAAAAGAAAAGAAAAGAAAAGAAAAGAAAAGAAAAGAAAAGAAAAGAGAAGAGAAGAAGGAAATCCTATCTATATACTCAACCACCCTCTTCCTTCAGGACATTTGACAGTTGCCTTGGATTGCCAGAGCAGTGACTGGACTTAACCACAAAGGGAAAGCCACTCCCCAATTCCTGAAAAATGCCATTCCCATAAAACACAATGAGGTCCACCCCTTTTCTCAACACCCCCCTCCCTCCCCTTCTTTAGTTTCTGGAACAACCCCCACCCCAGAGTAAAATGTAAATCTGTGGGTCTCCCATTTCTGTTCTTCGCCAAGAACAGAACTCATTTTCTACCCTCTTAATGTTGGTTCCTACGTCACAGCCAGGCCCAGGTATGGGAGAGGGTTCACCTGGCAGGAATGAGGGTCTTAGGTTTCTTCCTTAGCACCCCCTAAACTTTCTTTCTTTCTTTCTCTCTCTCTCTTTCTTTCTTTCTTTCTTTCTTTCTTTCTTTCTTTCTTTCTTTCTTTCTTTCTTTCTTTCTTTCAGAGAAGCTAAGATGGCTAGTAAGAAAAAAAAAAATCCATGTAAAACGTCTGTAATTTTACCACTGGAGAGGCAGAGGCAGGGGGATTATGAGTTGGAGGCTAGCTTGAGTTACAAGTCAAAACTCGTTCTCCAAATAAAGTAAGGGGGAAAAAATGATAAAGTGTTTGCCTGGTGTGTGTGAAGTCTGGTGGTCCATCCCCAGGGTGGCCTGAAATGGAGCATGTTGGTGCCCACCTCTGAACCCAGCACTAAAGAAGTGGAGGCAGGGGGTTACTGCCCAGGTGCAACTTCTCTTGGTGACCTTGCAGGCAGAACTGACCCTGTACAGAATTACCTGGCCACGTGACTGAGGGCCACTTCCTCAGCGAATCCAAGGGGCAGCCCCCCCCTTTTACTCCCGACAGGGTCCCATGCACACTAAGCTAACCTAAAGCTCACAACATTGACATGGGTGACCTAGAACTTGTGCCTCTCCAGTCTCCACCTCCAGAATGGTAAGGTCACAAGCATGAGCGCCACCGTGCCGGCTTTTAGGAATCCGGGATTTTGTGCATGGGCAAACACTGAGCTCTGCCCACTCCGTAGACCAGGAAATGTGCACATAAGTGAAAAGCTTGCCCAGGCAGTGTGCGTGATAGGGCTTCCACCAGCTAGGGAGGAAAAGGTACCCAAATCTCCCCAGAGCTTAGAACCCTGACAAGGGAAGTCAGAGGAAGACAGTGTGGCTCTCAGATCCAGGAGCAGGAATCCTGAGAATCAGACTAAGCCATAGGGGGAGAGAGAAAGAGAACAAATATACTGTCCCCAGCACAAGTGGAAGCAAGTCACAGGAGCGGCCGGATGTCAGACAGAGCGCGCAGCATGTTCACGCAGCATGTTAACGGTGTAAATTTAGACGAGTTAAGTCTCACTCCCCTCATATTTATGAAGAGGATCAGAAACTTCGCCTTCAAAGATAGCCATCGGGTATTAAATGAGATAACATCACTTGTCGAACAGGAGATGCTATCTTCAAAGCCTTTCTGGAGAAGGTGCCCGGCTCATTCTCTTAGCCAGCACTGACTGTTAGCATTCTGTCTAAACTCCACCCTATAGTTACCTGGCAACCGCCAGGTAAGCTCCTCCCCTCAGTTACCTGGCAAGAGCCAGGTAGGCCTGGCCCACTATAAAAGGGGCTGCTTGCCCCCTCCTCTCTCACTCTTGCTTCCCTCTTGCTTCTCTCTAGCTCTTCCTCTCCCCTAACCCCCACCCCTCTCCCCCAGCTCATGCCCATGGCCAGCCTCCTCTCTCTCTCTCTCTCTCTCTCTCTCTCTCTCTCTCTCTCTCTCTCTCTCCCTTTCTCTGCCTCTACTACCCTCTTAACTTCCCTCCCCATGCCCTGAATAAACCCTATTCTATACTAGTCTATACTAGAGCATCGTGTGGCTGGTCCCTCAGGGGGAAGGGATGTCTTGGCATGGGCCCGCTGAGACATTCTCTTCCCCCATAACTCACCACACCCCCACAGAGCATATCTTCTACCTCTGTAAGGCAGAGAGAGGAAGAGAGTAGAGAAGTAGAGGCCGGCCATGGCCATGAACACATGGAGAGAGGGGAAGAGAAGGGAATGGGAAGGGGAGGGCAGGAGCAGGAGAGAAAGGAGAGAAGAGAGCGAGAGCAGGAGAGTAAGAGAGAGAGGAGGGGCAAGCAGCCCCTTTATAGTGGGCCAGGCCTAGCTGACTCCTGTCTGGTACCTTGGGAGGAGTTTAGACAGAACGCTAACCCTGACTCTAAGGCCAGCTATGCTACATATTTTTTTTCCTATCGGGGACTTTTCTAATTTGATTTTTGTTTTGTTTTGTTTTTGTTGTTGTTGTTTTTGTTTTTTCGAGACAGGGTTTCTCTGTGTAACCCTGGCTGTCCTGGAACTCACTCTGTAGACCAGGCTGGCTTCAAACTCAGAAATCCGCCTGCCTCTGCCTCCCAAGTACTGGGATTAAAGGCGTGTGTGACCACTGCCCGGCAACCTTTACCGTTTGAGCCTGTGTCTCCTCGTTTATTCCATGTTGTGTTTAAACTTGGAGCTTTGTGCCTGTGAAGTGATTGCTCTGCTAAGGTCCCCGGCCATACCAGCTACATTCACACTTTCCTTTTTTTTTTTTTTTTTTTTTTTTTTTTTTTCAAGACAGGATTTCTCTGTATAGCCTTGGCTGTCCTGGAACTCACTCTGTAGACCAGGCTGGCCTCGAACTCAGAAATCCACCTGCCTCTGCCTCCCAAGCGCGCCACCACTGCCCGGCTCACACTTTCTTTATACTATATGTTTTTTTGTTTTATGTTTATTTTATTTTACATCAGACATGTGTGTCTCTGTGTGTGTGTGTGTGTGTGTGTGTGTGTGTGTTTGTGTGTGTGTTCAGGTGCCAAGGTGTACAGGCTGAGGTCAGAAGACAGCTTTGGGAGTCAGTTCTCTCTCCGTAGCTCGTGAGTTCTAGGGACGGAAATCACCCCAGCAACAAGCAACCTTACCCACTGAGCCATTTCACTGACCTGATTTTTGTTTGTTTGTTTGTTTGTTTTTTGTTTGTTTGTTTTTTCGAGACAGGGTTTTTCTGTGTAGCCCTGGCTGTCCTGGAACTCACTCTGAAGACCAGGCTGGCCTTGAACTCAGAAACCCGCCTGCCTCTGCCTCCCGAGTGCTGGGATTAAAGGCGTGTGCCACCACCTCCCGGCTCACTGACCTGATTTTGTTTTAAATTTTTTTAATTAAAATTTTATTTTATACTAGGTGGTGGTGGCCCACACCTTTAATCCCAACACTTAGGAGGCAGAGGCAGGTGGATCTCTGAGTTTGAGGCCAGCCTGGTCTACAAAGGGAGTTCTAGGACAGCCAGAGTTACCCAGAGAAACCCTGTATGGAGAAAGAAGAATGTATTTTATGGGTATGAGTGCTCTGCCTGGATCTAGTCCTCAGAGGCCAAGCTAGGGTCCAACAAGGGCCTTCTCCTGGCAGAGCAGCCCAAGGCCAAAGGATCCAATGGTTGTTCAGTCACATGACTGGATGTCTTAGCAGCCCCCCCCCCCTCCCGTGGGGTGCTGGTACGGAAGGCAAGTCCTAGAGGGCTGGCTGCCCATTTTCAGTCTCCATTGAAACCTCACAGATTGTGTGGCTAACAGTTCAAAGGCGCAGTCCTTCATGACTGGACATCAAAGTTGCAGGAACCTGAAGCATCTGGCCCCAACGGGACTATAATCCTAATCCAGAAGCAGAAAGACAGACGGAGAGGAAAGACTGCTGTGGCCCAGCTTCGTTCCACACTCAGCCTACGGAAAAGGGCCATTCACAGTGTGTGGGGGTGGGGGTGTCTTCCCATCTTAACATCATCAAAATAACCTCCCCTAGGCACGCCCAGAGGCCATTCTCCCAATAATTAGACTTTGTCAAGTTGACAACCCAGGAGGGAAGGCAGGGAGGACAGAAAGGGGACATCAGTTAGTCCACACACTTTTCGGAAGGGTTCGGGTGGGCGGGGTCCACGGCTTCTGTACGTCCTCCATCCGCCACCATCGCCAAGGTCTTCTGCGGTCTGAATTCTTTCTTGGCATCAAAAGGCCCAGAGTGGTGCTCACAGGGGGAACCATTACTGAGTTTCCCCATTTCGGAGCCTCCTTCCAAGCCAAGCAGGTCTGTTCTCAGGCAAGCTCCTCCCAGCGGCTCCACCCCGCCCCGCCCCCACCAAGCGGTCAGCCCGCAGTTTCTCCTCTCCAGGGGGATGTCACTCCCTCTGGCTCAGACCTGGCCTGGGTGTCATTTGTGAAAGAAAAGAAACGACTTTACTCAGTCTAAGGAGTCCCGCTAGGCGTTGGGAAGGAAGTCCCATCTAGAGATNAGGCCTGTGGACCAGGAGGTGGCTGGCTGAGAAACACACACACACACACACACACACACACACACATTCACACACACACACACACACACACACACACACACACACACACACACACACTGCTACCTCTATGGGGGGTTTGGAGCATCGCTGAAGGCCTTTTCTCTATTCCTCTAGATGTCCAGTCACAAAACATATTTGCTTTTACCTGGACAGATCCTGATACCCACTTTTGTACCCAACTGACCCGGACTGCCTTACCTCAGGGATTCCGGGATAGCCCACACCAATTTGGGCTGGCCTTAGCTTCTGACCTATTGTCTCTGTCTCTTCCTAAATCTAAGATCATACTTTATGTAGATGATGTCCTTCTCTATAGCCCCTCTTTAGAAATCAGCCAAACTGACACTGTGGCTCTTTTGAATTTCCTTTCTAATCGCAGCTACAGGGTCTCACCCTCTAAAGTCCAACTGTCCACTCCTCAGGTTACCTATTTGGGACTAACAATCACCCCAACCCATAAGGCCCAACAGGCCCCCATTAGGGCCCCTGCTTTACATCTTCCTGACCTGACTCGCCCTTTTTCCCTCTATGTAACAGAAAAGGAGGGATTTTCCCTTGGAGCCTTGGGCCACCAAATAGGACCTTCTTTTGCACCTGTGGCATACCTGTCAAAAACTAACCTTTAGATCATCTCTTATAACCTATCACAGCTCCTAACGTATAAAGGATTACAGACTCTACCTCCCTCTAGAGGTAGAGTCTTTTCAGACTTTTCAGACTGAGAACTCTCCCCAAGCGACCTCTCCTCATCTCCCCTTTTGAGTCATGTACAGACGTCCAGTCCTAACTCCTGGCTTCTTGCCCAAGCGCTCTCCCCTTCCAGATCATTTGCTTACCCATTACTCTCTCGTCTTCGCTCTCTCCTATGGAACTTTGCTGACCGTCACCTACCTCGACCACACTCTGCTTCCTGCCCATTACCTGTTAATATTGGAGACCAAGTCCTTTTATCTCCTCCAGGTCATCAACCTTCACCTCTCTCTCCAAAGTGACAGGGTCATTTTAAGGTAATCCTTGTAACTCCTACAGCTGCTAAGCTCAAGGGACTCTCTCATTGGGTCCACCTGTCTCACCTGAAACCCTTCATTCCCCCACCTAAAGATGATTCCTCTTCATACACATCAACCCTAACAGGACCGTGCTCTGTTAAGCTCCAAAAGACATCAAGACCACCGGTCTTGTCTCATCCTAGAGAATGAGGCTTCATTCCAACAGCCAAACCTGGCCTCACTGGATGAGACACCGGATTAGTTGTAGCCTTTTCATATTTTACCTGCTGTTCATTTCCATCAAGGGTCGTCCCTACGTCTGGAGATTCGAAGTTTGAGAAACGCCTGCTGACGACAAGCAGACTTTCCAAATAGGATCAGGAAACTGCTCCATAGCTGGGTGCCAGGAACTGATCCAGATTGCCATCGTCCCTATATCTGTGGCTCCATCCGCATATTATGACCTTTATACCTGTTTTCTCTTTGACCAGACAAAAGATTATTGCAGAAAATGGCCAGACGTGTATGGGGGCTGCCCATACTGGTCTTGTGAGATACACCTGCTAGGGACACAGATTAATCACTTCTTCTATTGATTCCACAAGACACTCCTCTACATTTGAGACCCACGGGATCCCAGGTGGGAAATAGGACTTGCTGGTAAGCTTTACCACAGAACTCAGCCCAGCTCCCAGTAAGTACCATCCACATCCAGAGACAATATGTCTCAATCGCCCCTTGTCTTATTAATCTTGTCTCTACCTTCCTTCAGTGACAAGTACAAAATTTCTAACCAAGCTGTTAATCAGCTCCTGTTACAGGATTACCAGCCGCTGCCCACAAAGAAATCACTGTCCATAGAAGAACCTGATTCAGACGATTGCCATACAAACTCCGATGGTGAAGGCCAGCTATACCCTGAAAAGTGACGACGCCCCTAAACAGCAGGAAGTAGCTTAAGAGACAAGATGCCCTTTATTCCCTCTTCACCATTGGTTTCCCCTCTCTTTTTCTCCCCTTCTTTTTATAATAACAAGAAGGGAGGAATGTTAGCACCAGGACACTCCAAGGCCTGGCCTAACCATGTGACCCTGGACCTGCATTGCCAGGACAACGACCCTCAAGCCCACAACTCACCTGGCTCAGTCCCCACCCTCATTGGTGTGATGTCATTCTCCGTATAAATTAGGGGATCACCCCCTCCTCGCTCTCTTCCCCTCTTCTCTTTCCCCCTCTTCTCTTTCCCCTCTTTCTCTCTCCTCTTTTCTGCTCTTCTACTCGCTTCGCCGCCCCACCCCATCCCTGCTTAATAAACCTCTCTCACATGGAATCACCTTGGCGTGGTCTGCTGTTTGGTTTATCTGCCCAAAACATAAAAGCCACATGCGTGCCTGAGGGCTTGAGGAGGCCAGGAGACAGCACCACAGCCCCCGAACGGCCAGTGGGTGCTCAGGATTAAACCTGTGTCCTCTACTAAAGGAGCCACTTGCAGTCAGAGCGCTTAACCACTGAACCACCTCTCCAGAGCCCAGCTTTCTCCCCCCCCCCCATAAAAGGTAGTCAGCCCAGCAGGGGTCCACATTCCTTGAGCCTTCTGTTTCCTCTTTAAGCCAATTACAAACAAAGCCAGACTGTGAGCCTCTCCTATGGTTATCACCTATGTCAGGCTTAAAAGACAGAAGCCACCTGACCCCATGTGGTTCCTGGCACATCTTTTTTGCCTCCGCGCCTTCTTTGGCTTTGTGTAAAACCTAGATTATTCTGATTACAGCCAGCATCATGATGTTCACAGTTCATTTAAGCTGCCGAACGAGGCCCAGTGGTAGACCCCATTGTTACCGTTCCACAGAGAGAAGAGAGGGACTTGGGGCACAGAGAAGAAGCTTAATTTGATGGTGAACACACAGCAAGTGGCAGAGCCAGGGTTTGAGGAGGGCTCTTTGAGTCTGTGCCCTCTGTGTCTCAAGCTCACGGCCTCTGGATTGCTACCCTTCCAGTCCTGCTCTGACCCCAGCCTCACTTGTCGCTGGGACCCCCTCCCAGCAGGCAAGTGTTCTGGGTGGTGGTTTGTGGGAGGGGGCGCTCCTGTGTCCAGCCACAGTCTTCCCTGAGACAGTTTTAATGATGTTTGGTAATAAACGCACTCTTTTGAACACCATGAGTGTAATAACAGTTATTTAAAGTATCCAGTAGATTAAAAAAAAAATAATGAGTGGTTTAACTGGCACCATGGCTCCTGGCAGAGTGACGGGCACCGAGCCACAGGCTCCAGGGAGTGGACACATGGTTCTCTTCTGGGCTCACTAGAACCAGCTGTGGTTCCCTGGGCCTGTGGCTTTCTGTCCCCCAGAGAAGGGGGTTGGATTCCAGATAGAAAAAGATGAACGGGCCTTGCTTCCCATGCATGAACTAGAGAGGCCAAGGCCAGCTTCCCACCACATAGGCTCACCTCTCTGCTGCCAACTTTGGGCTTCAGGAGGCCCCATAGCATGGTGGGGTGTGACAGGTTGAACACACATTCAACTGGCTTAGCTTCGTGTCTCCTGTCTGCCCATCATGATGGATGCTTCAGCCTTTGTTTTTAAATTTTCATGGTGTGTGTGTGTGTGTGTGTGTGTGTGTGTGTGTTACCATGTACATACTATGCCACCGGGACAGTGTGTGGAGATACATGTGTGACTCCGTTCTCCTCTCATCTGGTGGGTTTCAGAGAGCAGATGCAGGTCTCGAGATTAGCAGCAGACACCACCTCTCCCTGCTGAGCCACTCTGCCTGCCAAGTGGGGTTTCTAGATAGAGATCAAGATGGAGGAGGTGTCAGACGACAACGATGGCATCCAATTCCCTGTCTGAAAGGCATGGTTATACACCAACCTTCTCCCGCATTTTACAAGACCTGTAGCTGTATTTCTTTAATTAGTATTATTTTAAATTATTATTATTAAATAATAAATTTATTTATGTATTATGTGTAAGTACACTGTAGCTGTCTTCAGTCCTCTTAATTATATTAAGATGTATTTATTTATTACATGTAAGTACATTGTAGCTGTCTTCAGACACCCCAGAAGAGGGTGTCAGATCTCATGACAGATGGTTGTGAGCCACCATGTGGTTGCTGGGATTTGAAGTCAGGACCTTTGGAAGAGCAGTCAGTGCTCTTAACCACTGAGCCATCTCTCCAGTCCAGCCTTCTTTAATTACTATTATTTGTTTTTAATTTTATTTTTATTTTATTTTATTTTTTTTTAGTTTTTCGAGACAGGCTGTCCTGGAACTCACTCTGTAGACCAGGCTGGCCTCGAACTCAGAAATCCACCTGCCTCTGTCTCCCAAGTGCTGGGATTAAAGGCATGCACCACCACCGTCCAGCTCTTTAATTATTTTTTTTTAAAGATTTATTTATTATATATGTAAGTACACTGTACCTGTCTTCAGACACCCAGAAGAGGGCGTCAGATCTCATTACAGATGGTTGTGAGACACCATGTGGTTGCTGGGAATTGAACTCAGAACCTCTGGAATAGCAGTCGGTGTTCTTAGCCACTGAGCCATCTCTCCAGCCTGAAACATAACTTTAAAAATAATTAAAGAGGGCTGGAGAGATGGCTCAGTGGCTAAGAACACCGACTGCTATTCCAGAGGTTCTGAGTTCAATTCCCAGCAACCACATGGTGGTTCACAACCATCTGTAATGGGATCTGATGCACTTTGAAGACACATATAAATGAAAATAAATAAATAAATCTTTTTTAAAAATCTATTTCATTTTTGTACTGGACAGATAGTTCAGTAGTTAAGGGCACCAGCTACCCTTCTAGAGGCCCCAGGTTCAGTTTCCAGCACCCACACGGTGGTTACATCTATGTCAGAGATAAGAGACAAAGTCATCTTGGCACACTATTCATGTTCTGGGCACACTATTATTATTATTATTATTATTATTATTATTATTATTATTATTATCCTTGCTAAGCTACTTTTACTTCACCTTTGTATTCTGTTTGGTTTTGGTTTTTTGAGACAGGGTCTCTCTGTGTAGCCCTGGCTGTTCTGGAACTCGCTCTGTAGACCAGGCTGGCCTCAAACTCAGAAATCCTCCTGCCTTTGCCTCTACCGCCAGGCAGATTATTCTGTTTTTAATCCTCACCATGATGGCAGCTCACAACCACCTGCAACTCCAGTTCCAATGTCTTTTCCTGGCCTTTCTGGGCACTAGGCACTCACAGGGTGCACAGACATACATGCAGGCAAAAACCCATCACATACAAATCCACTATAAATACTCAGCCAGGGTGGTGGCGAACGCCTTTAATCCCAGCACTCAAGAGGCAGAGAGAGGATCTTTTGAGTTCTAGGCTAGCCTGGTCTACAGAGTGAGTTCCAGGACAGCCAGGGCTGTTACACAGAGAAACCCTGTTTCAAATCTCCAAAATAATAATAATAATAATAACAACAACAACAATAATAACAACAACAACACATAGTACTTTATTGTAGACCGTATGTATGTGTGGGTGGTGGTTTGTATGCACCAGTACAGTGTCCCAGAAGTCCCGAGGAGGTTGCCAGCCTCCTGGGTTCTATGTTGTAAGTCACCCACGGTGGGTGTGGGATAACTGAACTTCCATCCGCTGGAGGAACGGCATGAGCTCTTCACTGCTGAGCCGTCTCTGTCTCTCTGGCTGCTTTTTTCTTTTATCATTTCCTTCCCTTCTTTTCTTTGCTACACTAGGGGTGAAGCCCAGTGCCTCATGGATCGGAATGCGTGCACGGAATGCCATGTCCTGAGCTGTACTCCTGGTCCCATGGTTCCTTGCTGTAGTAGCCCTGAGCAAACTCAGGGTGGACCACAACCGTATCAGGGTGTAGATGTTATTCTAAGTGAACTTTTGTCTTCCTCTTCTTCTTCTTTTTTTTTTGGCAGGGTTGAGTTTGGAGCCAAGGGCACACACTGTACCACAGAGCCACACCCCCCAACCCAAGCAAGCCTTGTCATGTCTGGCTCACAGTAAAACTTCAGTGTTTCTGGATCATAGGAACACCTTTGCTCTCTGCTCTCCTCACCTGGCTGACTCAATTTAGTGAATGTGAGATTTAGCTTGGATATTTGGAATTGTGGTTAATTCCCATGAGACTAATGTGGTTTTCTTTCTCCTCTTTTTTTTTTTTTTTTTTTTGGTTTTTCCGAGACAGGGTTTCTCTGTATAGCCCTGGCTGTCCTGGAACTCACTCTGTAGACCAGGCTGTCCTCGAACTCAGAAATCCGCCTGCCTCTGCCTCCCCAGTGCTGGGATTAAAGGTGTGCACCACCACGCCTGGCTGTTTTTTATTTTTAAGAATTACTTAATTTGTTTATTTTATTTATGAGTCCACTGTAGCTGTCTTCAGACACACCAGAAGAGGGCGTCAGATCTCACTACAGATGGTTGTGAGCCACCATGTGGTTGCTGGGAATTGAACTCAGGACCTCTGGAAGAGCAGTCAGTGTTCTTAGCCACTTAGCCATCTCTCCAGCTCCTGACCTTAGATTTTTTTTTTTTTCTTCTACTCTCCACTTCCAGAGTGCTGGGATTACAGGTATGTGACACCATTCCTGCTTATATTGTGTGGGGCCACCAGAACCACCAGGGCCACCAGAGTGACTAGGACCACCAGGACCACCAGGGCCACCACAACCACCAGGACCACGAGAGCCACCAGGGCCACCTGAACCACCAGGGCCATCAGGGCCACCAAGACCCAGAAGACCTCAAGCAGAATGTATTGTTCCTTGTTTTGTCGGAAAACTTTAGGGGGTGAAGTGGCTCTGTGCTCAAAGCCCTGTTTCTCTTGTCTGCTCAAATTCCAGCGGATTTCAACATCACAGAAAGGCACTTGGCTTAGTTCATTTCACAGCCGAAGCTGGCTAGATGTAAGTACCCACAATCCCTTTGTGTCTTGTGCCCTCCACCACCCCAGGAGGTCTTGCTAGAAAGCTTGGGCTGCTCTGAGACTCACTTTGTAATGCAGGCTATCCTAGAACTCCTGATCTCCCTCCCCTGCTTCCAGAATCCTGGGATTATAGGCTTGAGCCACCAGTGATTAGCTGATCTTTTCTCCTGTTTCAAACCTGAATATTCAGCCAAGAGTGTGGTGACACTGGCCTGTAACCCCAGAACTTGGGAGGTGGAGACAGGAAGGCCACGAGTTCAAGACTGTCCTTGGCTATATAGTGAACTGAAGGCTAAATGAGATCCCGTCTTAAAACACAACACAGCAAAACAAACCAACACAGAGAGAGAAACCCTTTATCTGTGCTGTCCACTGACAGGGAAAGCAGACTCTGCAGTGCGTAGCCTTTGCTTGTAAACTTGAGCCAGAGACGGTCTTCTAGAACGATGCTGAGCTATTGATTAGAGACCAATTCTACAAATTGTGGCTGTGTCATGAATGCAAACACCGGTCAGGAGCCACTGGCGGCTACAAACTAACCACAGATGTTGATGAAATTGATTTCGATCCCGGTTTTCCCGGATTTGAGAAATTAGATTTGATTCCCCAGATGAGCCCCGCTTCCATTTCACAGGTCTTGCAGCCTCTCTTCTATTAAAAGAGAAATGGGAAAACCTGCCCGGGCACTATTGCAAAGTGCTTGCTTAATCCTTGAAGACTGGTGGTGGGGACTGCAGCGGAACTGCAAGAGACCTCTGCAGCCCCTGGGACTTCTCTTACCTTCCAAACAGGATGCAGCACAGGCCTGAGGCTGCATGCTGGAGAATGCTCTTGGACGGGCTTAAACCACAGTGCTCAGTGGGCCAGCTTCCTGGGTCCTGCTTCCTTTAGTTGAGAGCTTCTCCTTACACAGAAGGGAATCAAGACCCCAAGGATGAGCACAGACCGTGGGCCCTTCCTTGGGGGAAAGTGGATAACCAGGTGTCACTTCTCAGACCTTTGGAAGCAAAAAAAAAAAAAAAAAAAACGGCTTCTGGGCTGGAGAAATGGTTAAAAGCAGTGACTGCTCTTCCTGTAGGTCCTGAGTTCAATTCCCAGCAACCATATGATGGCTCACAAGCATCTGTAATGAGATCTGATGCCCTCTTCCCGTGTGTCTGAAGACAGTCACAATGCACTTACAGATAACAATAAATAAATCTTTAAAAAGAAAAAAAACAAGATGCATTTTCCTGGCTGGAGCAATGTGGCAGGGTATACCTTTTCATTTGTTTTTAATTAATTAATTGATATGAGTACACTGTAGCTGTCTTCAGACATACCAGAAGATACACATCTCATTACAGATGATTGTGAGCCACCATGTGGTTGCTGGGAATTGAACTCAGGACCTCTAGAAGAGCAGTCAGTGCTCTTAACAGCTGAGCCATCTCTTCTTCAGCCCCCCCTTTATTTGATTGTGCTCTCTCTCTCTCTCTCTCTCTCTCTCTCTCTCTCTCTCTCTCTCCCACTCTCTCCCTCCCTTTCTCCCTCTCTGCCTCTCTGGCCTTGAACTCACAAAGATTTGCCTCCCAAGTGCTGGGATCAAAGGCATGTGCCACTACTGCCTGGCCATTTCCTCCTTCGTTTTTCTCTTTGTTGTTCTTATTTTTGAGACGAGATGGGACATCCTGTAGCTCAGGCTGTGTTAGGTAGCCAAGTGCGGGGATTACAGTGAGGTGTCCGGCTAAAAGCAAATGCTTAAAATGTACCAGTCCCTGGGTCAGATCCCCTTTCCTGCAAACATGAAAATAAAATCAAGCTAAGCATGTCACTGCATACCCTTCATTCCAGAAGTTTTGAGGCAAAGGCAAGTGGGTCAGATGTTCAAGGTCATCACTGGCTCCATGGTGAATTTGAGGCCAGTCTCGGGATACATATTGATTTAGAAAATTGTGATGATGAGGGAGCCAGGAAGATAACTCAACAGTTAAAGCACTCCTTTTCCAGAGGACCCAGATTTGGTTCCCAGCACCCACATGGAAGCTATAATCCCAGTTCTGGGGAACTGACGCTGTCTTCTGGTCTCCATGGGTACTGCACACGGTCGGTACATAGACTTAACACACAGGAAAAAAAAAAAAAACACCTCCCGCATACATAAAATAAATAAATCTTTAAAATCATAATTATAACCATAGTGAACAGGTGGCACGTGCCTTTAATTCTAGCATTCTGAAGGCAGAGGCAGGAAGATCTCTGTGAGTTCAAAGCCAACTTAGTCTACAATGTGAGTTCCAGACAGCCAGGACTGCACAGTGAGACCTTATCTCAAAAAGGAAAAAAACAAACAAACAAACAAACAAAAAAAACGGGCGTGGTGGCACACGCCTTGAATCCCAACACTCGGGAGGCAGAGGCAGGCGGATTTTTGAGTTCGAGGCCAGCCTGGTCTACAGAGTGAGTTCCAGGACAGCCAGAGATACACAGAGAAACCCTGTCTCAAAAAACCAAAAAAAAAAATAATAAAAATAAAAATAAAAAAAAATTACAGTTTGTTTTTATTTTCTCAAATATTTACCTACTAACTTTAGTCTACCAGTGTGTGTGTGTGTGTGTGTGTGTGTGTGTGTGTGTGTATGTGTTTATGTATGTACGTGCATGCAGGGGGGATATTTTGTCTCCTTGTATGTAAGGGCATCACATGCATGGGGCAGCCACCATGTGGGTAGAGGAAGAGCAATGCATGCTTTTAACTTCTGTGCCATCCCTCCGACTGCCTGCAGTTTCTGTTTTAGTAAGTTAGTTTCTAGGAAACTCCCAAGGGATGCTGCTGCTGCTGTCCCAGGGCCACATCAAGGCTTCCCGGTCTGGAGAGAGGCTCCATTCCCCTTACTAGCCAGCTGTACAGCCCTAAGACATCGAAGGGCTTCTCTGGGCTTTACATCTTCTTTTGGATATTATTTAGGTCAGCAAGCAAATGTAGACGGCTTCCTGCACGCCAGCTGCCCTGGCTGCTTCCTAGATAAGGGCGAGAAAAACCACAGGCTGAGCCCAGGGTGACTGCCAGGCTGGGAACTCAGAGGGCCAACTGTAACATTTAAAGACCTTTTGGATTCTAAAATTCCATGACTCACTGTCAGAAATAGAAGTTGTTTTTTTGGTGTTTTTTGTTTTTTTTTTTTAATTAAATTACTTTTATGTGTATGGATGTTTTGCCTGCATGTATATCTGTGCACCACCTGCTGGTGCATTTCTGGTGCCTACGGAATGCCAGAGGAGGTATTGGATCCCCTAGGACTGGAGTTACAGATAATTGTGAGCCACTATGTGGGTGCTGGGAATAGAACCCAGGTCCTCTAAAAGAGCAGTCAGGGATCTTAACTTCTGAGCATCGTTCCAGCCCCTAGAACAGAATCTTTACCTCTTGACTATTAGAACAGGGATGTTGGTTCCCACCGATCTAGGTATAAGGAAATATTACATTCAGAAGGAACCCCAGATCCATGTTGCCACTTTACAGACGGAGGAAATCAGACAGGAAGCTGAACTCTTAGCTGCAGACTAACCAGCTGGTTTCCCAGCTGCGCTCGCAAAGGCAGTGTTAGGCCTCAGAGTCAGGATGGTAGGCTGAGCGAGTTCCAGAACAGTCGGGGTTACACAGAGAAACCCTGTCTGAAAAACGAAGAAAAGAAGAGAAAAGAAAAGAAAAGAAAAGAAAAGAAAAGAAAAGAAAAGAAAAGAAAAGAAAAGAAAAGAAAGGAAAGGAAAGGAAAAGAAAAGAAGGGCTGGTGAGATGGCTCAGTGGGTAAGAGCACCCGACTGCTCTTCCAAAGGTCTGGAGTTCAAATCCCAGCAACCACATGGTGGCTCGCAACCATCCATAACAAGATCTGATGCCCTCTTCTGGAGTGTCTGAAGACAGCTACAGTGTACTTATATATAATAAATAAATAAAATAAAATCTAAAAGAAAAAAAAAAAAGAAAAGAAAAGAAGAGCAAAATAAAATGGGTCATTTTTAGATTAGTATATACTAATTATTATCACAATACTATAGACAAGATATTATTTCAATGTAGAATCAATGTTATTTTAAATATTCACTTTAAAATTTTAAGGTCTGGTATTAGTGGGATGCATTTGTAATGTTTGTGTGTGCAGGGGCCATGGGCTGCAGGTGCATTCCAAAAGCTGGTCAGCGTGCTTGCACTGCTGGGCGGCAAAGCCTTTGCCTGTTGAACCATCCTGCCTGACCTGTCTTACCTTTTGTTTGTTAGTTTTACAGATTTATTTTTAAGTGTATGTTTAATTGCTGAGATGGCTCAGCAACTAAGAACACTGGATGCTCTTCCAGAGGTTCTGAGTTCAAATCCCAGCAACCACATGGTGGCTCACAACCATCTATAACGTGATCTGATGTCCTCCTCTGGGATGAACCGTATATACACACAGAACACTCATAAATAAATAAATTTTTTTTTTTTTT
>NC_034595.1:91644881-91646242 GCF_900095145.1 Mus pahari
CCTGCCTCTGCCTCCCGAGTGCTGGGATTTAAGGCGTGCGCCACCACACCCGGCTAAATAAATGTATTTTTAATATGTGTTTGAGTGTGCTCAGCATTGGATGGCTTGGAGCTAAACAGTCCCAGGCAGAAAGGCTGTGGATATATATACCAGGCTGGGCTGGGATCCACTAAGTAGCCCAGGCCGATCTTCACCTGTGCACATTGATTCTAAGTTGGATAAGCATGGCACATTGGCACATACCTATAATCCTGCCACTCAGCTGGCTAAGACAAGATTGCTCAGGTGAAGATCAACCTGGGCTACTTAGTGTTTCTCAGACCACCGTGTCTATCTATCTATCTATCTATCTATCTATCTATCTATCTATCTATCTATTTCAAGACAGGGTTTCTCTGTGTAGCCCTAGCTGTCCTGGAACTCATTCTGTAGACCAAGCTGGCCTCAAACTCAGAAGTCCGCCTGCCTCTGCCTCCCAAGTGCTGGGATTAAAGGCGTGCGCCACCCCAGCCTAGTTTCGTGTCTACATTAATATAATAAAATAAGTCATGAGATCTGTTGTGGATTTTTTGTTTTTTGTTTGGCTTTTTTTGCTCAAACTCTTCAAGTCTAGGGTGGGCTGGGTATAGTGGTACAGACCCAGAATGCCAGGGCTCAGGAGATGAGGCAGTAAAATCACCAGTTCAAGGCCAGGCTGGGCTACACAGTGAAACTGCAATACCAACAACAACAACAAAACTAAAAACAAGACAAAACTCAAACAAAACAAACAAATCCAGTGTGTGTTTGTGCTACAACGTACTTGCGTCATGGATCAGCTATATTCAAGGGCTCAGTGGCTTCCCAGGTTCCTGGTTCACAGCACAGATAGTTTGCGAATCCTCCTGTCCTGGTCCAGTTACCCAGACGGTCAGAATTCATCTCTGGAGCCGGGGGTGTGCATCTGTGGTGGCTAGAGTGCTTGCTTAGCATGTAAGAAGCCCCAGATTTGACTCCCAGCATTTTATATGCAGTGGTGCATGTTTGCAATCTCTGAATTCCGGAGGTCAGGCTGGTGAATCAAAAGCTCAAGGTCATCCTTGGCTACATCGTGAGTTCAAAGCCAGCCTGTAATACATGAGCCCCTATCTAAAAATAAAACCAAAGTCATTTCTCTCTGTGACGTTGGTGGTTTCATTCATATATATATATATATATATATATATATATATATATGGACTGTGTAAATGTATATATATATATATGGACTGTGTAAATGTATATATATATATATATATGGACTGTGTAAATGTATATATATATATGGACTGTGTAAATGTATATATATATATATATGGACTGTGTAAATGTATATATATATA
>NC_034595.1:91646532-91649211 GCF_900095145.1 Mus pahari
TATATATATATATATGGACTGTGTAAATGTATATACATATATATATATATACACAGTCCAGAGACTCCTCAGACAAGGCTACAAGGGTAGCTTTCTTTCTGTGGTCCGGCTGGATGGACCACAGCTCTGGGAAGGGCCCTGGCTGCCGCCCAGTTTAACTTGTATTAAGGAGCAGCAGAGGAGACATTAGGATTGCCCATATTTCCATGTACAAACAAAAGCCGGGCATTCGTGCCCAGATAGAATTTGCTCTCTTCTTCTCCTCTTCTGTCCCGAGCAGACGCTCAACTACAATGAAGTAAAAAATCCCAAGCGCAAGCTTATGTTGGATATGTTGGAGGGAGCACTCCCCGAGTGGCCCATAGGTGCACCTCACTCTGTCACATTGGTTACGTAAGGTGAACAGCAGCCTACATGCACACGAGTGTGTGCGCCCGCACCCCCATCTCAACCAGGGGCATCACTCGGGCTTTCCCTAGGTCTGAAATAGTGAGGCATAGAGTGGCAGAGAACATTTTTCCCATCCGAGGAGGGCTGGTTAGTGGGTGTTATCCCCCGAGTGCTCTTCTTCCTTAGCACAGCCTCAGGAAAAACCAGTTTTGGAGGCACCACACCTTGGGTCAGATGATGCAACGTGATATTAGCGTCGGGTTGCATCAGCGGTTCTGACGCATGTGCCTTTTACGCCGGCAGAAAGCAGTATAATGGGGCAGGAGAAAGAGAGAGAGACTCGCAGCCTAAAAGCCTTTTAAAGGCACCCTCAGCGTTTCTAATTGGCCACACAGGGTGTTGTCGGGAGGATAAACGCCCAACCAGCCACCACCCCCGACAAGCTCCGGCGTGCCATTTCCTGAAACCCGGACCTGACGGCACACTTAGGCAGAATTCTTTTCTAGTTGGTTCTAATGTTTTATATCAAAGCATCACGGTTTAATCTCTTCAATCTTTTCGAATGCCAGGTCTATTAAGAGGCTTTCAGACGGTGCTTCAAATATCCCTGAACCGCACCAGTCGGTGCTCATTTTCTGAGTTTTACATAAGTGCTTCCACCTAGGATCGTGACTTTGATCAAATAGCTTAGATTTGGTTCTCTAGGATTCTCCGCCTACCTTCAAACGTTTGGTCCTGTGCCCCTAACCCCTAGACGCCCCCCCACCCCCACACACTCCTGCTTCTCGATGTAATAAAGAAGAACTGCAAAGACCCTAGAACTCTCTAGTCAACCAAGGAAGTTGCCAAAAGAGAAACTTTCAGTGTTAACTCGAGCACTCGAGAGGGAGAAGCAGGAAGATCAGGTTCAATGTCAGCCTGGGCTACGCGGTCAGTTTCTGGACAGCCTGGGCTACATGACACGGAAACAAAACCCCCAAAGAAAAAGGAAGAAACATTTGGCAGAAGAGAAAGTGACTCTGAGATGCAAAACCTTCCCCTAGTTCCAACTAAGCCGATCTTTCTCCAGTTGGCAATCGTGCACGTGGCTTGTCAGTCCTGACCGGGGGGGGGGGGGGGGGCTGTCGACTCTTCAGCCTTGACCCAGCACCTCTGGCCACTTCTCTTCCTGGATTCCTAGACCCTGCACTGTCCCATGGAGTAGGGGAAAGGTTTCCACTCCCACTTCTGGCAGGTCAGATTCTTTCAATTTTTAAAACTCAGCTCGCCCAGGGAACGCCTTCCTTGATCCTGGAATCGGGTGGGTACCACGCTTTCAGTAATTTCTTCATCTTTCCTCTTACTCCAACTTCCAACTGGGCAGCTATCTTGTTCTCCAGGTCTGGATTCTAAGCTTCTAGCACCTTTGCATCTAGTCTTGCTTGTACTGGGGGGCGCGGTAAATACGTTTTTAAAATGAAGAAAATTCCCATCACAAGTTCTTTCAAGTCCACCTATGCTAATTACTAATTTCACAGTATGTTCCCCCCCAGCTAATTACTAATTTCATAGTACAGCAAACCTTTATGTAACTTGACCATTCTAACAGCACCCGGCTGCACACTCTGGACGCATGCATCCACGACGAATCAAATCTACCCCGACTCTGCCTAGGAGAAAGTTACTCAAATTGTGTTCATCTTTCATTCCCATCACTCAATTAGGGCACGTCCCTCGTTGGCTGCTGCGTGAGCAAAGCAACTCTTTTCCAGCGAGTGTCCTCAGGTGACCTGTCTAGACGCTCAGGGGGAAAAAACAAGAGAATCTGACACTCTCCCGAGCCCCGAAGACGCCTTGTGACGCGCAGGCCGCGCTGCGTGCAAGGGCGTGCGGAGAGCGCAAGCGGCGGGGCCGAGCGGGGCCTGCGGCGTGGCGCCGGGCGGCCGGGACGCAGGCTCGGGTGGGCGGCCCGGCCCGGGTCGTGGGGTCCTCCGGCCGGTAGGGGGCGTGCGCGCCCGGGGCCCCTCGCCGCCCGCCGCGCGCGCGCTCGCTTGCCGCCCGGCCGCACATGTGTTTCTGTTTTGTGTTGTAGCATTTGTTCTGGAAGCTCGTATTTACATTTTAAGTGTATCTGGTGAGTGGGCTGGAGCCCTCGTCCGGGCCGGGGAGAGAAGAAGCCTTCGACCCCGTCTTTCAGTCGCTTCCCTCCTCGTTTCTCATCACTCCAACCAGGTAGGGGCTGGAAACGGTCTGGGACCAGTTTGCAGGGTCTGGGAAAGTTTTTTTTTTTTTCCTTTTTTTTTTTTTTTT
>NC_034595.1:91649761-91676427 GCF_900095145.1 Mus pahari
CGCCGCCCGCCCCGTGTGCATTGTGCGCCCCGTGTGTCTCCCGCAGCCCGGCGACCATGCCCAGGAAGAAGGGGGCGGCCTGGGAGGAGCCGAGTTCGGGCAACGGCACGGCGCGCGCGGGGCCCCGGCGGCGCGGCGGCCCCGCGGGCAGGAAGCGCGAGCGGCCCGAGCGCTGCAGCAGCAGCAGCGGCGGCGGCAGCAGCGGCGACGAGGACGGCCCGGAGCTGGACGGGGCCCCCGGCGGCGGCAAGCGCACGGCCAGGCCGGCGGCGGCGGGCAAGGCGGCCGGCGCGGCCGCGATCATCACGGAGCCCGAGCACACGAAGGAGCGCGTCGTGAGTGGGGCGGGCGGGGGCGCGGGGCGGTTGGCGGTTTGGGGGGGGAGGGGCGCCGTGGGGTCACGCCCCGCCCCTCCCCCACGCCGCGCGGGGGAACTCCGGGGAGCCAGTCCCGGGCCGGGGGAGGGGGGGACCGGGCGTGCGCGGCCGCGCGGGGGCTGTCAGTCCCTCCCTCCCCCCCCCGTGCGTCCGCCCCCTTCCTCCCCCCACCCCCGCGTCTCTCCCTCCCCCCGGGGGGGAGGGGAGGGCCGTCCGCGGGGAGCCGCCGGCTCGCGCCGGGGCTTTGAGGTTCCCGCCGCTGCGGCTCGGGCGCCCCGGGGGGGCGGGGCCTGGCGCGCGGCGCGCATGCTCCGTGGGAGCCCGGCGCGGTCGGCCCGGCCGGTGCGCGCGGGGCATGGTGGGGGCCCGCGCGGCGCGGGCGTGAGCGCGCATGCTCCTCGGAGGCCCTCCCCCCCCGCCCCGGGGCTCTCCGCCCACCCGTGACCCCCCCGCGGAGCGGCGCTGGGCTTTGTCTGCCTCGGGTGCCCGCGGCATGGGGCCGGTGGGGGTCGGTGATCCCGGGGGGGGGGGCTCCGGTCTGCGCCGTGGAACTCGAGCTTTCGTGGGGGCGGGGAGAAAGCCCCGCAGAGCCAGGCCCAGGGTCCGCTTGAGTCTCCGCCAGAACTTTGTAAAGCAAGTTTTCGGGGGTACACCCCTCTTCCCCCTCCGCCTCTCTGCGGGAGATCACGTTCTCTGTTAACACTAAGAAAGAGATGGAGCTTGACCCTCGGAGAGTGTCGCCCATGTTCCCAAGGGTGTTCTGCAAAGGTGGCAAGGGGGAAGGGAGCTGCCCAGGCACGCTAGGAGAGGTAGAAGAGTCCTGGCCATCTTGCAGAAGAAGAAAGGGTCCCACTAGGCATGCAGGGAGAGCCCTGCATGAGGTAGGCTCGTCAGGTAGACCGGTCTGTCTTAGAGTATTGGAAGGGCACTCACAAGCTGCTCTCCTATTTCTTGCCTAGTGGGTTTGGACAAGTCTATAAGATGATAGGGTCTTTGCTGTATCGAGTTGTCATGAAGTTTAGGAAAGCCGTGTGGAGTTGGATTATTTTGTGAGTGGAAAAAAAAAAAAAGATCGATAGGACATCATGACTGCTCGTAGGGGTGACAGAGGAGAGCATTTGTTGTGGATTAAACGGAGACACAGGCAGGGACATCTGGGAGAGGTCTGACCCTGAGCCTGGTGAGGAGGAGGAGGGACAGGAGGAACCAGGTGCAGGAGCCAGCCAGCCAAAGAGGGGACCAAAATGAGTTCTATAGGGAAGAGTAGGTAGGGGAGAGGGTGGCCCAGCCCGTGGGCCGGATTAAGTTTAGCGTAAGGGGCGGGGCCATGTCTGCCTGGAGGGCCTGGTAACAGGTACTGTGAGGGGTGCTGGGAGGACTTAGTTACCAGTTCTGCTTTGATATGTTAAATAGTCCCCTCAGCTCTTTGTCCCGGTTTAGAGACTTCTGCCAGGGAGGGCCCTGGTGAGTTCCGTGGTCTGCAGGCTGTTAACCCTCTCTGGGATGCACGGGAGTGGAGTGGAGGAGGGGCGCAGAGGCCTCTGTCTCCACGGGTCTTGTATTGGAGTTGGCACCTTGAGTCCTATGAGGCGATGCCATGTCTGAGAGGAGGCAGTCCCCTGTAGTTTGTGCTTGTTCTGTGTGTACAGTTAACTTGCCGTATCTGTGTAGAACAGGAGCTTAAAAGGGCTTTGTGTCCATCCCCTTAAAGCTAGGGGGACTATCACACTGTAGGACGCCACGCTGGTCAGTTAGAGGGTCATTGGATAGGTGACCCCAGGGGCCTCTGGGGATCCTGAAGGTACTTGCGGTTGCACCTGGAAAGTGTGCGCCTCGAGCGTCTGCCCCTGTTAGGGTCAGGTTGAGTTTGGTTCAAGGTCAACAACACAGCCTTGCAGCCAGGTCCATTCTCACGAGCCTAGGCCACCAGACTGCCCAGTGTCTCTGGCCCAAGGGCTGTGGTCTCCCTCTGATAGGCAGACCCAGGACTGTGGCTGCAGTCGGCCACTATCGTGGATATTTCAGAAAGCTACTTAACTTGGCAGAGTCCAGTTCCTCCCCTGGGGGAGGCTCCTCTGCCAGTGTCTGGGCCTCCGGCCATCACTTTTCCCTTACCTTGAACTTGAAGTTGTCTTGGGCTAGGGGAAGATGAGCCATGTGTTCATGTTGAGGGGCAGAGTTGTCCTGCTAGAGTTAGGTGTGTTGTTAGGAAAGACAGTCCTTTAAGAGCCGATTTGTGGAAAACGAGCCTTCAGTCTTGTCCTATGATACTCAAGGACCTGAGGCGCAGGCGCAGGCATCCAGCTCTGTGTTAAGTCGGGGTTGCTAAGGTTTCATGGACCCTGCAACACAGTGTTGGTTCTTAGTGCAGTGGGAGGAGGGTTGGTAGGGATGGTTGTTGCCAGCATCTTGCCCCTGGTTCTCCTGGTCCTGTGCATCATCAGTCTCCTAAATGGATGTGTTTAAAGGTGGACTGTTGGCCTCACTCAGGAAGTGTGCTTGGGTGGTAAGTCAGAAACTGCCATGGCCAGGAAGCCCCAGTTTGCTGATTGGAGACACTTGGTGCATGTTCTGCCCTGGCCACTCATTCCCCTCCCTCCCTCCCTCCCTGTCCATTCGTCCGTCCTTTTGATGCTGGGGACTGAGCCCCCATTTGTTCATTGGGATCACCTCTCCCCCCATAAGGCCAGCAGGCTTATGGGATAGGTTGTTGGTAGTCTGGATGAGGGGTTTGTTTGGACAGGGGCTTGACTGAAAGTGAGTTGAATCGCACTAATTAAACTTTGTATTCCATAAGGAGAGGGGAGAGTTAAGCTGTGGTAGGATGAACAGTTGGGTTAATAGCAAACAGGCTGTAGGTGCTAGCAGTGGATACAGTGAGCTGTGAGAACGGGGTCCGTGATGGAGAAGCTGGGGCCAGGGTAGCAGTTTGTGTTCTTCATGGGAAGCCAGGCAAGGTTGTCCACAGATCTCTTTTTCAGAAGGGCGGGGCTTTCGTGTCCCTGCCTATCGGGCATCGCGAATTTGAGGAGCCACTGGGGTGGCAGTGGATATTGGCTACCAGCATCCTGCATCCTGCCCAAACCCGTGGCCTGGTGGCGCTCAGGGATCAGAGTGACCACATCACAGTGTTGGTGAGGGTCGAGCTTGGGAACCTCCGAGCTTCTCTTCCCCTCAGAACCTGCTAATGCAGTGCTGTCGGGCCTGGGCTCATGCTGTTGTTGGGGCCTCTCCCTGTGTTTCTGGGGCCCTTTCAAAGTGCAGACCTGAAGAGTAGAGCGAATGTATGTGTCCATGCACAAGTAAGTGTGGGCCTACCGAGGGCCCAGCGCCTTGGGCTGAGGCTGGTAGAATATTCCAGCCACACCTGCCTTTCAACAAAGGAGAAGGAGGGGAAAATAGGCTCCCATCCCGTTCAGGTAACCTGAGTCTGGCCCCACACCCCACAGGAGGTCTGAATAATTGAACTGGGTGGCTACTCCATCCTTGTGAGGCCTGGGTTGGCCAGGCAGGTCCTGGAGCTTGATCCTGGCCTCTGCCTTTTGGACCTGACTGGAAGTAGGGGACACCATGGAGGTCAGGTTGCCCCCCACCCCCCCAAAAAAAAGTGTGCCTCTGGGGACTTGTGGGATGCATTGGGTGTGTTGGGACAGCCGACCAGGGGCCATTGTGGGGGTGGAAACTATTGGAGCTGCGGCCACTGTTCAGGGGCAGGTGCGCAGACTGAGCTCATCACCCGTTTGTTTAGCTGCTTTTATTTCTCATGTATCTGCTCGCTGTTCTGGGGGTGGAGTCTAAGCCCCTGCCCAGGCTAGACCTAACTAGCCCACAGTGCGCGTCCCAAAGAGCCCGCCTGCTTATTCGTCTGACATACTTGCGTACGTGTGTGCGCCTGCTCACACCAGGTGAGTGCAGACGCCCTCAGAGGCCCAGGGGTGTCCGAACCCCTGGAACTGAAACAACAGCCGGTTGTGTGCCAGTACTTGATCTGGGTGCTGGGACCTGATCCTAGGCCCTCTTGAGCAGTGAGTGCTTACCTCGTGTGCCATCTCTCCAGCCCTGCGGGGTAGATTATACAGATTAACACCAGGCTAGGATATATATATATATATATTTATATATATTTATACACACAGTAAGACCTCATCTCAAACAAAGCAAAAAGTCTGTTTCCTCAGATGCGCACTCTTTTGTTTCCATGGGTCTTGAGGATTTGAACTCAGGTCATTGGGTTTGTGTGGTGAGTCCTTTTACCTCACTGAGCCATATCAGGAGCCCACAAATGTAAGTTGAAAGGAAAGAAAAAACGTATTTTGACATTTAATCCAAAGCGTGCGCACATGCGCAAGCGCTGATGATGTGGTGTGACCCACAGTTACTGGTGGCCTTTGAGATGTTAGATCTGCACAGGTAATCAAGGCGCAGCGGCTCTGATCTCTTTCTGTGTAAGAAGGCTGAGAGTTGAAGTACCCTGACTGACAGGTATGGTCGTAGGCCTGTAGTCCAGTGCTGAGGGAGCTGAGGCAGGAGGACCACTGCGATTGAGAGGCAGTCAGAACTATATAGCAAAATTCCTCTCTAAACATGGTGGGGACAGGGAGTCGGGCTCTTAGCTGGGAGCTCTAGTGTGGGGGCTCCGTGACCAGCGTTGGATGGACCCATGGAAGGCCCTCTGCCTCAGACCCTGCTGCCCTGCCAAAGCTCTGCCCGTCCTGTCTTACCCCCTGGTGAAATCAGGCTGTAATTACCCCTTCTGTATTAAAAATCTTGTTACTGTGGGCAGCACACAGGACTGAGGCCGTGGTAACCCTGCAGAGGTGATCTGTGCACCGGGGTGCTGGTAGTGGGGGCTGTGGAGCTGGCCTGGGGTGTGAGGCTCCTTGGTCTCAGCCTGGTGGGCTGGTCTTGTGCATGACTCTGTAGCATGGAATCAGAGCCCAGCTCCACTTGGCTCAGTGTTGGTGCTGAGCTCAGACTTAACCTGGGGAATTCTGCGAGTGGGCTTGAGGTCATCTACCTTGGAGCATGTGATGGAGGGTGAGGGATTGGATGGGACCTGTAAGCAGTGTGAAAGCTCCCACACAGAATTATTTTAAGCCAGGTGTGATGGTGCACACTTGCAACCCCAGCTCTTGGCTGAGGCTAGAAGATGTGCGTGCCAGGTTAGTCTGGGCTGCGGGAGAGCCCAGCTCTTTATTTCATCAGATAGCTGTGGAGTGCCAGCAGCAGCCTTAAAGCTAATTCTTGGTTTTCTCTCTCTCTAGAAACTTGAGGGGTCTAAGTGCAAAGGGCAACTTTTGATTTTTGGGGCAACCAACTGGGACTTGATTGGACGGAAGGAAGTGCCTAAACAGCAAGGTAAGGTAAACTATGGGGCCAGTGGGGTGCTGGCTCCGCCCACCAGGTAGGAGTTCTTGGGGTTCATGGACATGAGCAGAGAAGGCCCTGGGAATTGCTTGAGACCACAGAGCCGCTCTGGGGAGGATGCCGCAGTTGAGCCGAACCTGGTCTCCCTGCACGTCTGCCTTCATAGTCTGTGTTGCTCAGGGAAATGGAGTCCTTAGACAGCCACGACTCCCTGAGTCCAGGAGATTTCCTTTCACTACCAAGAGGAGGCCAGAGGTCCCAGACAATTGTCAGATGTGGTGGGCAGAGATGTACAGGCTTGTCATAACTCAGCAGAACACGTACACCGTGGCGAGCAGGGAACAGTCCCACCTAGTAACCTGTGTCCAGCTGCCTGTAGACATGGGTGCCATCCTGAGGGGCCCCTTGGACAGAAGAGGGTTGGCTCAGTGCCACATTTTATGGCTCTTGATTTTATTTGGAAACACGCCCAAAGTACTTGTCGGTGAACAAATATTTGAACACGGCACACCCTAGCACCCAAACCTGGGGGCCTTGGCCTTCACCCTGCCCTGGGAAGACGGCCGTGGATCCTGCATGGGACAGATGGGGCTGACCAGATGCCGTCCCTTTGAGTGGAAGATAGCCATCTTTCACCACAGCCATGGACAGCAGTCCTGAGAGCAGAGTGGCCACACAGGCTCTTGCTGTCTGCTGTATCCATTGCCCTGATAGGGCAAGGACGCCCTGACCTGACTGTCACCCTCTGCTTCCGGTGCCCTTGGAGCTGTGCTGCCGCCAGTCCAGAGCAGACCCGGGGTAGTGGTGGTGTGTGTGGGTGTCTCACCTTCCTGGCCCTTCTGCCTCCCGGTCGGTGTGAGTGGTATCACTGTTAATTGTAACGTCTAGGCCTGGCCGTGCGGCCTGTGTGGCCTCTGCCTGGAGCTGCTAGGTGGCAAGGTAGAGGAGGGGATACTTACTTCCCGCCCTGTCTGTTGGACATTCGCTGCTCTCTGCCCTGAATGTAGCTTGGTTTACATGGCCGCATGGGGTCCCTGCTGTAGCCTATGGTGAGGGCTGGGTCCTGGGGGTCTGGAAACCATGGGATTAATGTCTGCCAGTCCAGCTCTGAAGCTGAAGCCACTGCCAGCTTGTGACTGTGACCTGTGAACTGAAATGAGGGAGAGGGTCCCTGGAGTGGGAAAGATATCCTTATGTTATTGTGGCTGATAATGGTGCCCTCATCAGGGAGCTAGGTGTTGGCAGGAGTGCTGGAGAGCTGTCCCCCCACCCCCGGGCCAGCTGGTTCAAGAACCAGGCCATTTCTTTACTCCAGCTGGTGCCTGGTATAGCTCACAATCCTGAAAACCACTAGCGGTTGCTTGGTTGTCCAGAGTGACGGGCATGCCGTGCTGCCCGCCTTTCCTCCCTGCCTCTGTTGTCCTTCGTGATTCAGGGCTCATTGGGGCTTTTCAGTTTTAACAGCCTGTGAGGCCAGCTTTCAGTTCATCCCTTGGAGTAACGGTGCTGTTTGGTTCTGTTTTAAAGTACTTTTCAGCGGGGTGGCTGCAGGGTTCCGGGGTGCCCTCTGATGCTAGGTGCCCTGGTGCGTTGCAGGGGACTGGGAGGAGGGGTTTGAGTGCTGCTGGTGAGGAAGGCATAGAGAACAGACCCTTCGGGGGTGACCCGTGGGAAACCATTCCATTAGTTGCCAGCAGGCTGTGTGTGAACCATCTGAATTGTGGCTAGCTTCTCAGGTTGCCCACAGCTGCTGTTCTAGAGGTGAAAGAAAAGCCACACTCCCGTCTCAGGGACGTGGGAGTGGCACTTGTGAGGCCTGTCACGGTGGAGGCAGTTAGAGTAGGTGGGATGCACATTGGAAGTCCAGTGCAGAGGATGTGGTCCCCAGCTAGGGAATGAAGCCGGCCTGCAGCCCAGGCTTCCTGGGTGTGGGTGGGACTCCGCAGGGGTGAGTGACAAAGTCCTCCAAGTAAGCAGGTGGTTCTGGGGGTGGGGGCGGCGCACTGAGCCCCACTGAGAAAGAACTTTCTGGTAAGGGGAAGTTTGGGGCACAGTCAGGATTCTGTGTCACCCCAGATGGGTACAGAAAGGCCAGCCCTGCCCTGTAGTGTAGGATTATAGGGCTGAGGAGAGAAATTGGCGCCATTAATGTAGGTATACTTGTGTCCCTGGTAGGCTTCTGTTTTTTGCGACCCCTGGTTGATACGTTGGGTGTTCCTCATGTGTTTTGTGAGATTTGATTTGCATTCTTCCCTTTGCAGCTGCGTACCGCAACCTTGGTCAGAATTTGTGGGGACCCCATAGGTATGGGTGCCTGTCAGGAGTCCGGGTGCGAACCGTGGTTTCGGGCTCATGTGCTGCCCACAGCCTCCTCATCACCACAGAAGGGAAGTTGTGGAGCTGGGGTAAGTGTGGTGGCTAGTGGTGCTCGGAAGTGGGCTTGAAGGGACGTAGAGTTACCTGGAAGAGGCCGTCCATCTTCTGCCTGGTCCAGACTGTCAGTTCTTGCCTGCCATGTGCATTTAGGGGCTGACCCCGGGCCCTAGGCTTACTTGGCAAGTCTTTACCCATGGATCATCTCCCTGGCCCCTTCTCTGCCTCCACCGTGGTAAATGTTTTCCTGAACTTGAAGCAAGTGTGATCTTTCTGATGCTGCCACCCCTCTGACCAGCCGTCTGTCCTTGTCCTGCTGTCTGTTCACCAGCCATTGTTCTGCTTTAGCTCCTGTGCCCCCGTGAGGTCCGAGTGCCATCACTCACGGTTGCCCCTGGCTTTTGAAGCTGGCATGTTTTGTTACAAGGCGTGGTGGCTGGGTCCCTGTGGCCTCGGGTCAGAGACTGACTGGGCCTTTGTCCATGCTCCATCCCTCCCGAGAGTGTCTACCTCCCTTAGGCAGACTCTCTGGTGACTCAGCCGTCTCCTTCCCAGGTAGGCCAGGAGGTGCTGACTCGGGGCACAGGCAGCTGGGAAGTTGGCTTCTCCATTTGTTTCTAGCCTTTGCCTGGTTTCTAGTTCATATGACGTTTTTATTTTGGTCTGTTTGAGCCTTTTTAAATTTTTTTTTTGTTTTTAAATTTTTTGAGCTGCTGCACCAGAGTCCAAATATATTAACATCTGCCGTCTTCTCTGCACTTGGCTAATTTTATAATTCTGTTGGAAAAAAATCTCACAAGTGTGTGTGGCCCAAATGTACCCTCCCCGGCTTCGGGTGACATACCAACATCTGCCCCAGTTTTGTATCTCCGCGTTGGTGTGGGCCCTTCTGCTGCTGTGTCCTCAACGTTGGCCATGGCCTTTTATGTCAGTGTCTCCAGCTTGAGAAAGCTTCTCTGTCCTCTCCCTGACAGCAAGCGTCTAGATTGCATCTCAGGGCTGACCCTGTGACAGGAGTGAGTCCCCCAGAGTGAGGGAGCTCCTGGGGCAGCAGCTGGGCTGTGGCGACCAGCCAGGGGTGCCACGAGTCCACTGCCGGACACTTGGTGGAAGGGCACAAGAAGGAGCGGAGCGGTCCCTCCTGAGCAGGAGGCAGGCAGAGTGCTGCCGTGCTGTGTCCTGACGCAGATGCAGGAGCTGCAGCCGGCCTGCCTTCACTGAACTTGGGGCACGGCAGGCTCCTCTTGAAGCCAGCACCTGCCCAGTGCTGGCCCTGGAGCCAGCCCCGCTTTCATTGATTCTCTCCTGGGAGAGCTCTCCTTTCCAGGGAGGCCAGTCACTGTGGTGCTTGCCCCCTGCAGGGCGTCAGGGCTCAGCTGTCTGTCTGTCTGTCTGTCTGGGGGGGGTGAGTGGAAACCCATCTTGCCTGTGGTTCTTTTCTTTGCAGCCTCCTGTAATTCCCACGTCGAGTTACTTGTATGCTCTTCTGGGAGGGCCATCCTAGGGTTCCTAGGGATTTTGTTTTGGACCTACGTGGGATTTCAGGACTTGCTGTTCTGAGACCCATCCCTTGTCCATCCTAAGCCGGATCAGGGCTCCCTAGGTCTTCAGTGTGTTATGAAGGCCTTCACAGGGACTGGTCCCTACTTGCATTCACATGTCTCCAGCTCTACAGAAGGAGGTGGTCCTGTGGGCAAGGGACTGTGTTAAGAGCAGGCCTGCCCCTTGTCTTGTAACGGTTTGTGTGTGTATGTATGCGCATGCGTGCAGAGATAAGTAGATATGATCAGTACTAGGTGCATCAGATTCCCTGAGGAGAAGGGGACTGACCCCCAGCCCCTACAAGGAACGGAACCTGTTCCTGGAGCTTGAGGCCTGTGGGGGTACCCGGGTCACACCGAGCATTTCCTGGGGTAACACGGTGTATTGGGATGGCCCTGAAGCTGACCACTTACTGTTGGGATTGTCAGGGTGGTTCTTCCGTGGGGCCACTCCACGGGGAGAGTAGCTGTCGGGTGTGGAAGGTTTGGTTTGAGGATGAGGGTGGGGACCGCCCAGCATGCCCAGCATTGCTTACTCGGCCAGCCGTGGTCTCCTTGCAGGTCGGAATGAGAAGGGGCAGCTGGGCCATGGTGATACCAAGAGGGTGGAAGCCCCCAGACTCATCGAGGCTCTCAGCCAGGAGACAATCGTGCTGGCAGCCTGTGGGCGCAACCACACTCTGGCCTTGACAGGTAAGAAGGCAGCTCCTTTCAACTTAGTAAGGCTCCATAGATTGTCTGGGAGTGAGTGCCTCAGCCAGTGTCAGGAGGGCGATGCCTGGTGAGTTAGCTAATTAGTTAGTTAGATAGTCAGGCGGTTAGCTAGTTAGCTGATTACTTGCTGGAAGCAGTGAGAGGGCTGTGGTGACACTGGGAGCCCAGACCAGGGTCTGTGAGTGGCAGGGCTCAGCTCTGCTCTGCACTCTTGTCCTTGGGATGGACAGACACATGCCCCATGGTCGTCCTGCTTTGATCCTGATCCAGTTGAAAGCATCCGCCTTTCCGTCCTTTCTTGTCCTGTTTGTCTCTCCTTCCAGATACTGGATCTGTGTTTGCCTTCGGAGAGAATAAGATGGGGCAGCTGGGCCTCGGGAACCAGACCGATGCCGTCCCAAGTCCTGCTCAGGTACTAGCAGGGTTTGAGAAGTGGTGCTTTGCAAGGGAGAGTGAGGAGAAGAGAAGCCCTGCTTGTGTCAGCCCAGCAGCGGGGATGCAAGGCTCTCCTCCCTGCACACTATGCCGACCTATCTTGCTCCTGAGGCCAGTGCGGGGCAGGGGGGTTAGTAGCTAAGTCTTGTAGTTGTGAGTCCTGCAGTGCAGTTGGGTGGTTAGTATGAGCCAGGATGGGGTCCCCTGGACCACCAGGTTCAATGCTGCTTTTGTCTGGGCCTCAGTCTGGCCTTTCCCGGGTTCTGCATTTGGTCTCTGACCCTGTGCTGTGGGACCAGGCTGTCACTCTCCTGCCCGCCCGTTGTCTTTGTTCCTCCTTATTTGAGCCGGTTCAGATCTGGCTCCTTACTGACAGCTTTGGTCTGGGGGCAGCCTGAAAGCCTCTAGTTGGGGCTGATAGCAGTGTGAGCACCGGAAGTGACCTATGGGGTCACCGGATGACAGAGAGTTAACAGGGTTAACAGTCTCAGCCTCTGCTGTCCTGGCAGCATGGGGGTCACCAGCAGTTAAGAGTCCTTGTAGTCTAAGCTTTGCGATGCATAGCCACTCGGGTGGTAGGTAGCCCTTCTGAACTGTGGAATGAGTCCACTGTTGTGAGCAGCTGTTGTTTGATGCCAGGGCCCACTGAGGAAGAGACTGGTGGAGCTGAAGTTGGCTGTCTTCTCTTTCTTTTCAGATAATGTACAACGGGCAGCCAATCACCAAGATGGCCTGCGGGGCCGAGTTCAGCATGCTGATGGACTGTAAAGGGAACCTCTACTCCTTTGGGTGCCCTGAGTATGGCCAGCTGGGTATGGAGGTCTCTTGCTAAAAGCTCTGTAGTCTAGCTGTAAATGTGGGGACGCACGCATGGTACAAGTGTAATTGATCCAGATCGCAGCGGCTAGCCGATAAGTGCGTCTCATGCTCAGCAGAGCCGTTTGCCGGTAACCAGGAGGTTACAGGGGTCACTGAAGACTTGAGGACTGAGTCTGGTTTGGAATCCATTTGTGTCAGTCTCAGGCAGAAGGACAAAAGCCGAGTCCCTTTCATCCGGTTTCACGGATGTCCATGAGCCTTTATTGGAAGTGAGAGTTACATAAGAGGGGGCTGTTCTGGAAATCCTGGCTAGACTGGCAGCTGGTGTGTCCTCAGCTCATCCCTCACCACACTGGACTCTGCTGCACAGAGCAGAAGAGGTCAGCAAGCCTGTTAGAGCTTACCATGCAGGATCTCCATTTTCCTTTCCCCTCGGACTCCCAGCCAGTTAGTTCTTCCCAGTGCCTTCTGCACGAGGTGAGGTGTGGGCGCCACCTACTGGTGATGGAACAGCCTGCAGCAGTCCAGGATCTGGGTTGCTGGGTCTCGGCGTCATTAGAAGTGCGCAGATGGGAGCATATAAATAGAAGCAGAGCATTGCACTGGCCATAGACTGCAGGGAACAGTGACTCTGTGGAACTAAATATACCTCGCGTCAGAGTGAATGCGAAGGACCGGCCCCTTACACATGCACGTCCCTGCTGGTTGCCAGGGAGTTCTCAGGCTGTTGGGTAAACGGTTTCCATGGCCACGGGCGGGCCTCCTGCCAGGCCCAGGCCCAGCACAGGAAGTGCGTTTCTGTCTTCTCTGCTATGTGTGCAGCTTCTCTGCCACCCTCAGACAGGCATCTTGCTGCAGCCAGCCTGTTTGCTTTCGGGAACTTGATCTTGGCGGTAGGATGGTATTCATGGAGTAGCACTGTCTTCTACTGAATTCTTGTTGACATCTACTAAGGAACCTGGCTTTACCTGCATCTACAGACGCTCTCATTCCTTTCACTTTGAAACAGGCTGGCACACACCTGTGGTCCCAGCATCTGGGGGCAGAGGCAGGACTGTAGCAAATTGGAGCCTAGCCTGCGTTGGGTTACAGGCCAGCCGGGGCTGCAGAGTGGAAGGTTGTCTCCAAAGACAAACAAGAAGCCTAATCCCCAGTTCTGTTCTTGCCTCTAGCAAGCACGGGGAGGGGCCGACAGGGTGCGTGCCGTGCGCTGTAGTGATAGGCTGTCGGGGACTGAGGGTGTTCTGGGCTGAGAGCAGCCAGCACCCTGACTACTGGGTCTGGGCTGGGCCTCCTGGCTTGTTTTTGTTTGTTTCTTGGTTCTATTTTTTTGTTTGTTTGTTTTGAGATAGTGTCTCAGCTGGCCTAGAACTTGCTATGTAGACCAGACTGGCTTCGAACTCTGGGATCTGCCTGCTTCTGAGCACTGCAGTTAGATGTGGGCCACCAGGCTGTGCCCATCCTTGCTTGGTTTTTGAGACAGAGTTCATGTAGTCAGAGCTGGCTTCAGATTTCCTGTGTAAGGATGGCCTCAGCTTCCTGCTCTTTCTGCCTCTTCGTCCCAAGTGCTGGATGTACTACCAGTGCAAGAAGGCAGAGAGTGCTGGGTCCTTGGCTTGTGGTCCGGTAACAGGCAGGCTTCATGCCGTGTTGGGTTAGATCATGCCTGGCATGTGCCAGGCTGCCCAGTCTGTAAGGACTTCTCACAGGCTTTGTGAAGTCCAGATTTTTATGTCCTGATCTTGTCACCCTTTCCCTACTACCGGTCCTCCGAGCTGCCCACTGTTGTGGCCTCAGCCACAGGAGGAGACAATATTTTCCTTTGCTTCCCAGTCCTAAGTCACTGTACTATGGCATAGGGGTCCTTGTTTTATATGCATTTTTATTTATTATATGTAAGTACACTGTAGCTGTCTTCAGACACTCCAGAAGAGGGCGTCAGATCTTGTTACGGATGGTTGTGAGCCACCATGTGGTTGCTGGGATTTGAACTCTGCACCTTTGGAAGAGCAGTCGGGTGCTCTTACCCACTGAGCCATCTCACCAGCCCTTTATATGCATTTTTAAAGGATGCCCTGTATTATGTACCAGCTCGTGAGCAACCGCACAGGCTGAGTCTCTGGCTGGGGGCAGGGTGGTGGCATGGGCCTGGGCCTTTTGTTTGTCACTGACGGCCTGTTGTGCTTACCACAGGGCACAACTCAGATGGGAAGTTCATCGCCCGGGCGCAGAGGATAGAATATGATTGTGAGCTGGTGCCCCGCAGAGTGGCCATCTTCATCGAGAAGACCAAGGACGGGCAGATCTTACCTGTCCCGAATGTGGTGGTTCGAGATGTAGCCTGTGGCGCTAACCACACAGTAAGCCTTGTTTCTTTCTCAATGACCAAGAGCCGTGCTGGTATAGACTGGTATCTCTTACTCAAGCTATGTCATTTGGCTGAGTCTCCTGTCCAGAACTCCTTTCCCCTGCAGACAGCATGCAGACATGAGTATACACGGATGTCTGCGCCCTGCCACTAGCACACAGCACGCATGTGCTGTCCGTATGGTAGACAGTGCCTTTTGCTAGGGTGTGAGTGGTTGGCTGTTGAGGGTGTGTCCTTTAAGGCCATTAGCAGAACAACTGGAAGGACAGCGGTGGGGGGAGGGGTTGCCCTTGACCCTCTTTGTTTTAGCAGGTGCACGGCGTTTACCACTCACGGGTGCTAAGTCAGAGACACTTTTATTCCATGTCAGCCTTACAAGTCAGGGACCATCACATGCTGAGCCCTCTGGTTTGGTGGTTTTAAGACCAGTTCTGACTGTGTGGCCCTGGCTGTCCTGGAACTTGCCATATAGACCAGGCTAGCCTCAAATTCTCTGCCTGCATCTGCCTCTCTGGTTCTGGGGTGTTGGGTGTTCTAGCCCTGAACTGTGCACCTTCCGTCCCATGCTGAGCTAGCTGGTTACGTATACACAGGCTTTATTTGATGTGAAACGTCAAAGACAAGAAGACAAGACAGGTTGCAAACAGCTGGCACATCTGTACCTGCCTCACCTGTGTGCACCTGTGGCAGGCAAGCACAGAGAGGTGGCAGCAGCCTCCCCCGTTTCTGCAGTTTCGACAGGATTGCCACAAATGGCCATTTGGCCTCTGCATTTAAAGAGAGAAAGGAAGATCACACCCTCATGAAGGGAGTGCACGCCGGCTGCTGCTGGCTGCCATATATGTAGGCTGTGGGACTTGGGTCCTCTCCTTTGCCGGCTGCTCCTGTCCCGGATCCTTTGGTCAGAAGCAGTGGCCCATGTGTCCAGCCTGTGTCTCCTCTCTCTGCAGCTGGTCCTGGACTCTCAGAAGCGAGTGTTCTCCTGGGGCTTTGGTGGCTATGGCCGGCTGGGCCATGCTGAACAGAAGGATGAGATGGTCCCTCGCCTGGTGAAGCTGTTCGACTTCCCGGGGCGTGGTGCAACCCAGATCTATGCTGGCTATACCTGCTCCTTCGCTGTCAGTGAAGTGGGTCAGTGCCTGTCCCTGTCTCACTTCTTAGGTCCCCGCAGTTCGAGCCAGGTGCAGGGGTTTCCTCCTGGGGACAGCTGTTCCCACAGGCCCACAGCCATGCCTGTCCCTCCCTGGCTCGTCCTCTGCAGTGTCCTTTTAAGCAGCTGTCCCTCAGCTTGGTGTTCTAAGATGCTTGTTTGCCACACTTCTGTTTTGCGTCCTTCCAGGTGGCCTGTTTTTCTGGGGGGCCACCAATACCTCCCGGGAGTCTACCATGTACCCGAAAGCCGTTCAGGACCTCTGCGGCTGGCGGATCCGGAGCCTTGCCTGCGGGTAAGTGGCTGGATCCAGGGCACGTGGTGTGTGCCTGCTCTGAGGGCCTGTTTCCTGAGGATGGCTCTGTGCCTGCGGATTCTGGGTCTTCCTGGCTGGACATAGGCGACACCAAACCCCCACAGATGGGGGAGGGGGAGTTCAGGCTTGGTAGGCGCTAGGACATAGGTGACACCAAACCCCCACAGATGGGGGAAGGGGAGTTCAGGCTTGGTAGGCGCTAGGACATAGGTGACACCAAACCCCCACAGATGGGGGAGGGGAGAGTTCAAGCTTGGTAGGCGCTAGAACATAGGTGACACCAAACCCCCACAGATGGGGGAGGGGGAGTTCAGGTTTGGTAGGCGCTAGGACATAGGCGGCTCTTTCCTTCTTCACAGAAAGTAATTTTGAACGTTTTTGTTTGGGGAGAAAAAAGCAGAAGGTGGCAGTTTTCGCTCAGCTCGGAGACTGTAGGCTTTTAATTTGTCAACATGCTTGAGGGGAGGGGACTTACTGAAGGACACCTGAGCCACCCAGTACTTACAGATGACAAATGAGGATGTGTAGGAGTTAGCTTAGTTACTGCTTCCTGTCCTTGTGACCCTGTCTGTCCCCCATTCCAAAGGATCTCCCTCTGAGAGCCCCAGGACCCAGCTGGGCAGTGAGGCCCTGGCCTTGGTATTGATCTGAAACAAATGTGGCCGCTCACACTGTTCTGAGTTAGCATGGAGGCGGGTGTGTTCACGCTGTGCAGGGCTGTCCTGGTCTGGTGGTGGTGACAGCATCTGCCTGTTTGCAGGAAGAGCAGCATCATCGTAGCGGCCGACGAGAGTACTATCAGCTGGGGTCCGTCGCCAACCTTCGGGGAATTGGTGAGCCACAGAACGCCTGGGAAGAACTGCAGACGGGAGGGCGGTGTCCTTATCCACTAAAGACTGTCCCAGCAGTGGGCTGGTCACATTTGGTTTTAAGTGTTAAGACTTGTCCTGGCTGGCTGCTGGCCTTGCTGTAGAGAGGTTGGCAGGCCACAGTGACAGGACGTGTCCCTGTGGTTGGGACCCATGGTCTATGCTCGCAGGAGGCAGTGTCTTAACACTGCATGAGTTGCCCTGATTCCTGTGACCTCCAGACTTTGTGCTTCATAGACAGACAGGGCCATGTCCTTGTGCTCTGTGGATCAGTGTCCCTAGATCAGCCACACAAGTGCCTGGAGGGTTTTGTTGTTCATTTTCTCCAAGTCGGGTCACTAGTTTGTTCTCAGTGCTAGAGACTGGAATAAGAGCGGAAGGCACCGCCCTTGCTTCTTTCTTACTGTGCAGCTGTCCTGTCCATAAGCTCTGTGCACTTGAACCTTTGTAAGGCGGCCAAGGCTGGCTTGTGGGTGGGTTTTGGGTATCTCCTGTGGCCAGGTTCACCCTCAGTGTGGCCTAGCCCCTTGACTCTGTTTTGGTTTGGTTTGTTTTGGTTTGGTTTTCACGGCAGGGTTTCTCTGTAGCCTTGGCTGTCCTGGAACTCACTCTGCAGGCCAGGCTGGTCTTGAACTCACAGTCTGCCTCCCAAATGCTGGCGTTAAAGGCCGCTGGCCCTTGATTTTCCTACTTTATCTTTTTGGGAGTAGAAGTTTTCTCATTGGGCTCATCAAAGCAGGACTGTCCTTGTCCCTCAAGCTGTCACTGACCTCCAAGGGACCCCTTGTAAAAAGCAGAGAGACTATGGCAAAGGGACTGTGGGCCTTCTGCTTCTGCTTTCTCAGAGAAAGATGGATGCTGCATTTTGTTTTCAAGATAGCAACTCAACATGTAGCCCTGGCTGGCTTGGGACACTGTGTAGATCAGGCTAGCCTCAATTCACAAAGGTCCGCCTGCCTCTGCCTCCCAAGTGCTGGGATTAAAGGTGTTCTCCACTACACCTGACTGATGGATAGTTTTGGGGAGCCATTAGAAATGGTCTTTTGACAGCCTGGACTTCATGGTAGAGTGTCAGGAATAGTGACTTATGGGCCAGTCTGAGCCTCATAGCAAGACCCTGCCTGCTTCAAAAAAATTGTTGATCTTTGGGGGCTGGAGAGATGGCTCAGCGGTTAAGAGCACTGCCTGCTCTTATAGAGGATACAGGGTTAATTTCCAGAGCCTACATGGTGGCTCACAATTGTGTAGGTTTAGGTCTAGGGGATCCAGTACCCACTTCTGGCCTCTGCCGATACTTAGCACTCGAGTGGTACACAGACATGCAGGCAAAATATCCAAACAGAAAAAACAATTTTTTTTTTTAATGTTTTAAAACACTCCTAAACACAACTTTGCATCATCATGGATTTGGGAAGCCTTGGCCAGGAAGGTGCGCCTGGAGGAGTTGAACCAGGGGCAGGACAGGCCTTGGGACCTGTCCTTGGCCCCATGCTCCCAGCAGTTCTTGGCCACTTGAAACTCCTCTGAGGTTGTCAATGACAGCTCCTTCCTCCTGGTCAAGGGTTGTCCGGGCTGCTGTGTGTCGGCATGTCTCAGCATGTTGGTTATGATTGTGTGGGTCTGACTGCAGTGGCTATCAGCACCGTCACCAAATGCCTGACACACTTTGTCTTGTAACGCACAGTTGGCTGATATGCCTGGAAAATTGCACCTCCTTGTGTTGGAACATGCCACAGGCCAAGTTTCATCATTGCTTCTGTTGTGTGTGTGTGTGTGTGTGTGTTTTTCTTTCTTTTTTTTTTTTTAAGATTTATTTATTTTATGTAATTACACTGTAGCTGTCTTCAGACACTCCAGAAGAGGGCATCAGATCTTGTTACGGATGGTTGTGAGCCACCATGTGGTTGCTGGGATTTGAACTCTGGACCTTTGGAAGAACAGTCGGTGCTCTTACCCACTGAGCCATCTCACCAGCCCCCCCCCTTTTGTGTGTGTGTGTGTGTGTGTGTGTGTGTGTTTTTCGAGACAGGGTTTCTCTGTGTAGCCCTGGCTGTCCTGGAACTCACTCTGTAGACCAGGCTGGCCTCGAATCGCCATTGCTTCTTGTTATCTCTGCAGGGGTACGGGGACCACAAGCCCAAGTCGTCTACTGCGGCCCAGGAGGTGAAGACTCTGGACGGCATCTTCTCCGAACAGGTGAGGGCCTACGCCTGTCCCCGCTCGCTCATCATGTCTGGGGGTCACTGCTGAGCCATTGGAAGGGTGTCGCCCTCAGCAGGAGAAAGGCAGAGGAGTGCTGGCCCGTCCCGGCAATGTTCCTGGTGCTGTGGTCACACTGCCCCTCCCCTCACACTGAGATCCTTGCCACTGGGCCAGGACCAGGGACCGGTCTCTGAGCAGATAATACATTCTGGCCTGTGTTTGGGGCAGGTACAATGGAGAGTTCCACCCCAGTGAGGGCTCTGAGCTTCCTGCAGGCCTGGGAAGTGGGGCTTGGGTGGTCCTAGTCCTGAAACACCAGTGTCGAGTGGGGAGGGAAGGCTCAGTTTCCCTCCATGTTGGACCCTCATTGAGCCAGGCCAGCGTGTGGCGTCTGGCATACATGATACGGGGTGTCTGCACTGCTGACCCTGCCTGGTTCCCACAGGTGGCCATGGGCTATTCACACTCCTTGGTGATCGCGCGAGATGAGAGCGAGGCTGAGAAGGAGAAGCTGCAGAGGCTGCCCGAGTACACCCCGCGCACCCTCTGAGCAGGCCGGCCCCCCCGCGTGGCAGCTGTCCTTTCCACGTGCACTGGGACCAGAAGTCAGACAAGGCATTTAGGAAGCAAACGATGACCAAGGGTGCATTGGGTTAGCCTCCCTGAGGCTCCGTTTCCGAGCGATTCAACGTTAACTACCTTTTTCTGTATGCTTTCCAAAGTGTTTTTCCCTCAGTGTTTGATTAAAACATTTGCTCATAGCCAGCTTGCCTTTCTACGAGATAGGCAGGCCCTCTGAGCGATGTAGGTTTTTTTATTTTTAAGTTGTATTTCTTTTCTCCCTGCCCTGAGTGTCCTTGTCCTGCCCTCCTATTCCAGCCGTGATGAGCATTGTGATCCGAGTGGGTGCCACGTGGGAGAGGGACTGCCACTTTCCCAGACAGAAACGGCTCTTCTAGGAACCAGCAGCCGCTAGGCCAATCCCTGGTGGTCGGTCTCCATCCCGATTCCTGCCTGCCCGCTTTGAGAGACCCGGTCACTTGCTTGTGGGCCCTCCCACTTGCCTCTGCCACCTCCCCTCCTAGTTATTCCTGGCTTGCTGTCTGCAAGGCCCATGTGGGCCTTTTGGCCGAAGCATTTGTAGAAGCAGCCATCTTCCCCCTGGTGGGGCATTGGGGTCTGTGTTAGCCATTTGTATCTACTTTAGCTCTCAAGTCCAGATGAGAATAGAGACTGTGGGGTACGGGGTGGGCAGTTAGAGGTTGGTCAGCCAGCAGTCAGATGTGTCCTCGGTCCTCTGTGGCCCTCTGTTGCCGCCTGTGTGCTTTGCCTGTGTGCTCCTGCTGTCCCTCTGCCTGGGATGGCTGTCCTGCTCTGAGGCTTGGCCACTCTCGTCCTGGCCTCGATGTTCTCTGGCCACTTGCGTTTGCTTGGCTCTAGTACCAAATAGTTGGGATTCTCGGTGAAATCCCCTGCCCCACGTGTGTGTCAGTGCAGATGCTGCGACTGTCACCACGCCCCCCCCAAGTGCCCTCTGCCGAGCCCGTCCTGGTATTGACTTTGTGGCTGAGTTCCGAGGTGCCTTTCCCCGATCCTCCTCGCCAGGCCCGAGTATGGTGGCAGCTCTGGCTGGGGCCTTGGTTTCCAGAGGGTCTGGGCTGGTGTGACTGCTTTAACTAGGTTTAGTTCATGGTGCTTGGGAGAAGGGGGCTAAGGATGGAAGTGGGGTGGGGGGGTGGGAAAGTCAGTTCTGGTCTTGAGGTTTATGGGTTTGCTTTTGCTGTTGTGCCGCTTGTCCCCATCTCTGTGTTAAAATGCCAAAAATGACCCAGTCTGTTGCTTTCCTCTGCCCCAGCGCTTCACAGCCGCTCTGGCTTTGCAAGGTGTCTGTCTCGGCCAGTGCTGCGGCCTGCCGGGAAGAGTCCCGAGTTCTCACTGTCCCCGATCTGTCCAGCAATAGTCAGCCCAGAGGCAAGCTCCTGTAGCGGCAGGGCTTCTGCAAAACTAACCTGCTTTGTCCAGGTCACCCCAGACACCGCCCCTCACATCATGTGCCGGACGGGAGCCGCCCCTGCTGGTCTCTGTCCAGAGAGTGCAGTGGAGGGTCTGCTCCTGTCCTGGGAGGTCTCCTGCAGTTAGTTGTGTGGTCACTAGGAGGATTGAGGACACAGTAGCCCTGAGCTGAGCTGAGCTGGGCTGGGCTGGGCTCATCTTCCAGGGAGCCAACCTAAAGCCAGCAGTCAGCTGCCCTGACTAGAGGCCTACAGTGGGTGAGCAGAAAGTGTTGCTGAGTAGAGAGCCTTGTGCCCGGCCACAGCCCCCTCCCTATAGGCTAAAATTCTCACCGAGCTTTCCCATGGGGAACTCTAGGACAGGAGGAAGGCGGGAAGCCCTGGGTAGGAACCACTCTGGCTGCCCAGGGGTTCTTGAAATCTTCTGGTCATCCACAAAGGGAGTTAACGAGGATGGTGGGATTCGGTTGAAGGTGCCTGGTTTAGTGCTGTTAATTGTCTTATTTTTTTTTTTATATCTATATTTCTGGGAGTAAACATTTTAAATAAACGGCGTCATTGTTTACTCTGCGTTGGCTTTCATGTTTCCTCTTCAGTAGTGTGGAGTGTGTCCCCAGCCCTGTGCGCGTGCCCCGGAAGAGTGACCAAAGAGAGCTTCCTGCTGGGCTGGAAGGGTGCAGAGGGCCACAGGCACGTGGGGTAGTGGCCAAGGGCTTCCCAACCAGGGTTGGACACAGTCCCGAAACACGCATGGTCCTAGCTTAGGAGCTGGTTTTTGTGGGCGGGACAAAGTCTTGTAGCCCAGGCTGGCCACCTTTCTGGTGTCTGGCATATGTGAGGTGTTCAGCCCTAGGTTAAGCATGCTAAGTGTGGCTGGCTGGTGACATTCTTGCATCTCAGTACCTGGGCAGTTAAATGAATCCTGACCTACAGTGCTCATCTGGCTACGCCCCAGCAGTTTAACATGGCTCTAGCTCCCTACTTGTGAAGTTTCTTCCCTCGCTGTCTGCTCTGACCTCTCCTTCCCCTGGCTGGTGGAGAGTCAGAAGATTCTTGACTAAAGCATTATGATGCCTTGCCTGTACTGAAACAAGATGTGGGGGCAGAGAAGACGGCATTTGAATAACACATGGATAACCTTTACACAGTGCACAAAAACATGTCTGCAGCCTGCCTCTGCCTACCGAGTGCTGGCAGTAAAGGTGTGAGCCATCCCACCCACATACGTGTAAAATTGACCCAAGGTGTTCCAAGACTTGGGCTCTGTTGGGTTTTGGTTTTGAATGAACAAGCATTTTCTGTCTTACATCTACCCGACCATATGAGCAGTCTGTCAGGATGCAATCCTACCAGGAGCCAGGAGCACTTGTAATGACACAACCTCCAAACTTCACACTCGTCCTTTCTGCCAGTTGCCCACCAGGGGGCAGTGTAAGGCTAGCCTTTTAGGCCACAGGACTGTTGCTTGGACTGATGTCTCCGGGGCTACTGCACATCCTGGCCGCTATTTCCTGTAACACACGGACAGTCCTGAAGTCAGCTCACTGTTCTTCCTGTTTTGTAGAGGAAAATAAGTTGTAGACAGGCGGTGAGCTCAGTCACAGGGAAGGGGCTGGGTGGGCAGACCAACCCTGAGAGGTTCCAGTTTGCCCTGGTCACCTTCCAGGAGCTGAAGAGACCCCTTCTTTCTACAGCAAAGGCTCTCAACCTTCTAATGCTGAGACCCTTTAATACAGTTCCTGTGCTGACCCCCAACCATTAAAATTACATGGCTGCCTCGTAACAAATGTGCTATTGTTACCAATTTTTAATGTCAATACCTGTGTTTTCCAATGGTGTGTGGAAGGGTCATTCAGTCTCCGGGAGGTTGGGACCCACAGGCTGAGAATCACTGTTTTACAAGTTGTCCTTGCAAGGTCTGGGTCCTGCTCATTGCAGCTATGTCTGGAGAGCCAGCAGCCAGCCTCCCTGGCCAGTAGTCATTAGCAGCTCCTTAGGATGAAGGGGGTGGGAGTGAGGGGCATGGTCTGCCATCGCTTACCCTTGTTGGGAAGGTAGGTGCTGTCGGGTCACATGAGACTCTGGTGGACTAGTGTTGGAGAGGCCCAAGGCTCAGCCTTATCCAGTCACTAGACAGAGTGACCATAGTTCAGAGTCAGCAAGGGTAGGCAGAGCCGAGCCTGTGATCTCCCTGTTTAAAGCTTTATGGCTCTGCGTGGGTTTGCCTTCATATGCAGCTGTACCATGTGTCACGGGCTGCCTGGAGACCAGAAGATGGAGAAGCCCTCTCGTGGGAGTTTATAAATCCCCTCTAATCTCTCTGGCAGATAGCAAGGAACTCAACCTGAAGCTCTAGATTCTAGAATAAAAGACACACAGCCCTCTATTTAATATGCGTTAAGCAGCTCGGTGTCTGGGCATTTCTAAACCTCCCTGTGGCTAACACACCTTTCCCTCCAGTATCCCTAAATTACTACTTTGTAAAACCTATATTCCATTTTGGCTGCCCGGACCCAGGCCACACTCCCCAACTCTCACGTATTGTCCGTCTTGTACTCCTCACATGTGATCCTCCCGCTTCCCGACACGACATGACCATTCTGAATTCTTCCCTGGGTTCCCTGGGCCAGGAAATCTGGGGTCCTGCCTCTGTCTCCCTACCCAGCCGTTGGCTTCCAACAACTTTATTTGCCAATCAGAACCAGCTAGGGACCGGGACCCTCAGCGACTTACACATAGATGTGTGGGTTCCCCATAATTTTGGGAGCCAGGTTAATACAAGTAACGAACCAATCCACAACAGAGCCCCTGGAATCACTGATGGTCACGAGCTGCCGTGTGGGTCCTCTGGAAGAACATCTGCAGATGTTAACCACTGAGCCGTCCTTCTATCCCCTAAGTGTTTCGAGGATAACCAGGCTACCGGGGCTTGGCGCTAAGAAGTGCCAGGCTTGTCATTCTGGTGAAATGCTTGTCCATCACACCAGGACACAACCAGAGTACTCGGTTACACCCCCACTGTCAACATAGGTACATGCATGCCAGCCAGCACTGAAGCAGAGGCAAAGAATTATTAGCATTTCAGGTTTTGTGTTTGCGTGTGAACCACACGTGAAGATGGGAATCTGTCCTACTGTGTGGGCCCCAGGGGTCACACTTGGTTGCCAGGCTTAATGGTCTTTGCCTTTTGAGTCATCTCTTCAGCCCTCTACATAGGGAGTTCAAGGCTGGCCTGGGCAACTTGAGACCCTGTCTCCAAAGGGAAAACAAAGCAGACTTTCTGGAGGTGGAGGGTCACATATGTGAATTTGGATTGTCAACTTACCTAAATCACCCTCACGCTGGCCAGTGTTGCTCCAAGTTGTAGCTGGTCCTGGGACGGTCTCCCTGCCCAGCGGTCTATTAGCATTGACTTTATTCTAGCATCTTACAACCAGGCTGAGCCCTTCCCAATCCAGGACAGGGAGGCACGGAACCTTTAGTCAGATACAGCGTACATTTCCCCCCCACGGAGAACAGTATGTGAGTCTGATGCCGAGTGACCACTGGCTTTGATAGAATTAGCCACTCACAAGCCAGACCCAAGAGGCTATTATGAAATGGAAGTATCCAGTTTTAAGAAGCCACGTGTGTGGGTGTCTGATAGCCAGGCTGTGGAAGATTGATGCATCAGATGTCCCAAGGGCCACGCTGCTAGAGCCCAGGGGCCTACACCCAAGCTGAATCTGCTAGGGTCCCTGGCAGGGATTTGGTTGGGGACCTCAACAGAAATAGGCAAGTCCCCCAGAAAGAGCCCTGCCAGGACAGGCAGGTGCTTGCCCCTCCTGGGCTCAGTACTCTGGCTCTAGGGATAGATCTGGATCTACAACCAACCATCCAGGAATGCAAGCAGACATGGGACTCGTATCCTCTCAGTCCCATGCCCTCAACGTTGGAAGTCACCGTGTGTGTCAGGGTCCAGCCTGAGAGTAGGGGCCACAGCCATCAAGTTCTCTGCAGCATCAACTGGCAACTTGGATTAAGTACAAGTGAGCAAGAAACTGCATTGTCCCCGAAGCTGGGACATCAACCCCACCCCTATCCCTGAGCAGGTCTCTCCACCGAGTAGCTCAAAGTCACCAAACGGCTCCCCCAGGCCACCGCTGTTCAGTCACACTGTTGTGGATAGGGAATCAGGGCAGGAAACTTCTGCCGGACAGCTTGGGGTAAGGCCCTTCACCCCTGGCTCCATCAGACTGCCAGGCCACATACACCACCATCTACCTACAATCCTTGGGGGGGGGGGTTGTCATTGCTGGCTCCAGACTCTGCTCTACCCCTGACTCAAAGGATGAGAGCCACTGTTTTCAGGTTTGCCAAGGACAGTAGGAACCTACAGACGTTGTAGTGGCTATTCCTGGTTGTCAACTTGACTATCTGGAATGAACTACAATCCAGAATTGGAAGGCTCACCAATGACCCTAAACTGGAGGCTGGGAGATAGAAGTTTCTGACCTGGATCTTGGTATGGAGATCTTGAGGCATAGTGGCTATGGATTCCAGAAGATTAAGACAGGGAGATCTCCGAGTTCAAGGTGATCTGGGATTAAAGGTGTGGTGGCACACACCTTTAATCTGGACTATACCTTCTGCTGGNGACCATATAAGGACATTGGAAGAAGGGAGTCTGGCTCTCGCTCTTTCGCCTTCTTGCGGTGTGGGACTCAGCAACTGCTAGACCCCTTGGACTTCCATTCACAGCTACTACTGAACCATTGTTGGGAATTGGACTGCAGACTGTAAGTCATCAATAAATCCCTTTTCTATATAGAGCATATCCGTTAAGTTCTGTGACTCTAGAGAACCCTGACTAATACAGAAGTACCCGACCCTAGAACCCCGCCGCTGTTACCAGCACTGCTTGACACAGGCAGTGAGACAAGACACCTGCTCCAATGGCGACTGCAGGCTTTGAGAGGCCAGCTGCCCGCTAGCAGACCATCTCTGCTTAGACCCCGTCTGTAGGGGCATTGGGGGTGGTCCCTCCCCTCCTCTAGCCTGAGGCTTATCTTAGCCACGCCAAACCCAAAGTATTTTGAGTTCAGCTATACATTCAGAAGAAACGGTGACTCAGGGCCCCAGCCATCGCAGGATGGGGCAGATTCCCTCAGCAGCAACCCCTTCTGCAAAGTAAGGCAGCGTAAAAAGAAAGATGCATCTAGAATACCATGCTTTATTGGCTCTGTGGCAAGTTTGTTTACACACACACTCTTTTCCCCTCTCCCCTCCAGAAGTGTCAAGCTGGTAGATGTGAGAGACCCTAACTCCCAGCTCTCCGTCCCTTCAACCCAGTGCAGCAACAACACTCCCACCTACTACCGATCTATGGTAAAGGCCATCCGCACTGGGGCAGACTGGCCATGCCAGGGCCTGGGGTTTATGGAGTCATCTTCCACCACTTGAATGCAAATGGCACCCGGTTTATGATGACGCTGGCACAGGCGTCCCCCATGTTGGCCAGGTAGCAGTCAAAATCGTCAATGAAGGTGCACTTGAGACCCAGGGGCTCCAGTAATGCACACACTTTCTCTTCTAGGCAGCAGGTGCCCTTGATTTGGGGCCCAAAGGGCTTGGGGATCCCAAGGTTCTTGCCCAACACGATTATCTGCAGCTGTTGAGAGTTAAGATCAAACAGGGATCAGTCCTGAAAAGCTACCCCGCCCTTCCTGGTGGGTGGTGGGGGTTAGGGACATAGAATTAGGAGTAGGGAAAACCCACATATCACTCCCTAGGGTTGGCCAGACTGTTAAAGCCTGTGTGTGTAGGCATCGCTCACCAAAAATCAGCCTCGGTGGAATCAGTCCGTTTGCTTAGCTTTCCAATGTGTGCCAATGTTTCTCAGAAAACCTGACCAGCAGTTACCCTTACCACACATCCTTCATCTCTAGATTTGTTGCTCTGGCCTTGTCTCTGTGTCCTATATTCCAGTCAGCATTTAAGAATGCCTGCCTGGGGGGCTGGTGAGATGGCTCAGTGGGTAAGAGCACCTGACTGCTCTTCCAAAGGTGCAGAGTTCAAATCCCAGCAACCACATGGTAGCTCACAACCATCCGTAACAAGATCTGACTCCCTCTTCTGGAGTGT
>NC_034595.1:91676685-91678788 GCF_900095145.1 Mus pahari
ACGGCTCAACGGTTAAGAGCACCAACTGCTTTTCCAGAGGACCCGAGTTCAATTCCTAGCAACCGCATGGTGGCTCACATCTATCTATAATGTGCTCTGGCATGCAGCTGTGTATACAGGTAATAGCACTCTAAATCTAAAATCAAAGTAAAAATGTGTTCCCTCAGCTCAGCTCTGTTCATTGACGATCTTTAAATCCCTTCACAGCAGCTTTGGTACTAAGCCCATGAACCTGGGGGCTACACCCAGCCCCCATTTCAGGCCACACCCATCTGATACAGTCTTGCCCTATCCATGACCAGCAAGGCACCCAGCAGTGTGGGCTAAGCAGAAGTTTCCAAAGGAGGCTTGCCCGGGGGTCCTCACCATGTCTGGGAAGTACGGCCTCGCGAAGAGTTTGGTGCTCTGCTGGTTGGAGGGGACATTCGTCAGCTGCTCCAGGCAGAAGAGCTGCGGGATCAGGACGATATCCTTGTCTTCCAATCCCAGTTCCTTCTTCAGGAGGGTGCGGTTCAGGCTGATACACTTCTGCAGAACAGGGAAGTGGGGAGGGACAGCGGGACTGTGAACAGATCATGAAGGGGCCCGCTCGTGTCTACACAAGTCCAGAAAAGGTCCCAGAGAGCCATTTGGCTCAGGTCTCGTGAGCCAAGAGTCCTGCAGGGCCGTGGGAGCCTTCCCTTATAGCAGGCCTAAGGTGGAGTGAATTCAGAGAAAAGGCTGGCGTGCAAGAGGCCAGCATCCCTGACTAGTCTCTGCCGGACAGCCACCAGTGTCACAAGGTGCCTTCATCCCTCAGATGAGCAGACTGGGGGCTTGGAGGCAGACGGCAGCAGTCTTCAGACCCTTCGGAGATATAAAGCAGCCACTCTTGCCTGCTCAACACACCAGTGGGCACTTCCCTGCTGGCATCACCCTTGGCACTCAACGTCAGTTTGAAATAAGATCAAACCTCTGGACCTAAGGCTCACCTTGGCCCTATACCCAGCAGGTACCCATCCTGCCAGGGCAGGTGGCACCACACATGGTGGTATAATTTAAGCATAGTAAGGATTGGTGGCTGTTCCCACCCCACCCCAGTAGGATCAAAATCCCCCCTGCAAGTCTGGAAGTGCCAGTGCCTTCATGGGGACAGCCCCGCACCCCAGGCCATTACCTCAACATAGGCGTTCTGCTCTCGAAAACTCTTGTCAGCCAGGATTTGGGAAATAGTTTTGACCTCCCTCCCTGTGGAAAGAGACAGGGCAGATCAATGACCAGCTTGACCCAGCAACTGGGACCAGGGTCTTAAATCTGGCTCTGCACACACTATTCAACACCAGAGAGACCAGACAGGGTTTACTGCCACTGACCCAGGCTCAAGGAGAACAAGCTCAGAGTACGTTAGGATGGTGACATCAGCCTCCACTCAGCTGGGCAGCGGTATGGCGCTACCCACCTAAGCGTGTATCAGGACCCTTCTACACGTGGGCAACAGCTCAAACTTTGTTCCTCGGGTGCCAGCTCCGAGGTGACACGTGCAGCCTTTGCCTTCTGGTTTGTTTCCCCATGACCTTCTGTCACTGTGAGAACTAGGCCCTACCACAGACTGTTGCTCAGGAGTTGAGAGGGGTAGGTGGCTCAAGTCTCTAACCCTGGTCTGGAGAACCTCCCAATGGCCCCATCTCTTTCTGGAGCAGGTTTTTGTCTCCGAGTTCCCATCACATTTCTGTCAGGTGGCCCAGGGCAAACCACCTCTGAAAGTCCCCTTGTGTTTAAGGGAATATTCCCTTAAGGGAGGCATGAACATGATAATGCCACACACTAAGTGCAGTGTCCCCTCACGGGAGCCACACAGCATCACCAGCTGGGGCTATCGAAGCCACTTTAGTGTGGCTTCAGGTCTGCCTAGACACTAAGGTGCCCCAGCAATGGCCATCTCACCAGCTCTTAGGATTCCATGCCCCCTCTACCAGGGGTGACAAATGCAGACTCCACACCAGTGGCTCTCAACCTCTGGGTCTCAACCAAAGGACATTGGAAACATTTATGTTAAAAGTCATGGACAGCCAGGCAGTGGTGGCGCACGCCTTTAATCCCAGCACTCGGGAGGCAGAGGCAGGC
>NC_034595.1:91678923-91681512 GCF_900095145.1 Mus pahari
TGAGTTCCAGGACAGCCAGGGCTACACAGAGAAACCCTGTCTCGAAAACAACAACAACAAAAAAGTCATTGACAGTAGCAAGGTTACAGTTTCGAAGTAGCAATCAATGAAAATGATTTTATGGTCAGGGTGTCACCACAATATGAGCAGCTGTATTAAAGGGTGGCAGCGTTAGGAAAGTTGAGAACCAGTGCTTTAGAGGGTACTCGGTGGCCAGGCAATGGTGGCACACACCTTTGACCCCAGCACTTGGGAGACAGAGGCAGGTGGATCCAAGTTCAAGGCCAGCCTGGTCTACAGAGTGCGTTCCAGGACAGCCATGATTCCACAGTGAGACCCCATCTCAAGGGGGGTAAAGGAGGGTACTAGGCAAGAGTCACCTTACCGTTAGAAAGGAGCTGTTCTGCTTGGACGTCTTCAAACAGGGCCACGTCCCCATAGCCTTCCTTCTGCTTCTGTTCAAACAGCTCAAAGCAGGCACTGGGGCTGGCCAGCAGCAGGCGGAAGTCCTGGACAGGAGGCCACAGTCACTCCCCTGCCGTGGGAGCCCCTGGGGCCTCCAGCAGATGCACTCTCCGGCCCTAACACCAACCTTCTGGTCATTGTTTTTATCATTGGTAGGGACAAAGCACATGAACTCATCCATGTGACCGGTCATCAGCCAATCCGAGAAGAGTTCCACAGGGGCCTGCACCTGCTGGGCATACACGAATTCTCGAAGGCCCTTGCTCATGTCCCGGCCCTCAGAGCTGGAAGGGAAAAGGGAGACGCTCTTGAGATTCGATGGCTTGCGCACTGACAACTGAGCCACCTCTTTGGTGGACTTCATTGGACTGCTCTTGCCAACGAATAGGGTGGCTTTAGAAAGACACTTGGTTGCCAAGCCTGGGGGCCCATATTGAATCCCTAGGACCCTCATAGTAGAGGGGGTTCTCATTCACAGGAACAAAGCTTTAAAAAAGTGGGGATGGCCCTTACTGTGACCTACTTAAGGCCAATCATGTGATCCTAATGACTGAGCCCAGGGATATGGAATATCTGGTTTGGGAGTTACACTGCTCCCACCCAACCCTCAAATGTGCGAGTCCTGTCTTCCTGGGCCAACAGCTCTGTTGAATTTATACTAGAGAATCAGGGATGGAGAGATGGCTCAGTGGTTAAGAGCTGCTCTTCCAAAGGTCCCCAGTTTAATTCCAAGCAACCATCTGTAGTGAGGTTTGGCGTCCCCTTCTGGCCTGCAGGCAAACATGCAGTACAGAACACTGTACACCTACATAATACTGTGCCACGTCCCTAGCCCTACCCTCAGGCTCAAGTGCCCTTCAGTTTCAAGGAGGATACAGAACAGATCTGCTCTCAGGGGAATCCCGAGAGTTACTGGAACCAGGGTGATGGTCTTTTTCCTTTAAGGCACCTGGGTCACCTGCCCTCTGGTGTCTCTGCTCACCTGGGGTAAAAGCTGCCACCAATGAGGACCCTCCCTAGAGGGTAGTCTTTGCCCTGAGCCTTGACAGGCGGGGACACGATCAGGTTCCCGATGGAATCCAGGCTAGCCACCCTGTGGTCTTCAGTTTGTTGGATCAGGTAGCCAACACCAGGGCTCTAGGAGGAGAGCCAGCGGGCGTGAGGTGGGGGGAGGGGTGTGAGGGGGGAGGGGTGTTACCTGGGAGGGACTGGACTGGATGTAGGATTCATCACACCACTGACTGTCGGGGGACATGCACATCTCCTTCCCCCCAGAGACCACCTGGGTCCTCCTCCATGCCCCGCCATCCGACATCCCAGCAACCCCAGCTCTGAACCCCAGGCCTGAGAAGTCCACACCAGTGAGTATTTCATGGGGAAGTCTTCCAGCTTGGAAACCCTCGGGGTGTCAAGGATCAAGGACACCGTCTTGTGAGGAGCCTGAGTATAGCAGAAAGCCATCTCATCCTGGGGTGGGGTGGGGGGGAGGAGAGACAGAAAGATGGAGATTAAATTCTCTCCATCTGCTGCAGGCTCTCTGGGAGCAGGCAAAGACACTAGAGAGAAACTTTGAAGTCAGCTCCTGCTCAGCCCTCAAAGCTTTGCTCAACTCGACACTCCACCTTCTGGCTCGAGACCGAGAATCCATGGCCTCCCAAGCCACTGTCAGGCCTGCCAGCTCTTCTACTCATAAACCAAGGCAATCAATCGGGTTTCTGGTATCTGCCAGCAGGGGGCAGCCACTATAACCTCTGACCTGCCCCGTGGCTTCTAGCAGCTCTCCCACAAACAGAGCTCCTTGCATCTCCGCCAAGGGACCGTTTTGGGCGGGGTGGGGTGGGGAGGGGAAGGATGGGGGAGGGTGTAGAAGAGAGGCAAGCCCTTTAAGAGTCTCACATAGCCTTTACCCTTGCTGTCTAGCTGAGGCTGGCTTTGGATTCCCGATTCCCCACACTCGTCTCCCAGTGCTGGGATTAGAAATCTGTACCATTCCCACACCCCAGTCTACACATTGCTGGGGACTGAACTTGGGACTCTAAGGCAAGCACTCCGAGCTACATATCCCTGGACCTTGACCTTTCAACTCTGGCTTGTACTTTTTTTTTTTTTTTTTTTTTTTTTTTT
>NC_034595.1:91681573-91682730 GCF_900095145.1 Mus pahari
CCTCGAACTCAGAAATCTGCCTGCCTCTGCCTCCCGAGTGCTGGGATTAAAGGCGTGGCCACCACGCCCGGCTGGCTTGTACCTTTAAAGCATCACCCCCACCTTGCTTTGTGTTGGCTTCTGTACTTTGCTGGAAGGGTCTTCTTAACCCACGGTGCATCTTCTACTTGCCTCCAATTAACTCTGTTCCTCCACGCACACCCCACATTGCAACCTCCATGTCAACGGCTCTACCGCTTGAAGTGCTGGTGGCTCCCAGCCCCAACAGTGCCTGGCTTATGACCCATCAGAATGCCTCCTCAACTACCCAAGTGACCCAGTAAAGGCTATTCTGTCTGTCCCCCCCACTCCCACCCCTTTCTCTCAATACTCAGCTCAGCCCTGGCTGGAGTGAAGGCATCTGTCCTTGTCTCGAGCCCCTGGTGGCACGCCAGCCTCTCGTGAGTGCTCAGATGTTCTTGGAGCGAGATGACCCCACAGAACCAAAGCCCAGCCGGCGCTGATCCCGACATCCCACGTACCCCGGCTCCAGCATCTGCAGCGGAGCTCTCGGCTGCAATATTACAACATCTGGAAAGGGGCTGGACTCCAGACTATCCTTGACAAGCAAGCGTGCCTCGGTGGTATGCCGACTCACTGTCAAGGTCATGTTGTGACATGTGCCAAGCCTTCCTGCCCTGTCCCCCCCATAGCTAGATCCCAGGTGGGTGTCCCTTACCTGGAGCCACTTGCCCTGGCGGTTGGGGTCCTCATAGACCGATGCCACCTGCACGTTGCTCTTCTCGCTCAGCCTGGTCACGGTGTCCACAAAACCTTGTAGCTGTAGCTCCCTGCCGCCACCACCAAGAAGCCCGCTGTGATTTCAAGGTCCTCAAAACGGTCATACTCCCTGTCCCGGGGGAAGGCGAGGAAAGGGGCCATTTTCTGCATACCAAGAGATGGAGCAACTACTGTCCCCTTACCTCAGCAGAGGTCACTGGCTTCAGACTTTCTGCCTAGACCATGCTAGAACACTGGCTTCAGACTTTCTGCCTAGACCATGCTAGAACACTGGCTTCAGACTTTCTGCCTAGACCATGCTAGACCACTGGCTTCAGACTTTCTGCCTAGACCATGCTAGACCACTGGCTTCAGACTTTCTGCCTAGACCATGCTAG
>NC_034595.1:91683690-91701794 GCF_900095145.1 Mus pahari
ACTGTAGCTATCTTCAGACACTCCAGAAGAGGGCGTCAGATCTTGTTACGGATGGTTATGAGCCACCATGTGGTTGCTGGGATTTGAACTCCAGAACTTTGGAAGAGCAGTCGGGTGCTCTTACCCACTGAGCCATCTCACCAGCCCGGATGATGGGATTTTTTCATCATGACCAGGCTCTGTTGGTCACCTTTCCCTTTGCACCCCCCGCTGTTCATCTGAGCCTGCTTTCTGTAACACCCCCAGCTGTACCCAGAGCCTCAATGTCCTGCCTAAGCACTGTGGCTCTCGCTCCACCAAGCCCAGGGACTCCGGGTGACCCAGCGGCATACCTGGTCGTGAGCCTTTTCTATTAGGGAGACGGAGAAGGAGATCAGGCCCGAGAAGCTGGGAGATGGGAATTCCGTGGCTTCTATGTAGAAGATCTCTTTCCCACGGTTCTCAAAGGTAGGCAGGGTATAGACAGGCTTGTTAGGGCCCACCACCAGTTCATAGGCAGAGGAGCCTTCTGGGAGAGAGAAGAAGGAGGCTGACTACTCTCGCTCTTACTCTTGCCCCCTTGCTCCTCCCCTTTTCCACATGGTCATGACTGGCTTCTACTCTCTCCTACTCTTTCTCTGCCTCTACTACTCTTAACTCACCTCCCCATGCCCTCGACTATTCCCTACAGAGGGTGACCAGCCGTGAAGCTTCATGGTTACTATCGCCGTCCCTATCAACAGGCTAGCACAGCAGTCTTATGATTCGTGATCCATCTTGACATGGGAGCGGAGATCGGAGCTGAGGGCTCAGGGACTGTCAGCTGTTAAGAGCCACTCAATACACCAGCACACTATACACGTTTGCATGTGTGCACAACACAGGCAAGTGGAGGCCGGAAGGTGGCATCTTCAGGCCACCACCTTGTTTTGGGGCAAGATCTCTTTCACTGGCCCAGGAACTTGCCTATTCGACTCGAGTGGCCGATGAATAATCGTCAAGGTTGCCGACATCGCCCTCCCCAGCTCTGGGGTTCTAGATGCATGTCACCCCTCACCTAGACTTCAGCGTCTGCTGGGATCTGAACTCTAGGAATTCATGTTACATGTCAAGTGCTTTCCCAAGTGACCACCCCGGCATCAGCACCAACATGGTTTAAAGGCTTAGGATGGACATGGTGGAGTCGGGACTCAAGAGTCCACACTCAAGTGTTGAGTCTGAGCGACACTTCGAGTCTATTTAAATTTGTTTTTTTGAGACAGGGTTTCTCTGTGTCGCCCTGGCTGTCCTGGAACTCACTCTGTAGACCAGGCTTGGCCTCGAACTCTGAAATCCACCTGTCTCTGCCTCCCAAGTGCTGTTGGGGATTAAAGGCGTGCACCACCACTGCCCAGCACCATTTTGAGTTTTAATCTTCTGAAAAGTTTCACTAAAGTGAGGTCTTGGCTAAGAAGGTGGTTCCAGGCTAGACAGGATGGTTTCAGTGGTTAACACTGACCACACCCCTTCCAGAGGACCCAGGTTAAAGTTTCAGCACTTACATAGATTGTGTGCTCACAACCATCTAACCAGGAATTCCAGCCCCTTCTTCTGGGCCTCTGTAGGCACACATAGTGCCCAGACAAGCCTGTAGGCGAGACACCCACACACAAATGGAGGATTTTGAGGGATCCTCCTTGGAGGTGTTAACATGGGGGTGTCATCTCTATACGGTGTCCCATGAGCTCAAATGTGTTTCTCCTTTCCCAGCTACGCGGCTAGGCATCGTTCAGATGGACTGGATAACCCATAGCCATGTATAATAAACTTACTCTCAGGTCAAGGTGGAAGCCAGATAAGCCCTTGCAACACACAGATCTGGCCACAGAGCTTGTGATCTGCGACTGTAGCTTCTCCTGGGCACCCTGTTAGAGGTAGTACTGGGCCCACCACCTGGCCGGCATGCCAAGGTAGAATAGGGCTGGGACTTACTCCGAGACCAGTAGACTCTCGTCTTCTTCGCCTCTTCCTCGGAGGTATGTAGGAGCAACTGGTATTTCTGTAGGATGCTGGTGGGGCCCTCCACAGTTAGAGTCATCTGAGACAGGTGCTGTATTTCTGGGCAAATGGAGGGACACAGACTCAGGCCAGCCACCAGGATAGGATAGGGATGGAAATGGTATGGAGTCATGGTTGCCCAGGCTGGTATGGCAGGTATGAGCTATAATCTTTAAGGCTTATCCTCTGCCCCTGGGACACTCCAGGGTCCCCAGTCTGCTCATCAAAGCAAGGTCCCCCACTCCATCTATGGAATCAGGAGTTCTTACCACCTTGCGAGGTCAAACGCCCCATCTCTCCCTCCCAGGTAGCAGGCGACTCAGCCAGGAAATGACGACTTATTATCTGACATTAATTTTTTTTTTTTTTTTTTTTTTGGTTTTTAGAGACAGGGTTTCTACGTGTAGCCCTGGCTGTCCTGGAACTCGCACTCTAGACCAGGCTGGTGTCGAACTCAGAAATCCACCTGCCTCTGCCTCCCAAGTGCTGGGATTAAAGGCGTGCGCCACCACCGCCTGGCAATTATCTGACATTAAGACTTTGCAGGGGAGCAGAGGATGTGGCTTTCCATGCCATGCAAGCCTAGTACCAGCTGAGCCCTTGGGGGTACAATTCCTAGCACTCTGTAAACCGGGTGTGGTGAAACACTTTTGTAATTCAGGAGGTAGATACAGAAGTTCAAGGCCAGCCTGGGCTATGGGAGACCACTGTCTCAAATATACGTGTTAAGAGCAGAAAGTTGGTTCAGTGGTGAAGCGCAATTGCTGTTCTTCCAAAGGCTCTGGGTTTGGCTCCCAGCATCTGTTTCATGTAGCTTACAACCAACCAAATTTCAGTTTCAGGAGTTCTGCTATTCTAGCTACAGTATATGTGTGCTCACAAACACATGTACACACAAATATGTAATGAATAATTGTGGAGGTTTTTTTGGGGGGGTGGTTGGGGGCACAGTTCTCAAGACAGGGTTTCTGTGTAGCCCTGGCTGTCCTGAAATTTGCTTTCTAAGACCAGGCTGGCCTTGAACTGAGAAATCTCCCTGCCTCCGCCTCCCAAGTGCTGAGACTTAAAGACGTGTGATACCAATGGCCTGGCTATGGACAGCACACTTAAAAAAAAAAGAAAAGAAAAAATATATACATGCACTGTAGATTTTTACAGACATCAGAAGAGGGCATCAGATCTCTTTACAGCCACCATGTGGTTTCTGGGAATTGAACTCGGGACCTCTGGAAGAGCAGTCAGTGCTCTTAACAACTGAGCCATCTCTCCAGCCCCCATATGTACAGCACTCTTAGAAGCTACACACACATCTCTGTATGAAGCTGTACGGGCTTTCACCACACAGCTTCAAGGCATAAAACCCTTAGATACGCCAGCAACGCCAGCCAAGGCCTTCGTGCATTGTAAGCAAATGCTCTTCTAGGGAGCAACTCCCGCCCCACAAAACCTATAATAAAAAGCCACTGTCATCCCCAAGGAAATCAGCTGTGACCTGCGTGTGTGCCAAGGGGTGGCCGGAGTTTGAGAGGAAGTGGGGAACACATCAAGGGCACATACCTCTGGGGCCCTCCTGAATGAGGGACTGTTCATCAGGCTGGCCCACGGCACTAGGGCTACAATTCACAAGCAGGATGGCTCCCCAGCCGTTCAGACCCCACATCCATCTTTTCTGCAAGTGACAGGGACATCGAAGTAGGAAAGCCAAGCCAACCCTCTGCCTCTCCTATTCAGCTTCGTCATTATAGACCCTGGGGACCCAGGGGACACAGATCGAGAAAGATGACCTGTGGGAACAGAAGGCTACCAGATGGATGAAAAGCCAAATAAAGGTAACAGTTGCTGCTTTTGTTTCTGGAATGCAGGGACAGCAGCACTCTGCAAGAGCCATGTCCCACCAGAGGTCCAGAGATGGCAGCTGATGGCTATAACCGACTACTTAACCAAGCCCATGCCTCGGACACCTGGCTATTTTGGGTTGGTTTTGAGACAGTCTGGCTATGTAAAAGCCAGGGATGACACTAAATTCGCCATCCTGCATCAGACATCCAGGAACAGGGAGAGATGACAGGCAGCTGCCACCACATTCTGCCTCCGTTTTGTTGTGAGACCGGATCTACTGTATAGCCCAAGGGGGCTGGACTGCTAATGGGGCCCCAGGAGCTCTGGCGACCCTTGCCTGACATGGTTGGTAGAAAGCATGTATGTCTTCGAGAATGGTCTTCAAAACTCCTGTCTTCCAGCTTTTATTTCTGGGATGCTGGGGTTAAACGGAACACATACATACCGTACACACCAGGCTAAGAACACATGCACGCACGCACTACAGTACACCTTGCTAGCATGCAGTCAGATCTATGTACCATGCCTTGCTAGGCTCACACCCACACCTTGATAGGTGCATACAACCCGGCTGTTTCTCAGATCAGAAGTTTACTTCATTGACCCGGATTTGTGGTATAGTGGGGAGACTTAGACACCCCGAAAGTCAGATAAACATGGGCTGGGGCTCAGGGATGGCTCCCCTGGGTCTTGCCCCTTCTCCCTTGACCAGGCAGCCTCACCTTAGCTTGCTTATCACTTGGCATGTCCAGTTGTCCATCTCGATAGATGTCTGCCTCCAGGGAGACCTCTGCAAGGGGAGGGAAGGTCTCAGCCACCTGGACTGCTAATGGGGCCCCAGAAGCTCTGGCGACCCTTGCCTGACACGGTTGGTAGAAAGCATAACTGAGGTATCTTAATGTCAAACATTGGACTGGAGAGATGGCTCAGTGGTTAAGAGCACTGACTGCTCTTCTAGAGGTCCCGAGTTCAATTCCTAGTAACCACATGGTGGCTCACAACCATCTGTAATGGGATCCGATGCCCTCTTCTGGTGTGTCTGAAGACAGCTACAGTGTACTCACATGCATTAAGAATTTTTTAATAAGTGAATCTGTACCTACAACATCTGTGCATGGAGACCATGCAATCGACTCAGTAAGTCACAGTAAAATAATCTCAAATTCTAACAGGGTTCCCCTGTGTAGTTCTGGGGTCCTGGAATCCACTTTGTAGACTAGGCTATCCTAAAACCTAACAATCTGCCTTGCCTCCAGAGTGCTTTGATTAAAGGTGTGCCCCACAGTCTAGCAAAAATATATATTTTTAAGATTTTTATCTATAGAAGTATACTGTCACTATCTTCAGGCACACAGGAAGGGGCATCGGATCTCATTGCAGAAGGTTGTGAGCCACCATGTGGTTGCTGGGAGTTGAACTCAAGACCACCAGAAAGCATCTAGTGCTCTTACCCACTGAGCCATCTTCTCCAGCCCCCCCCCCCCATAAATGTTTTAAGTGTACAATTTTATATTGGGCTGTAGCCTATAGCTGTGCTGGGCCACAGGTTGGACACGCCGGGTGAGAGGCAGCGTCTTCAGAGGCAGGCGGATTCTCATGAACAAGTCAGGGAGGGAGCCATCCACAATGGCCACCCGATTTTTGTTTTGTTTTGTTTTTTTGAGACAGGGTTTCTCTGTGTAGCCCTGGCTGTCCTGGACCCGATTCTTACAAAGCAGCTTTGAGAAGGGGCTGGAGGGAGCTCAGCTGTTGGCTCTTACTGCTCTCTCCCAGAGGATCCGAGTTCCCTTCCTGGCATGCCGCAGCATGTGTCTCTCTTTTTTTTTTTAAAAGATTTATTTATTTATTATATATAAGTACACTGTAGCTGTCTTCAGACACTCCAGAAGAGGGCGTCAGATCTTGCTATGGATGGTTATGAGCCACCATGTGGTTGCTGGGATTTGAACTCCGGACCTTCGGAAGAGCAGTCGGGTGCTCTTACCCACTGAGCCATCTCACCAGCCCAGCATGTGTCTCTTAACTACCTGTGCCTTTAAGTCCCAGGGCACCTGATGTCCTTCCCCTGGCCACACCCCCCCCCCCCCCCCCCCCCACCCCCCCCCCACAGATCTATGAGATGACGTAGTAACAGGACCAGACCCATCAGCAATGAGAATGAGGAAGTGGGGGCAGCAGGTGACTCAAGTTCTGGCCGTTTCTAAGCGAGTGAACGTCAAGGCAACAGGTGCGTGGATATCGAGGGGCCAATAGGAAGCATTTTCTACACAAGGAGCCTCTTCCTTGCTTCACAAGACCTGCCCTGCTCCCCGGAGGAGCACAGGGTGGGCCTCAGCTCCTAGAGGGGAGACTCACCGATGCCGGTGAGGAACAGCACAGCTGTGGCCGTGGGGACTTCTTTGTCAGGACAGTAGTAGGAGACCAGCACCTGTGGAGACAGTCCAGAGCCATAGACTTGGTGTAAGCATATGACCCCTGGCTTTGTGTTCCAGCACCTAATCTTCCAGTGACCCACTATGAGCTGGCCCAGGGGCCATAACCACTTAGGACTTTTAAGAGTGTGTCTTGCCACCGGGCGTGGTGGCGCACGCCTTTAATCCCAGCACTCTGGAGGTAGAGGCAGGCGGACTTCCGAGTTCGAGGCCAGCCTGGTCTACAAAGCGAGTTCCAGGATAGCCAGGGCTACACAGAGAAACCCTGTCTCAAAACCCAACAAAACCAGTGTCTCACTCAAGTTGTTTGCCCTGGCTTGGAGCTGGCTCTGTAGCTCAGGTAAGACCTCCAACTGCTGATCCTCCTTCCTGGTTAATTGGGCTTAATAGGTATGCACTGCTCAGCTCAGTGTACAACATCGGTTCAGGCCCTACTCAAGGTACGGTGCTTCCCAAGCGAGCCACTCGCTGAAGGAAACCGCCTTCCACCACACATAGATGGGCAGGTTCCGCCCACTCACCATCCCTTAATTGCTTCTCTCTCTCCCTGCCCACAGAGAGCTACAGCTGGGTCTGCCCTGGGTAGGCAGGCCTGTTACCAATGGCCTTCAGCTAGGCCTGCCAACTTCCACATTGAGATCACCTGGGTAGGTAATGGTTACCCCCCCCTCCCCTCCATGGCTCACCTTGTCCTCATCCACAGTGGGGCTGGGCGACACCATCCTCACCAATGCTTCTGTGGGTTGGTTCATTGGTCTCCAGACCATAGCATCCTCTTTGCCAGTGATGACGGAGCTGGAGATGTGGATCAAGATCCTGGGGGACCCACGGATGGTGAAGGACTTGCACTTGTCCGGTGCACACCTGGTTTGGAGGAGACCAGATAGGTTAGGAGACTTTCCAGCCGACGAGGCGGCAGGGTTCCAGCACAGCCCCCCGATCTGGAGTCTGCACCCATCTTACAGGGATTGATCAGAGTGGTCAGTGAAGCTTGGGGGGCCCTAACGTCTGCAGCCTCACCACCTGGACCCCCGGGACCTCCACTCCTCTTCTAATGATCTCCAGCCCTAACCTTCTGCTCCCCCAAGGCCTCCTTGTAAGGATCAAATCTTCGTTTTACATACAAGCCTCAGCTTCCATGCATGGAGTGAGCAGATGCCACTAGAATCACAAGACACGACCCTCTCCTACTCAAGGACACCTTCAAAGCTAACAGGGATCTTGCGAGAGGTAGAGAAAGCTGTAAGGCAGCCTGCCGCACTGGGATGGAAGGGTTCTCAGAGACCAAACCAAATCTCCTGGGGGCTGGTCAGTTCAGCTGAGAGTGCTAACCTCAGACTCTGGGACACAGGGACTCTCCCCAGACCCTCCCTTATCATTACCCCTACCGACAACCCGCTAAGCCTTACCCGCTGATGTCCAAGGCGATTTCCATGCCTACCATGCAGAGGGCATGGGTGGGGTTGTTCAGAGACAGGCTGAGTGTACTCTGAAAAGACATGGCTGGACTTACGGAGCTAACCACCGTCCGCAGCTCCTACCCACCAGAGTACTTGCCTAGAACACTGGGGCTTCCTGGCCTTCCTCTTTAGTAGGGGTAAGGACCACCCCAGTCCGCCCCCTTGTTAAGGGTTCACAGGTGAGCCTGCTGTTCTCCATGGTAGCTCTGGGAGGAGGAGGGGGAGGGGACAAGGGGGGAGGGGGAGGGAGAGATCCTTTCACTCAGCGTCAAAGTTTTAGCAGCTGCTGCCCGTAGACCCTGCAGCCCTAGGAAATTGGGGCCTCTAACGGGCTTGGGGCTCTGCCCTTCCACTGGTCCAGGTGCTACACCTCAAGATTGCGGGGGAGTCTTGGTTCTAGGACAATAACTCTCAATCTGTTTTGGCCTTAAGGCTGGGGGTGGTGGTGATGATGTCACACATCAGACATCTCCTTGCATATCAGACACTTACGATTCATACCAGTAGCAAAATCACAGTTATGAGGTAGCAACGAAATAAGCTTATGGTTGGGGGTCACCACGGCATAAAGAACTGTATTAAAGGGTTGCAGCATTAAGAAGGTTGAGGACCATTGTTCTAGGATGTGTGCTTCTTGGCAGCTAATGTGAGGACTTGGTAAAGTGCTCCACTCACAGAAGTGTCAGGAAGTTAGCTAGCTCTGCAAATCCCTGGCCCTGGCAGGCAATCTGCAACCTTCCCCCCCTCCCCGCCCCTCCCGGCCCGGTGATAACGATGATAAGCCAGTCAGTCACTCACAGCTGTGTCTCTTGTTAGCATCCGGGCAGGTGGGTGGGCAGCACGAGCTGGTGCATAGGCTAAACCTGTGCAGAGGTGGGTGGGCAGCACGAGCTGGTGCATAGGCTTACAGCTGTAACCCAACTAGGCTGCCCTCTGACCTTCACAGTGCACTGTGGTGTGAGAACACACACACACACACACACACACACACACACACACGAAGCAGAAAGGAAATTGTATATCTACTGTGCGGTTCAAAACTGCTAAAATAGAGGGCGTCAGCATTCTCGTGCCCTGTGAGTCGCAGAGATGACAGGCATGTCCCTGAGGTTCATGGTCTCTTTGGTAATGACATTCCTAGATCAAACTAAGAAGCCACACGTGGTAGCTCCTGCCTGTCATCTGTTCAGCACCCACACTGAGGCAGGAGGATTTCTGTGCGTTTGAGACCAGTCTGGGTTTCAGAATGATGCTCTGTTTCAAAAAGCCACCAAATTCTATATTGCATTCCATAGTATATATGTGTGTGTGTTTTCAGGGGGAAAGAAGATCCAGCTGAGGTAGGCTAGCCTGTGCTTACCGAGTGACTTCAAGCCTAGATTGGCCAATTCAACAAGACTGTGCCAACGTTCTGAAAAGGGGGTTGGTGGGAGCGTAGCTCCTTGGCAGAGAACTATCTGCCTCCGGGTCCTATGCTCTGTCCCTGTTATTCTCTCATTACAAGGCGAGCATGGTGGCTCATGTCTGCAATCCCAGAACTTGGTAGATGGAAGCAGGAGGATCAAGAGTAGGGAGCCAGCCTGGGTTAATTAAGGAGATTCTGTATGGAAACTAAGTATTTCCCAGAAGACCTTGGTGCAGGGCACAGCCTAGAGAGAGCCTCCTCGTTCCTCTCTTTCTCTATTCTACCGGCCTCTCAGAGAAGGGCCAGCTTCCAGCCGCCTCAGAGGTGCACACCTGCATCCACGCCCCCAGGAGGCTCAAGCGGGAAGATGGTTGCAAGTCTGAGGGCAGCCTTGGCTAAAAAAAAAAGGGGGGGCTTCAGATAGACTAGGGCTTCTAGGAAGACCCTGTCTCAATCCATCAATCAATCAATCAGGAGCTGGAAGAGGCAGAGAGGAACTCCTCTCTTGGGGGACCTGGAAAGGGAAGGGGACAGCCACCCAGCTACCCAGCCTCTAGGTGAGTGAAATTGAGTTCCTTCCTGAGGTTTAGGAACACCTGGTCTGTGGTGTTTACTGCATCTGTCTCAGAGCACTCTTAGGCAGTCTCTGAGGGAGGGGGATGAAAGGAATTTTTGGCTTGATGCAGTGAAAGAAACGTCAGGACTGGCCAGGTAGCTCAGTGGGTAAAGATGCTCGCCACTGAGCCCGATGTGCAGAGTATGCATGGTGGAAGGAGGGAAGTGAGTCTTGAAAGCTGTCCTCTGACCTCCACATGAGCACTGTGGTCACATGCGCACGCACGTGTGTGTGCACACACACACACCCACACCCACAGTAGGGCATGGTGATCACACTTCTAGTTCCAGCACTTGGGAGGCAAAGGCAAGTAGCCATGTGTGACACACCAGCGCCACCCAGTGCATGCCAGTGGCAGTCACAGGACAGCTTTGCACAGTCAGTTCTCTCTCCATCTTTACACGGGTTCTGAGGTCCTCAGCGTTTCATGGCAAGTGCCTTTACCCACTGAGCCATCTCACTGGCCTTAGGAACGTGTTTCTAGTTACTCATTTTTAATTAAACATCAATTAATTGACTCTGGATCTCACTGTGTAGTCCCTGCTAGCCTGAATTCAATATATAGACCAGCCTAGTCTTGAATTCACAGAGATCTACCTGCTTCTGTCTCCAGAGGGTGGGAATTAAAGGTGTGTGCCATCACCTTAGGCTCCAAGGAATGTTGTTTGTTTTTTGTATTTTTTTTTTCGGTTTTTTTTGAGACAGGGTTTCTCTGTATAGCCCTGGCTGTCCTGGAACTCACTTTGTAGACCAGGCTGTGTGTGTGTGTGTGTGTGTGTGTGTGTGCGTGTGTGCGTGTGTGTGTGTTTTAAAGATTTATTTATTTATTACATGTAAGTACACCGTAGCTGTCTTCAGACATTCCAGAAGAGGGAAGTTATGAGCCACCATGTGGTTGCTGGGATTTGAACTCAGGACCTTGGGAAGAGCAGTCGGGTGCTCTTACCTGCTGAGCCATCTCACCAGCCCGTGTGTGTGTGTTTTTTAATTTACTTTTTGTTGGTTTGGTTTCTGGAGACAGAGCTTCTCTGTGTAGACCAGGCTGGTCTCGAACTTGGAGATCTGCCTGCCTCTGCATCCCTATTGCTGGGATGAAAGGCGTGCGCTACCCCTGCCTGACACAAGGGGTGAGGGCTTAGCTTGCCTAGTACCCATGAGGCCCTAGGCCCCATCTCCAGCATTTTTTTTAAAGAGAGAGACGCGTACATCAGAGTAAATTAGTCAAAAGAGTTGCCAGCCATAGTTGAAGCTTTTCACCTCACTGATGCTTTGAAATTGATTCCAATGTGCTTTGCAGAGGGTGGGGCTGGGGGGAGGGGGTGAAACTCCGTGGTAAACTTAAGATACAAAACCACATCTTTATTGCAGCATCTCTAAGCAGAGCTGAGCTTGCTATGCAAGGACCATTTGAGGACACACAGAGATGGGTCAGGAGCCAGATGTGGGTGAAGCAAACACGTCACAGCAGGGAGGGGTGGCCACCTCTGGGGAAGCCCAACCATCCCCAGATCTCTTGCTGCATCTCCATGTGTGGGGGGGTTGGGGGTAGGAGGGTTGGGGGTGGGGAGTGGGCCATCCACCTCCGGCCAGGACAGTCCTCAAGGGAGGCTGCTGGGGTGGTGACTCAGGGCACCATGTGCCACCACTTGAAGGCGAAGGGCTTCCTGCGCACGTTGGTGCCACAGTGAACCTCCCCGTGGTACACGTGGTAGGTGTAGAAGTCGTTGATGAAGGTGCACTGCAGACCCAACGGCTCCAGGTGGGAGCGCACCTCCTCCTCCAGGCAGCAGCGGCCATCGATGATGGGCCCAAAGGGCTTGGGGATGCCCAGGTGCTTGCCCAGGACCAGCATGTTCACCTGCGGGATGGTGGGGCCAGAGCAGAGGCAACAGCTGCAGGGTAGGGCCCACAGGTCCCTGGACTAAGGCTGGTTCTTATTCCCCTTTGCATCTCTTTCCTCCTCCCTCCCCCTCTCTCCTGCCCTTCCCTTCCCCTTCCTCCTCATTTTTTCCTCTTCCCTTATTCCTTCTCTCCCTTCTCCCTCTCCCCTCCTTCTCTTCCTCCCCTTCCTCTTCCCTCCCCTTTCCCCCTCCCTCCTCCCCTTCCTCTTCCCTCCTGCTTGTGGACGTTGTACATCGTGGTGCGCACTAGGCTCCGCACCACGATGTACAACGTCCACAAGCAGCGGGGACTACTGTGCTTAAAATCACCATATGTGCTTCTAGGTCCAGCCCTTTCCCCTCCCTCCCCCCCTCCCCCCCCCCCCCCCCACACCTCCTTCTGGGGGTTTCCCCCCCCCCCCTCCCTCCCCCCCCCTCATCCCCTCTCCGGTCCTCTCCTCTCCTCTCTTCCCCTTTCCTCCTCTCCTCCTCCCCTCCCTCCCCCCCCCCACAGTGTTTTTGTGTGTTTTGCGGGGTGGGTGCACCCAGAGCCAAGGAAGGCCTCCTGTGTGTTCCTCTGCCGCTCTTCAGTGTATTCCTTTGAGGCCAGGCCTCCCTCCCCGGACTTGCTTTTCCCAGCTAGAAGCCTGCAAGCCCCTCTCTCTGTCCGTCAGAGCAAGGATTTGCAGGCATGTGGGTGACACCCATCTTGTTATGGGGAGTGCTGGGATCCGAACCCTGGCCCTCAGGGTTACATAGCAAGTGCTCTCAGCCACTAAGCCACCTGGCGTACCCCACCCTCGAGTTTTCCCGTTTACTTTGTCTGTGTCTGCCAGGTGCGTGCAGGGGTCTCAAGGAATCCACGAGACACCTAGATTCTCTAGACTGAGGCTGCGGGCAGTTGGAGGGCCATTCAGCATGAGTGCTGGGAGTCGAACTGGGGTCCTTGAGAGGAACAGCAAGGGTTCTGACTGCTCAGCCATCCCTCCAGCCCACACAGCTCTTTTTGGTGACTGGGTCTCTCGTAGCCCATGCCGACCCCAAATCTACCACGTAGCCAAGGCTGACTCTGAACTCCAGACTCTCCTGCCTCCTCCTCTCATGTGGTGGACACACTTGACACTGTGTGTCTGCCTCTAACAAGCATCCTATGGGTAAAGGGCCGCGTGCTGTTTAAGCTCCCTGAGAAGTCACAGCACAGTGAACCCTGATCCCCTGGGCCTCGGGACTATGCTCAGGGAGAGAGGGAGACAGGTTTCCCTACTCAATGGAGTCTTCTGTCATAGCTCAACACATGGAGGAGACACCTTAGTGGCCAGATTGGAGCTGCTGCCTTGGAACCCCAGAGCTCCAGGGAGCCCAGTTTGAAAATGACTATGCTGAGAAACATGAGAAACATCACCGACTTCTTACCTCTAGGTAATTCTCCACCCAGTATTTGGGTGTTCTTTGGAGGAGGCTGGTAAAAAGGCAGGGGGGGGTGGTGGGAAGACACGTGGTGGTCACACTTAGGTAACAAAGGTCAAATCTGGCCCTGCTCTGTTCCTGTTCCACAGGGGCTCCCTTCCTGGCAGCGAATGCCACCGCAGAACACTTTGTCTATGGCCCGTGTCTTCTGGTCCCTGAACCCAGTATGGGAGTCGAGAAGCGGCAGGGTAGAGCTGGTTTCGAAACCAGACCCTGTCTTTGCCATCCCTTGCCTGCTGTGTGTTTTTGTGCTAGACACCTAACTTCTCTGAGCCTGCCTCTGGAAAGCAAAGCCATGAGAGACGACACTCTTGATATCGTGTGAGGCTCAGAAGAGACTCTGGGTGTCGAGGGGGCTATGTGATCCTCAAAGGGCGCACAGAAGAGTCACCTGGACCTGCCTTAGGCCTGGCCAGGCTGTGTGCTGCAGTTTAGGAAGTCATCTGAGTCAGAGGAAGTTAGGCGGTGGTAGCTGTCACCTCCTTACCATGTTTGGGAAGAAGGCCTGGGCCTTTGGGTTCCCTCTGGAGTTCCCCACGACCTTGAAGAGCTGCGGGATGTCAATGATGTCACCCTCTGCCAGGCCCAGCTCCCGCTTCAGCACCATCCGGTTCCAGTCAATACAGCTCTGGTAGGGAGGCCAAGGGGGTGCATTAGAGGGGGAGACAATGTGGAATGGCAGCGGGGATCAGTAAGAACCAGGGGTTCAGGCTCTCGGGGACCTCACAAACTCCCCTCCTGTGCTCTGCCTGGGCCTGGGCTTCTGACCCTGGGCTGGCAGTCAGTGCGCTGTGAGCAGCCCTGAGAGCCCCTGCCCCACCCCATGCACCCGCTGCAGCGTCTCCAGGACACCCAGGCTGCGTACCTCCACATAGGCATTCTGGTCTCTTAGTTTCTTGTTGGACAGAATGTCATTGATTGTCTGTTTTTTCCCTGTTGTAGAGAAAGAGAGAAAAAGATGGACCCCACTCGGGAGGCAGGCTACCCTCCAGTGCCGCCATTCCTTCAATGGATGCAATTATTCTTGCTCCCTGAAAGGCCCCCATCTCCAAAGGGACCCTGTTTGTCTTAGAGGAAGGGTTTGAGAAATGTTGTCTTTAATAATAATTCTTTGCATCTTCCAGCACAGGAACTGGCACAGAATCAAGCCAGTCGGGACGGCTGGGTGACCCCACTGAACCCCATGTGACAGGGAATGAATGAGGAAGGCAACCACTGAACAGAAGAGCCTGCAGCTTCAAACAGGACAAAGCCCCATGTGGCAGAGAAGTCGAGCTGCTGTCCCAGATAGGATCCCAGCACAGTTAACCAATTAGGCCAAGAAACACCATTCCAGGGCCAGCCCTTGATCCAGCCATACCAACTGGAGAGGCCTCGGCACCAGTCAACAAGACTGCTATGTCAATGTCCCTGGGAGGTGACACTGGCCACCTGGGAAAGGGGAGCTGTTGGAGGAAGATTGTTTAGGTGGAAGAGCCTCAGGTCTGCTCTAGTGACGAGTGACATAGCCTAGGAGTGGCTTAGAAAAGGGCAGCTCCCTGGTGGTCTGTGTTTCTTCCAATCCCAAGGCTTTAGTCCTTGGTCTCAGAGTCTATTTATTAATATTTTTAATTTTTAATATTTCTATTTTATGTGTATCAGTGTTTTGCCTGCATGTGTAATAGTGACGGTACTAGATCCCCAGGAATTGGAGTTAGAGACAATATTGAATTGAAGAAGCCAGTGCTCTTAACCACGGAGCCATCTCTCCAGTCCCTATTTTTTTTATTTTATTTATTTATTTATTTATTTATTTTGGTTTTTCGAGACAGGGTTTCTCTGTATAGCCCTGGCTATCCTGGAACTCACTTTGTAGGCCAGGCTGGCCTCGAACTCAGAAATCCGCCTGCCTCTGCCTCCCGAGTGCTGGGATTAAAGGCGTGTGCCACCACGCCTGGCTTATTTTAATTTTTAAAATTTATTTTTTATCTAATTTTTTTTTATGTTATGTGCACTGGTATTTTGCCTGCACGTGTGTCTGGGTGAGGGTGTCAGATCTTGGAGTTACAGATAGTTGTGAGCTGCCATGTGGGTGCTGGGAATTGAACTTGGGTCCTCTGGAAGAACACTGAGTGCTTTTAACCGCTGAGCCATCTCTCCAGCCCCTTTTATTTTATATATATGTATGTATATATATAAAATCTGTGTACCACACATGTGCCTGGTGCCCGAGGAGGTCAGAAGAGGGTTTCAGACGCCCAAGGGGGTCAGAAGAAGGCATCGGATCTCCTGGAACTGCTGGAGTTACAGGTGGTTGAGAGCCACCATGTAGGTATTGGGACCCAAACTCGGGCCTTCTGCAAGAATAACACGAGTTCTTAATGGCTGAGCCATCTCTGCAGTTCCTATATTTACTTTTAAAACTGGTTCTCATGTAGCCCAGGCTAGCCTAAAATTTGTGATGTAGCTAAGGATGACCTTGAACTCCTGGTCCCCAACCTCCTGAGTGCTGGGCTTATAGATGTGCCTCACCATATCCAGTTTATGGGGGCTGAGGACAGAATCCGGCAAGTACGCTACCATTGGAGTTACACTCCCCAGCCTCAGACCTGTTAGAGGAGGAGGAGGCTGCGGGGGGGGGGGGGGGGGGGGGGGGGGGGGGGGGGGGGGGGGGTGGGGGGGGGGGGGGGGGGGGGGGGGGGGGGGGGGGGGGGGGGGGGGGGGGGGGGGCGGAGGAGACAGAGTGACCTCAGTGACAAAGCAATTCTCTGGCATGCATGAGACTCCAAACTTCCACTCTCAGCAACACAGGGGAGAGAAAATAAACCAAGCAGAGTGGGGCCCTCATTTGCTTGCCTCTGTGTAACACGCTTAAACACATTTGGAGAAAATCTTGAGCCTCTGACAGCCCTTCGCCTCTGAAGGCCCTTGCCTATTAAAACATTCCATCCATGGACTTGATTCATTCAGATCGGTCACACTGGCTGCCTCCGCGTTGCCTTAGTTGCTTGTCTGTAATTTCCTTTTCTGTCACCTCACCAATCTCCCCTCACCCCCCCCCACTTCCCTCCCTCTCCACTCCCACCCCCACCTCCCTTTGCCACCTCTGACTCGGGTATCCCAAAGGTACCTTTAGTTGTCTTGGTAGCTCATAGGGAGCTTGGGGGCCCAGCGCTGAGCATGGTCCCCCGCACATAGTAGGTTCACAACTCTCAGTTCCCTACAGGATCTCGGGGAGCAGTGGAGCCGGTAGGCAGCAGAAGCTGCCCACACAGGACGCCAGCCACGGTCAACTTACTCTTGAGTCCTTCGAACAGTGTCGCCTCCCCGTGGCCCTGGCTCTGTAGCTCCTGGAACAGTTGGTAGCAAGCTCTGGGGCTGGACAGCAGCAGCCGAAAGCCCTGCTGGGCAAACACTGGAGTCAGGGCCGGGAGCTGCTTAGCCACCCACCCGGGGTTCCCTGTCTGCCACCTTCCTCCCCCCACAGTGAGGGGGCGCTGGCTTCTGAACCCTGGCAGAAGGGTCACGCACCTGCCTGTCGCGTGCTGGGACGAAGCTCAAGAACTCATCCACGTGACCCACAAAGAGCCAATCGGAGAAGAGCTTCACGGGGGCCTGCACCTGCTGGGCGCTCAGGAAGTCCTGCAGGGCCTGGTGCATGTCCCGGCTCTCGCTGCTGCTCTCGCAGGGATTCGAAGTTACGACAAGCATCAACGGCAATGAAAAGACACAGTGACGACTCCCACGCGGCCCTGAGATCCGGCCTGTTGCCCTCCCCTCATAGATGGGGCGAGTGGGACCCTCCTGTGAGATTCTAGTTCCTGCCTGCACCCCTTCCAGCTGTAAGTGATAATGCCCTAAGGGTGTATTGTCACATGCAAATGTCCCGAGAGCAGGTGGGTGGATCGGGACCCCTTTGGGGTGACTCCTTTCACAGGGGTGGCCTAAGATCATCAGAAAACACAAGTATTCACATTACCATTATGAGTCATATGAGTAGCAAAATTATAAAGTTGCAACAAAAATAACTTTATGCTTGGGGGGAGGGGGGTCACCGAAACATGAAGAACTGTATTAAAGGGTCCCAGCATTAGGAAGGTTGAGTACCACTGTGCTAGATAGAGCTTAGCCATGTGGGAAAAGGCTGACAGAAAAAGGGGAGTCGTCTGTGTTGGGGAGAGACTTCACGATACTTCCAACAGTCACCCACCTGTAAGTCACCCTTACCCACCCGTGCTCAGTGTAAGCCCAGTCTACCCCCAAAGCGGGGCCTTGGAGGAATGATTATTTTGCTCAGTTCTAGGAGAACAGAAACTTATTTCCATTGCCCTAGGAAAAGTTCCCGGTGTCTGGGGTTGGTGGCCTGGCAGAGGACTTTAGGCTCCTCCCACCTAGGGGAGGGGCCCTGGAGCCTGGGCTGCTGCTGTCACGTGGTACTGACATCTGAACAATTTTTTTTTTTTTAAAGATTTATTTATTTATTATATGTAAGTACACTGTAGCTGTCTTCAGACACTCCAGAAGAGGGCGTCAGATCTTGTTAGGGATGGTTGTGAGCCACCATGTGGTTGCTGGGATTTGAACTCCGGACCTTCGGAAGAGCAGTCCGGTGCTCTTACCCACTGAGCCATCTCACCAGCCCCCACATCTGAACAATTTAAGCTTTGTCCCTGGAGCTTCCTTGGGTGGGGGGAAACTGAGGCACTGCCACTGAGGTCCTAGGATCAGTGTTGAACCATAGAAAGCATTGCCCACTGACTCGGCCTAGGTGCTGTGTGATGGAGAAGTCTGGCCTTCAGAACTGGTGGGTGACTTCTCACTGTTGCGTGGCCTTGGGAGAATCCCTTCACTTCTCTGAGCCCTGTCTTCTCTGTGAGGCCTTCTTACGTGAGTCGTGAGTCGGCTTGTCTTCTTCCCCCTCCTCCTCTTCCCCCTCCTCCTCTTCCCCCTCCTCCTCTTCCCCCTCTCCCTCTTCCCCCTCTCCCTCTTCCCCCTCTCCCTCTTCCCCCT
>NC_034595.1:91701944-91720494 GCF_900095145.1 Mus pahari
CTTCCTCTTCCTCCTCTTTTTCCTCCTCTACTTCCTCTCCCTTCTCTTCCTCCTCCTTCCTCAATCTGTCCCAGCCACCCTGGCCTTCATTCCTGCCTCAGGACATCTGTTCACGTTCTGCCCTATGCCAGGACACTCAGTCCCAGGACACCTCTTCTGTGTCCTCTTTTATCTTACTCGCTTGCTTTCTCTTGTGTGACACACTCACTGATCCACCCCCTGGCTTCTGGCACATAGTAGGTGCTCAGTAAACAGTCACCCACTGAAGGCATACAAGTGGGCAGAGGTAGGCTCTGGAGGGTCCATACCCTCCGTGTGGCTTCCTCTCAGTGTTTGCTGACCTCCTAGGTTCGGAGAACATAGGGGAGGCCTTGCTGTGGCCTTTGTCACTGTCCCCTACCCCAGCCACCTCCAGGTTCTTCCCCTTACCTGGAGTAACCGCTGTTCCCGATGAGAATTCTGCCCAGTGGGTACTCCTGCCCTCTGACAGTGACTGGGGGACTCACCTCCAGGTTCCCAAAGGCATCCAGCCCAGTGAGCTCTGTCGTATAGAGCTTTCGGGTCACATAGCCAAAATTTGGACCCTAAGATGGGAGAAGGATACAGTGAGAGAAACGATTGTCCCCAGGGGGAAATGGTGGCTGCACCTGTGGTGGTAACGGGAGGGAGTTCTGTGGACACCGGAGAGGAACCTTACGACTCTGCAGGGTGGAAGGGATATTGGACTGAGTCAGTGGCCTTTGAAAGAGATGGGGGGGTGGGGCGGCTGGTTGGGTCCCCAGCATGTGTCACCTGCTTGGAAAACTCCTGCACAGGACAACAGACTCTCAAAGCATTCTTTCTGTTCTCTGTAGAGGTTGGGGATGGGGGAATGAGTGGAGGCGAGGTTCCTTTAGCCAGTCTGAGGAGGGACAGGAGTCCGAGCCACTCCTGTGGCCAGTACCGTGGTTCACACCATGTCCCCATCCAGACCCTGGCCTAGAATGGGCTTTAGGGCTTTACAGATGGTTTTACATTCTGACAGTCCTCACCAGAGGATACACGGGTCACCCCCTATGTGAGCTTTGTGGGTGCTGTGACAAATCACTACCAGATAGTGGCTTAACATAACACTGGGTTTATCTTCCTGCAGTTCCAAAGGCCTCAAATCACTTGTCACAGAAATGTCACTTGTCAAAGAGTAGCCTTAAGTCCATCACTGAGGCCCTAGAGGAAGCGTCTCAAGAGAAAGCACCTTGTGCTGGGTGGAGTTGCCTGCAGTGGCCTTGTGCAGCCTTCCCATAATGCTCTATGCTGTGGGGGAAGGGTAGGCCACCTGTGCCTCCTTCACTTCCCGTGTCAGCAGGTGGCAATTCCATGGAATCCCGGCTGTGGACTGAGCCCACTACCCACATCACACCTCTGGCCACCTCTGCTCCCCCAGATGCTGGACATCAGACGGCCTGATCAGTTGGCACCCACCTGAGTCCTTGGCAACCCGCAGCCTTCCTGAGAGCCTCTCTTCCCAGGGGACAGCCTCGAGGCCACCTTCGCCTCACCTCCCTCACGATGGCCAGAAAATCCAGCTGGCCTGGTCTTGTAGAGCCACCCAGAGCCTGACCACAGGCAGCCACCGCCTCCTCATCTGTCCTGGTCTCTTTCCACTCTGGCTGGCCCCTGGATCTAATCTCTTTATAACACTAGACAGGGCACACCCTCCCTGATTTATGACGTAATAGATCGCCCATTTCTCAGATTCTAAACTGATGGTCCCACCAAGGCCAGCAGCTCAGTGACTTTGTTGTCCACAGCATTGGGTTAGCTTTAACAGGAGTATTTTGTTTTAATTCTATTTCTTTTAGAATTTTTTGATTTATATGGTTCAGTGGTTAAGAGCACTGGCTGCTCTTCCAGAGGTCCTGAGTTCAAGTCCTAGCAACCACATGGTGGCTCACAACCATCTGTAATGGGATCCGATGCCCTCTTCTGGTGTGTCTGAAGACAGTGATAGTGTACTTATATACATAAAATAAACCTTTACATTTTTTATTTATATATCTATTATTTTTATGTGTGTATATGTGTGTGCTTGTGTGAGTTTATATGTACCACATGTGTGTTGGAGTCCACAAGGCNCCGAAGAGGGCATCTTCTCTCATGTGTATTGGAAGCTAGAATCACGGGAGGTTATGGGTCATTATGTGGTGCTGGGACCTGAACCTGGGTCCTCTACAAGAACAACAAATGTTTTCTTAAGGTAGAGAGAAGCCTGGGTGTGGTGGCACATGCCTTTAATCCCAGCACTCAGGAGACAGAGACAGGTGGATTTCTATGAGTTCTGGGCCAGCCAGGACTACATAGCAAGACAGAGTATAAAGAAAAAGAGAAGAAGAAAAACAAGCAAGAAAGAGAAGCAGTGGAGAGAGCTACTTCTTCAGCCCTTGATTTCTATTTCTCTCTCTCTCTCTCTTTTTTTTTTTGTGAGTACCCTGTTGGTACTCTTCAGACACACCAGAAGAGGGCATCAGATCCCATTACAGATGGATGTGAGCCACCATGTGGTTGCTGGGAATTGAACTCAGGACCTCTGGAAGAGCAGTCAGTGCTCTTAACCACTGAGCCATCTCCCCAGTCTCCATCCTTTAAAGACAAGAATAGCCTCAGATTCTGCCTCCCCAGGACTGAGCTTTCAGATGCACCATGCCTGTGGATGTGGAAGCAAAATTTCCCAACACCAGGTCACAGGCCCGCCTGCTCATGTTCAGCAATAGCAGGGCAGCGCCACACTCTGGCCAGGAAGAGAAATGACCAAATGCGCTGGAGACAATGTAACAAAATACTCCGCTAGAAATGAGCAAGGACCAGGTCCAACAAGCAGAACTCTCAGTTTTTGTCAACTGGATACAAGATCAGCTGGTGAGAAAGAAACCTCAACTGAGAAAATACCTCCATAAGATTGGCCTCAATCAGATTGTCCTGTGGGCAAGTCTGTGGGACACTTTCTTGATTAATGATTGCCCACTGGAGGCAATGCCAGCCCTGGACTGGTGGCCCTGAGTCCTACTGAAGGCAGGCGGAGCAAGTTTCTCCGTGCCTCTGAGTCAGCTCCTGCCTGGACTTCCCTCACTGGTAGTGAGGCGTGATTCCACAGTGTGGCATGGAAGTATAAACCAAATAAACTGGGTCTTCCCCAACGTGCTTTTGGTCGGAATGTTTTATCCGCAAGTAAGAAGCAAACTGGGACAGTGGCATGAGCCTCTGACGGCATCAGGAGAGGCCTGGCTAGGTAGGACAGTGACACTGAGACCTGAAGGCTGAAAGTCAGCTAGCGCCAGTATAGGGAGGCGCATTCCTGGCAGAGGGAATGACATATGGCACATGCCAAGGTCCTGGGGTCAGGGAATCATGGGAAAATTTGAAGTCATGGTGTCACTCTGGGGACAGTTTCCCTGTCACCCTGGTACTCTCCACAAGGAAGAGTTGGGTGAAGAATGTACCCAGCCAAGGACCTGCTGTGGCCTCCTTCCACCCAAGCCGGGATGAGGCAGAGGGGAGCCTGTGCTGAGGATCTGTGTTACAGAACGCTGGGAGTCTGGTTCAGAGCAGGGAAGTTGGCCTTTGGAATATCTAAGTGGCAAGATGCAGCTACTGCAGGCAGGGCGTGGGGAGTGGGGACACAAAGGCTTGGCAACAGTCCTGGGTGATGCTCCCACCTACAATAGGGATGAGCTTTCCTCTGCCCTTAGCCGGCACACCTTGGCCAAACGCACAGGGTTTGGCCAGGAAGAAGCAAAAGGTTGATGGGACAGACATTTTGTTCCAAGCCTCTGGCCCTCGGTGGCCTAGTGTCTTGCTCCTTGGGGTGCAAACTATGCATGGCTGTAAGGCTTGTTCCTCTTCTGTCTGGGGGTTCCAGGCCCCAGGGCAGGCTAGGGTCTTCCTTGGATGTCAGAGAGGCAGGGACCTGATGTTGTCCCTCTTGAGCCTCAGTTTCAACCTCTGTGAAATGGACCCACTGATAGCAGCTCTATCAAAGGTTGTCACACAGAATGAGTCAGAGCCTGCGTCTGAAGGTGTGTAGGCTCAGTAAACATACAAACATACTATTCCTTTTATTTATGATGTTGATGACCTGGGCTGAGTTGGCATCCATCCGCCAGGCCAGGCCAGAGTGACTCACCAATATGTCACTTCCAAGTCCCTGATGTGTCGACCGTGACTGATAAAGTCCGGCTGATCCTGAACCCCCAACGCAGCCCCAGTGTAGCCCCCAAAGGATAAATCATGCCCACGAGATGGAACTCTTGCCTTGGGGAGCCCAGGAGGCTATCTCAAAGACCAGCTGAGCTCGTGTGGGGTGAGGCTCTGAGAAACCAGATCTTATCAGAATCATGGCTGAGGTAGGCAGCACCACCCCTCGGGTCCCGCTGGAACAGCTTTGAGGACCAGGCTGCTCAGGGGTGGGGAGAGCTGGATTGAGAAAGGAGGGGGCCTCAGGACCAGGGACACTGGACGGCTGGGCGTTGGCCAGGCTTACAGGGCTCCTACCATAACTCGTTTGACAGGGAAATCCTTGAGGCCTCTGTCCCTCGGGGAGTCAAAGACCACGGGCAGCGTCTTGTGTGGGGCCTGGATGTAGCCAATCTCCATTTCGTCCTAGAGGGGTACAGAGAGGCTGCAGCTTGTGCCACAATCTTGGCACCCAAAGCCCGATGTGGTATGGCCCTACCCTACCTAACTGTTGCCATCAGGAACAAATTCTCCATAATACCTGAGCCCAGAGAATGGCCCTGAGCAGGCAGACAGACCCGAGTCCTGCACAGCCTGCTGGGAAAATGAATAGGACAGAGGCCCTGACTCTGGGGGACACCCAGGGCTGTGGCTGGGGTGGAGTGATGGAGCCTTGTCTTAGAGGAGGGAGAATATCCAGCGTGGGGGTGACTAGAGGTGCTGAGGTGGGGTGTGTGTGTGCTGGGGGAACCCAGCGTGCCCCCAGGATTATACTGGGATAGGCAGAGGCTTCCCTGGGAAGGCTGTTTACTGAGCCCAGGTGGGAGCAGCCTCCTGGACCTCACAGTAGCAGACACGTGGCCCACCCAGCCCTGTAGATGGGTGCACCAGTTTTCAGAAATGAATCTAGTGAGGACGTTGACCCTCTGGCAGTTATGCAGGGTGGGGACAGACATAGTCATTATGACGGATTACGGGATGGGAACCCTGGGCATTTCCTGGTGAAAGATGGGAACCTGTGTGCTGCTTCCTAGGGATCAGCCTACATCACACGGGGGGGGGGGGGGGGATGACAAGGGCAGGACTTAGCGGACAGGGAGACGGACAGGGTCCCACTGGAGGGATGGCATGTATGGAGGACCATTGATGAGCAGGGCTGGGTCATGGGTGAGGAAAAGGAAGACAGCTGAGAGGACAGGGTAAAGGCTCAAGATGAGAGCCAGGGACAGGCATGGAGATGGGAGCTCACCTCTATGTCAGATGAACTCTCTGCTTGACTCACCCCCACCCCCCACCTCCCCACCCCCCACCCCCGCTCTCTCTCTCCAGTGTGAGGACCTTCTGAGGCTCCTTCCTCTCAGTCCATCCCAGGAAGGATCACCTCAGAGCTGGAGCTGTGCCCCACGAGACCAAGGCCGGCGTCTGTCCCTTGGCCTCAGGCCGATGGGAGCGCGTACCTGCATCCATTGGTCATCTATATTCTCCTCCTCGGGGCACACAGTCAGCTTGCACTTGGCTTTCTTGGTCAGAGTAGCTAGTGACTTTAGGAAGTCTTCATTGTCAGAAACCCTAGGGAGATTAGCCCTCGTCACCACAGGGGGTAACAACGGACAGATCATGAATAAGCTGTTCCTCTCTCCAGGCTCCTGAGCCAATTGTGGCTTCCAGGGGCTGAGGGCAGAAAGTATGTTTTGCCATTCCCAGAAAACGCCCCCGCCCAGAATTCAGGGCTCTCCTTAACGTCGTACCCAGACACCCCTCCCCCAGAGCTTCACCTGCACACGTACACCTCCTGGGGGGGCTGAGTGTTGGGGGTCATGATCCAGGGGGCCACACGGAACGTCACGCTGTCTTGGAACACCAGGGCCTCGGGGAGCTCCTGATGGGGAGAGATGAGAAGGGTTGTCAAGGTCACTGGCAGGCAGGGTGCAATGCCTGCCTCCCCTCCCCCACCCACCCCTAGGCCCAGGCCTACCGGGTTAGACTTGTCCAGCAGGGAGATGGTAAGGGGAATGAGCCCCTTGAAGTCTGCGTCTGGAAAAGCAAGGCCTTCCACATAGAAGTCTATGCTGTGCTGGCCGCCGGGCAGCTCCAGAAGGTACGAGGACTGTTGTGGTCCCAGGGCCACCTTGTACCTGGACGGCAGTTTACCCCCTAGACAGAGGTGAAGTGTGCTTAGGCCTAGCGTGTGACATGGCTCTGATTTCTTCTCCTCAGTACCTGAGGTGCCTTCCCAGGGTCCCTGTGTGTTATGATCCAAGGGCCCCTGGAGGTGTTTAGGGGGAAAACTTCAAAACTCCACTTGGGACCTTGTTCTCCTGACGAGAGGGGTCCGGGAGGGGCAATGAATGGCAGGTCCCAGCACCATTCCGAACTTTGCACAGTTCTTTTATTCATTCACTGTCTGGTCCATTCATTAGTCCCTAAGCACTGTCACGGGAGGAACAAAGTAGTGAGAGGAAAATGGGAGGGGAACAGAGTGATAGTCATAAGTTTATCATATAAGTACGTGTCATATGTATTTAATATGTCATATGTGTTATACATTATATGTACATTATATAATATAGATATTACATATACACGTACTATATCACAAATATAAAGTAGCATATGATTACTTCAGCCTAAGGTTGGAAGGAAGTGAGGACAAATTGAGCCTCTGAACACCCTTTACCATACATTTCACCTGGGAGAGCCAAGGCATAGGTACACGCCCCTCCCCTTGGCCATCCGAGCACCATTTTAAACCTTGCACACCTCACAGTGTCTTCTCTGTCCCCCCCTCGAGCACACAAGCACATTCCCACCTCAGGGCCTTTGCACCTTCCTCAGAATGCAGTCTCCTCTGACCGACCTTCTCCCCTCTCTCTGCCCCCAGCTCCACACCCCACACTGCTGTCCCTAATTATTTACCTGTCCCTCCTCCTATCCCACCAGGATAAAAGTGAATGGGACAAAGACTCGGTTCATGGCCATGTGCCCTGGGCTCAGGTTGGCACTGCCAGGATAGGAGGAGCTGCAGAGCTACTGAAGTCGGAGTGGCAGATGCCCAGCAAATGGTGGCATGGCACATAATGGGGGAGGGGAGAAAGTGAGAGGGAAAGAGGGAGAGAGGGGGAGAGAGGGAGGGTGTGAGAGAGAAAAAGAGAGGAAGGGACAGAGGGGTGAGGGGGAGAGAGGAAGGAAGGAAATGAATGAGGGGAGAGAGAAAAAAAAAGAATGGGGCTGAAGAGATCGCTTATAGGTTAAGAGCACTGACTGCTCTTCCAGAGGTCCTGAGATCAATTCCCAGCAACCACATGATGGCTCACAACCATCTGTAATGGGATCCGATGCCCTCTTCTGGTGTGTCTGAAGACAGCTGCAGTGTCCTCTTAAAAAAAAAAAAGAAAGAAAAAGAGAGGGGGAAGGAGAATAAAGGGGAGAAAGGGAGAGGGAGAGAGGGAGGGGGAGAGAGAAAAGGAGAGAAAAGAGGGAGAAGGGAATTGGTGGACAATGACTGGAAGATGCCAATCCCTTGTTCCCAACTGGGACAAGCTCAGGTCACCTCCTTTGGACAGCAGAGGACTGAGGCACGTGCCTGCCTCACAGCCCTGTGTCTGGAGCTCAGAACCAAGCACACGGTAGCTCTTGAGAACTCTTTGCCCAAGGGGAGGGGGACAGGGCGGTGCCCCATCTGGTGAGGCCAGGGAAGGAACGCGCCATCAGAGTGGCAGAGGTGCCAGGGAAAGCCAGGCCGACTCACGTGTGGCCCGGAAGACTCTCACTTTGTTCATCTTGGCCTTGGGCACCTCCAACACCAACTGATACTTGTCGAAGAAATCTTTGGGAGTCTTCGTGCTTAGGGTCATTGGAGACATGTCCTGCAGGTCTGAGAGAAGGAGCACGTGGCCATGAAGGTCCCCCGGGGCTCGAACATGGCCATGAAGGTCCCCCGGGGCTCGCACCTGGCCATGAAGGCTCTTCTCCCTTCAGGAGCCTCCTGGCAGAGCCCAGACTCCCCACACCCTGCCACAAAGGAGCCTGGCTTTCTTTTCTCTTTTTAAAATGGCTACTTGTCGCTTATTTTTTCAAATGTTTATTACATACACTTATTCTTGTTTGTTTTGGAGCACTGGAAATTGGGTCTGGAGTCTTAGTTGTGCAAGGATGAGAGCTCAACGGCTCAGCCCCTGCTCTGCCCCGCCCCACTCCACCCCCGCCCCCGCCCCAGCCCCTGCTGCTCAGTCTCAGCCCACACTTATTTATCATGTGTGTGCATCAGAGAGGTTGTACACGCTGTGGTACATGAGTCAGAGGATACAGCAATTGATAGCAGCCAGTTGCAGCCAGTTCTCTTCTGCTACCATGCTGGACCCAGGGATCCAACTCAGGTCATCAGGCTTGGTAGCAAACACCCCTACCCACTGAGCCATCTCGGCAGTCCCTGGTTCTGTTCTTTTCAGCATGTCTATAACGTTTATCTGTGTATGTCTATCAAAGGGTGAATTAGGGATAGAAACTCAGAACAACACAGCCTTTGCCCATTTGGTTGCTTGCCGTGACCCCGAAACTCAAATTCCAGAGCACAGGGAGCACCCAGAACAGAACAGTGGTGGTACACGGCAGGATCAGCACCAGGGTGACAGAAATGCCAGTGGTCACTGCTGCTGGCTGGACCCCAGGGAAGGAGGCAAGGATGTGGGCTCAGCCTGGACCTGGGTGAGCTCTCACTGCCTCAGTTTCTGTATCAGGAAGCAGGGGCGGAGAGAGCCAAAGGGGAGAGTGAAATGGCAAATCTCTTCAGCTACTGTTGTCTGGAGTCTCAGGAGTGTCCACAGGTCACAGGGATGTCCCTGGCACCAGCCCCAGCCAGCCACACACATTAGACACATAGTCGCTGTCCCCTCAGCTGTAGTCCCTTAGCACCATCCCCCCACACACACACACACAGGGAAGGTCACCCTCCTCTGTCCCTGGGCCACCTCAGCATCCTGGATGAGTGTCCACGAGACCCTGCTGTCCCCACCACCCTCCTGGAATCTCTCAGACCTGCCAAGGTGTCAGGCTCCCTGGGTCTCAGATACTGACCCTGCACCTGGGTAGCCGTGTGACTCACACGAGCTGTGGGCGTAACTTCTCCGTGCCTCAGCTTCCCCATCCTTTAGGCGTTTGGGTCTTGTGTGATATCTGGGGACCAGCACCCCTTTTTATTTGATTTGGGCCCCACATCTGAGCCAAGCACAGCTGTGTGGGCTGGCCAGGGGCGAGCATGGAAAGCAGAGCCTCTTGGGGCTCCCTAAGCCCCCCACTGGTCTCTTCTGACTGATGTGTGACTTCTCCACCCCGTCCTCTGTAATGTGCACATCCTAACCCAAATGTGCTTTTGCTAAACCAAATTCAGGGGCTATGTCAAGATCACATGGGCAAACAGGCATGAAGTCCTTCTCCCCAGAGCTGGCCAAGGTCTTCCATCTTTACCTTTGTTGTCCAAGACCTTGTCATCCTCAAAGTCCATTCCGGAGGCCTGGGGGTCCTCTTTGTCGCAGTTCACCAACAGGATGGCGCCACGGCCTCCCGGGCCCCAGGTCCAGGTGCTCTGGGAACATTGGGAAGGTAAAAGACACGGTCAGGGAGTCTCTCAGATCCCATCAGCCCCTGCGAGACAAGCAGCTGGTTTCTCTCACCTCCCACGTTGTCTGGCTTTTTCTCACCCAGCAATTCCTGGCCCAAAGAGTGGAGTTTTCATGGCTCCAAATATAACCAAATCTGCTTCAAATGTACGATGTGTGTATTTGTTAAAGACAGGCCTGTTAAAAATACAGGCCTGTTCCATCATATCCAGTCTGTGTGGTACGTATGACATCAGACAAGCTAGGCAAGGAACTCCACCAACTAAGCTACGTCAATTCGACTTTTTTATTTTATTTTATTTTATTTTTAAATAAAGGAGCCCAGTAGTAAAAGACACTTTAAAAACCTTTTTAAAATGTTGGCTTGAGAGCCGGGCGTGGTGGCGCACGCCTTTAATCCCAGCACTTGGGAGGCAGAGGCAGGTGGATTTCTGAGTTCGAGGCCAGCCTGGTCTTGAACTCAGAGATCTACCGGCCCTCTGAGTTCTGGGATTAAAGGCGTGTGCCACTATGCCCAACCTATTCCCCTACAGCTGATGTACCCTGTAAAGGGGCCACTCATTTGAAGCCTGCAAGAGTGTATACTAGAGCCGGGCATGGTGGCACATGCCTTTAATCCCAGCGCTCGGGAGGCAGAGGCAGGTAGATTTCTGAGTTCGAGGCCAGCCTGGTCTACAGAGTGAATTCCAGGACAGCCAGAGCTATACAGAGAAACCCTGTCTCAAAAAACGAAAAAAAAAAAGTGTATACTAGCCTCAAACAGGAAGTCATGTGGAAGCTTTGAAGTTACGGGGACACTCTGGAGCTCGCCCACAGGCCCTAAGTTGATAGTGTGAAGGTCCCTTTCTGCACCCTGACCAACCATGCTTCCACCACACATAGGCCGGTCTGGGAAGGGTTCTTACAAGAGAGGCTCTGGTGAGGTGACGCTGTTCAGCTCATCACCACAAGGGGCGCCACAGGAGAGCCCAGTGGCCCTGAACTATTGTCTGACATTTGAGCCTTACCTGATCCTTCCTGGCTTGGGCAGGCTTCACTTTGCCAGTGCGGGTGACATCTGCGCTCAGGGACAGTTCTGAAATCCAAGAGAAGAGATCTGGTGGGGGTGAAGCCCGGGGCTCCCAGAGTGGCCCCGAGGGACAGGTCTCCCCCAAGCATGTCCCCCTGTTTGTCCCTGAGAAGTACAGAGGCCAGAGCCAGGACTTCCAAACACTGTGCCCTTCAGGGACCATGACAGTGATGCCAAAGCAGTTCCAGCCACCCCAGTGAAGCCTCCATATGCCCTGCCAGGTCACTCAGTTTTGTAATCTGTGAAATGGGATTGTGGGGGCAAGCTCACTGGGTTATTGTAAGGATTAAATGTAACATCTGGCACTGGAGTGAGCCTCACTTAATTTAAATGTATACTCATGGATGAAATCCATCAATGAAACAAAACCTGGAGGCTTCACATCTCTCTCTCTCTCTCTCTCTCTCTCTCTCTATATATATATATATATATATATATATATATATATATATATATGTTCAGGTTCAGGTTCAGATCTCACTAATTTAATTTTTAAAAACGCTAGCCTCAAGCTCATGAACTCTGTGATTCTAAGATTGAATTTTTGAGTGATTTTTTTAAAAAATGCATTGGTGTTTTGCCTGCATGTATGTCTGTGTGAAGGTGTCAGGTCCCCTGGAACAGGAGTTATAGACAGTTACGAATTGTCATGTGGTACTGGGAATTGAACCAGGATCCTCAGGTTAACCCACAACCAGTGCTTTTAACCACTGAGCCATTTATCTCTCCAGCCCCTAAGAATGGATTTTTAAAAATTATTATATAATTTTTATTTAATTTTGTGGGTATGTGGTGAGGGGTAACAGTGTGGTTGCCCGTGGAGACCAGAAGAGGGAGTTGGATCCTCCGTAGCTGGGGTTGGAGGTGGTCGTGAGCCACTGGATGTGGGTGCTGCTAGCCAGACCCTGTTGGAGCAATACATGTTCTTGACGACTGAGCCAACCTTTCAGCAACACTAATAGATTCTATTTGAAGAAGAGTAGTGCTGGGCATGGTGGCACACGCCTTTAATCCCAGCACTCGGGAGGCAGAGGCAGGCGGATTTCTGAGTTCGAGGCCAGCCTGGTCTACAGAGTGAGTTCCAGGACAGTTAGGGCTACACAGAGAAACCCTGTCTCGAAAAACCAAAAAAAAAAAAAGAGTAGTAAAAAATACAAGTATATGTGCATGCGTGGGTTATTAATATGATAAAAGGAAATATAAATAATGGGACTTGGGGAACATAGAACTATCTGCTACAAAAAGCAGCATGCATGTGTATGTGTGCATGTGTGTATGTGTGCATATGTGTATATGTGTGTATATGAGTATATGTATATGTGTGTATGTGTATTTGTGTATATTTTGTGTGTATGTGTGTGTATGTGTGTATGTGTATATATGTGTGTGTATATATGTGTGTATGTGTATGTATGTATGTATTCTGTGTTTGTAAAGCATTTATAATGTATAGAGAGCTGTGTGTAGAATCTAAGTACCACTTTCTACCCTGAAAAGCAGTTATTACACTGTGATTCGAGTCTCCCAGTGCACTTATATTAACTGAGTAACTGTCAGAGGTCCATGTAGCTGGAAAGTCACTGTAGCTGAGGGCGACCTTGAGCCTCTGACCCTTAATCCTCTGCCTCTCAAGGGCTGGGAGTACAGATGTGCATCAGCACACCCGGCTTATACAGGACTGGGAATGAAACCCGGGGCTTCATGCTACCTAGGGAAGTTCTCTCCCCTCACCCTCGGCTGTCACCCGTGTTTCTTTATGTAACTCTCTGGGGAGGGATGTTTATGAAACACCAGATACATGCATAGCTAGAAATGATCATTTTTCTTTGCTTACTCAAAAGTAAGATCTAGTCACGATGTGTCATGGGGGATGGCTTGTTGAGGAGGGGATGGGGGAGTGTATTGTGTGGAGGGAGAGGGCAGCTCTAGCTCCTCCTTCCCTCTCTCTCCTCCTCCCTCCTTCCCTTCCTTCCCTCCCTCCCTCGTTTTTCTTCCTTTTTGAGACAGGATCTCACTCTATTGCCCTGGCTGGCCTTGAACTCACGGAGACCTGCCTGCCTATGTCTCCAGGTGCTGGGGTTGAAGGTGTACACCCTTGGCAGCTCTTCGGTGCCCTGGTCATCACTTACCCACCCCAGTGAGGTAGAGCAGGGCTTGGACTGGGGAGGTCTTGGGTCCATAGTATGAAATGCGAACCTATAAGACAATAGCAGACATTTATGATTTCTCTTAGTCACTCAACAAACAAGTTTGAGCTCTGAGGTATGCCCGCTCAATCCAGCTCAACTCTGCTAATTACGAAGTTATAGAAAAGGTTCCCAAGGGAGCTCAGAAATGGAGGGACCCACCCAGCCTGAGAAAAAGGGGGTGAGGGAGGATTCCATGAGAGGCGTTTATTGGCTAGTTTTATGTCACCTTGACACAAACCAGAGTCATCTGAAAGGCGGGAACTCCAATCGAGAAAATGCCTCCTTAATATCAACTGTTGGGCATTTTCATAATTAAAGATTGGTGGGGGACAGCCCAGCCCACTGTGGGTGGGGCTATCCCTTAGCAGGTAGTCCTAGGTTCTATAAGAAAGCAAGCTGAGCAAGCCAGCAAGCAGCACCTTCTATCAGCTCCAGCTTCCAGGTTCCCACCCTGTGTGAGTTCCTGCGCTGACTTCCTTCTATGATGAACAGCGACGTGGAAGTGAGAGCCAGATAGACCTTTTCTCCCCAACTTGCTTTTGGTCATGGTGGTTCACCATAGCAACAGTTAGGGTTCTAACAAAGTGTGTCTTGAGAAATTCTTTTTTTTTTTTTTTTTTTTTTTTTTTTTGGTTTTTCGAGACAGGGTTTCTCTGTGTAGCCCTGGCTGTCCTGGAACTCACTCTGTAGACCAGGCTGGCCTCGAACTCAGAAATCTGCCTGCCTCTGCTTCCCGAGTGCTGGGATTAAAGGTGTGTGCCACCACGCCCAGCTCAAGAAATTCTTGGAAAGGGAGCAGGGGCTGGGCAGCTGGAAATGTGGTACAAGCGGCATTAGAGGGAAAGAAAGAGCAGGCGGTAGCTGTGGAACTGGACTTCAGGTTGTCTCTCAGGAACCCAGCAGCAGGTCCTCAGCTGTAGAGCACGGGCTCTCTGTGCAGGCTGGGGAAGGGAGTGGCGGGGAGTGGGGTGCACCTCAGGGGCGTAGGAGGTGAAGCTCTGGTCTTGACTCAGTCCCTCTGCCCAGCAAAATTTGAAATAAACAAATAACTAAAAACCCAGAGATGGGTGTCTGATTGACCCAGCTGCAGGGGAAGTGGGGCATTGGGAGCAAGAAGTTTCCGTGAGAGCTGGAGAGATGGCTCGGCGGTTAAGAGCACTGACTGCTCTTCCAAAGGTCCTGAGTTCAAATCCCAGCAACCACATGGTGGCTCACAACCATCCATAACGAAATCTGACTCTCTCTTCTGGAGTGTACAGTGTACTTACATATAATAAATAAATAATTTTTTAAAAAGAAGCTTCAGTGACATGAGCTGGGGACACCAAAAGCAACCAAAGAGCTACAAGGAAAGGAGCCTGTGGTGACATCTGAGGGAACACAGTGAGAAGTTTCTGAGGGGACACCCTCAGAAGTGTCTGAGGAAACACACAGAGGAGAGTCTGAGGAGACACATTGAGGAGAGTCTGAGGGGACACACACTGATGAGTGTCTGAGGGGACACAGTGAGGAGTGTCTGAGGGGACACACACTTTGGAGAGTCTGAGGGGACAAACACTGAGGAGTGTCTGAGGGGACACACACAGAGGAGAGTCTGAGGGGACACACTGAGGAGTCTGAAGGAACACACTGAGGAGTGTCTGAGGGGACAAACACTGAGGAGTGTCTGAGGGGACTCCACTGAAGAGAGTCTGAGGGGACACACACAGAGGAGTGTCTGGGGGGACAGACACTGAGGAGTGTCTGAAGGGACACACACTGAGGATCGTCTGAGGGGACACACTGAGAAAAAAGTATTGAGGGTTCACACTGAGAAGCCCCTGAGGGGATAGAATGAAGGAACATACTCAGGGTTCATACTAAGAAGTTCTTGAGGGGACACACTGAAGGACCACATGGAGGAGCCCCTGAGTGACACACTGAGGAGACACTGAGGTGCTGGGTCCTGTTCTATAGACAGTAGTCATCCTGGGGAACAGAGGGAGGGGACAAATGACAGCATCATGAGCTCTCTGGACTCTGCAGTCCACTTCCGTAACATCTTTGCACAGACCTTTTCTCTGGCTTCCCTGTCTGCTCCAGAAAATGAGGGCCCCCTAGCCTTGTGTGGTGGCACAAGTTTTATCCTAACACTGGAGAAGCTGAGGCAGGAGGATTGAGAATTTGAGCCGAGGCTGGACTAATGAGCAAGATTCTGTCTTTTTTTTTTTTTTTTTCTTCGAGACAGGGTTTCTCTGTGTAGCCCTGGCTGTCCTGGAACTCACTTTGTAGACCAGGCTGGCCTTGAACTCAGAAATCCATCTGCCTCTGCCTCCCGAGTGCTGGGATTAAAGGCATGAACCACCACGCCCGGCAAGATTCTGTCTTGAAACACAGGAAAAGTAGAGCAAAAAGGAGACAAGAGAGGGAGAAAGGGGAGGAAGGAAGCCGAGGTGGGCCCCACACCGAAGCCTCTCCCTCCCCCTTCCCTCTATCTTCGTCATACAGGGACTCCTTCAGGGCCCTCAACCTAAGTCTTGTCGCTATCATCCAGGGTGAGCCACCTGGGTGTTCCAACTCTCTCCCAGCTGGCCTTTGGTTCCACCCTTCAACTTGCTTCTTCTTACGAGAAGTATTCCCTGACTGCACCTGCCAGGCACCCTAGCTACCTCCGTGTCCTTAGGGTGGGTGACAGCATTTTGTCCCCTGGGAAAGGGTAAACTGGGTATGCTCCTCCAGGGAGCACGGTGTCTGTGGGAATCCCAGAGGATCTTGTGGAGACTACCTACGAGGGTTCCACCCTCAGTCCTGGAACTTGTGAACAAGACACAGGGAACAAATTCTCTTAAAGGTAAGTTAAGGGTGACCTTGGAATTCAGCCCAGTGGCGTGTGTCCTTACAAGAGAAGCACACCGTGGGGGTGACCAGAGCGACACCACCACAGGTCAGGGAATACTGACTGACACCTGACAGGAGTTCGGAGAGATGGAGAGTGACCCCTGAGGGTCACCACAGAGGGAACCCCCCCAGTGGCCACTGGGACACAGAAGGCGCTCCTAGTGGATCCCTGCCTGCAGAGTCCTCTCAGCCACAGCTACCTGTTTGTCTACCTGTACGTTCCCTGATGCTCCCGAGGACTGTAGCCTCCCATCCCACTGCCGTCTCCGGTCTGCATGAGATGGTATTTACTAAACAGTTCTACATGGATGAACTTGATCAAGACCTGGATCTTCGTAAGACCTGAAAGTTTCATTGTGAACTTGACTGCATTTAAGACTCGCCTCTGGGTGTACCCAGGAGGGTGTTTCTAGAGCGGTTTAGTCCCACTGTGGATGTGGGTGGCGCTGTCTGGGGGGCTAGACCGGCAGCCTCTCGCTCCAGCCGCCCCGCCTTCCCACCGCGATGGACTGAGCCCTAGACCGAGAGCCAGAATAAGCCCCGCCTTCCTTAAACTGATTTTTATCGGGTATCTAATCCCGGTGATAGGAAAAGAATGACAGGGACAAATGTGCCATCCGTGCGGGCACAGAGGACAAAGGAGTCACTAAGAACTTGTCCAAGGAGGGGAAGGAGGCTCTCCCAGGGCGGGCCCTGAGCATGGAAGCAAATAGACTGTGCAGTAGCTGACATCTCTCACCCTCCGGCCATCAGGCCCCACCCACCCATCAGGCCCCACCCCACCTATCTGGCCTCAGCCTACCCTACCCATCAGGCCCTGCCCCACCCCACCCATCAGGCCACGCCCTCACCACGCCCATCAGACCTTTTGGTCATCTGTTCTGTTGCTGGCTGCTTTCACCTGTAGGGTCACCTCCAGCTCGGGGTCCAGAGGCCATTTGGAGGCCCCCATGGTACTCTTCTTGACTGGAGGACCATGGATGACGTCTACGATGACTCCTGGGGAGGCTGTGATGCCGAAGGACGTGTAGCCCTTAGGAGCAGAGCTGTGGAGCGACAGAGGCACCCGTGATGAGAGGGCACACCGCCATATTGTCTCCATACATCCTTTCCCCAGCAGGAGGAAACACAGGCCACCACTGGGCTTGCCCTGGCCAGAGAGTAAATTGGCTATGATTGCCAGGAGGAACTGAGCACAGACTGGCAGTCCTCTTGACCGGAGGCCATATACTTGGACCAGAGAGACCGCTCGGGAGGTGGATGTCAAAGGCACCACCCACACACCCACAGAGCAGTGTGCACACACACAGGGGACCATCACCAGTGGGCATGCCAAGAGCTTTGTGCATATAAAGTCACACACAGGGGGCTGGAAAGATGGCAATACCCCTCCCCCCAAGAACAAAGAGCCCACAGATGTAACAACAACTAAAACAAAATCACACAGGTTTCTGGAGTTGTGGCAGAACAAATATTCTTTGTGAGTGTGTGTGTGTGTGTGTGTGTGTGTGTGTGTGTGTGTGTGTGTGACAGAGTCTCTCTATGTAGCCACAGCTGGCCTGAAACTCACTCTGTAGACCAGGCTGGTCTGGCCTGAAATTCACAGGGACCCACCTGCCTCTGCGTCCTGAGTGCTGGGATTAAAGGTGTGCGCCACCATCGCTGGGAGGAACAGCAGATCTTCCTGAGGCTCATCCTCACACAAAACAACTGGATCAGGAGTGAGGTACACTTTTTAAAAGCAGCCGGAGTTGGGTTGGGTAGTGGTGGCCCACGCCTTTAATCCCAGCACTCGGGAGGTAGAGGCAGGGGGAATCTCTGAGTTTGAGGCCAGCCTGGTCTACAGAGGTAGCTCCCAAGACAGCCAGGGCTGTCTCAGGGTGTGGGAGGCGTGGGGTAGGAAGCAACGTTTGAAGGAGTAGGTGAGGGGACAGGAGTAGAGTTGGAGGCTGGAGAGAAAGTGGAGGAATGCCAGCCCGGTCCTCACAGATTAAATTCCCCAAATAAAACTTAAAAGCTTGTTGGAAGCCAGCCTGATCCAAGGTTTTCTCAGAGGTCCTGACAAAACAAAGGGAACTTTAGTTCCCAGTCCTTGTCCAGGGGTGGGCGTGGCAAGAAGGTCTACTGGGACTGAGACCAGTAGGGAGTTTAGGTTTCAGTTTCTGGGACTGGGGTTATCTGTCTGGAGGACACTGTGTGCTTAATCTGCGATGCACTCTCTGTGCCCCGTGTCCCTTTTGTGCAACATGGCTCGGTTAGCTTCCTGCTGACCTCTTGTCCCATTATATGATGGCTTTCTGCTGACTCTGCCCCTTTCTCCCTGTGAACTGTATAGAAGATGCTGTACTTTTTACCAAACTTGCTTAGCATTGGTCCTCAGCTTAGGCGTGGACTTTTGGTCTCAGCTCTGCTATCTTCTTTATTTTCTCATCTCCTGTCCTTAGTCCTTCCCCTTGGGACTCTGTCACTGTAGAACAGCCTGCTGATCCTGATAGGAGGGAATTGCTGAGTGAGCATAGGAGAAGGATTGTCTCCCAGGACACATCTCTCTCTCTCTCTCTCTCTCTCTCTCTCTCTCTCTCTCTCTCTCT
>NC_034595.1:91720749-91734562 GCF_900095145.1 Mus pahari
GAGTTACCCAACTGAGCAGAAGCTGAGGGACCAGGAACCCAGGCTCCGAGAGGCACGGATGAAGCCAGTGACTGAGAAAACCTGCATTTTATCTTATTTTATCATGTTTATTATTATTATTATTATTATTATTATTATTATTATTATTATTATTATTATTTTATTTTTTATGAGGCAAGTGGAATTGTTTCAAAGTCAATAGAACCTGCTGGGCAGAGGGAAGAGCCAGGGTTTCTTTCTCAGGAGACTCTGAGGCGAAGAAGCTGGGAGGTGGGGGCAGGGTCGCAGGTTTGGGTCAGCCACAGTCGGGACACACAGCCCCCGAATAATGGGAAGCCAGTGCGGAGGAGTGACAGTGACAGCCACAGCGAGGCCAGCAGAGGAGGAAGGTTCCAGGACAGGGGTGGAGGAGCCTGATTTCTGGAACATTCTTTGTCCTTCCACTTTTCCTCATGCCCATCTTTTGGCTCCACACCACACTCAAGGATCAGAGCTACTGTGAGCAAAGAGGCCAGAGCGGGACTTTCCTGGAGGACTGTGGGAAAAGGCTGGGGATGGTTTGGAGCCTACCCTGGGGAGACAGCAAGACAATGACCAGACAATGACCTGACAAGGGTTCCCCCATCTCCTCCCCTCCCCCCCCCCGCCATTTCTGTAAATAGATCCCAAGGTGACTGAGGGCCAACTTTCTTCCACTCACTCAACAAAACAGAAACACCGCTATGCACGAGGTCCGGCCCTCTGCGCATTCAGGTGCCCCGCCCCCATGTGCGCATGCGTGTGTGCACAAGCACAGGGGCGGAGTCATTATCTACCGAATCCACTGCACTCATTCATCCCCAGCATGGGCTGGGGTTTCCCATTGTGAACACAACACCTCTAGTGTCGCCCAGGGCCTCTCAAACCACAGGTGGCCCCTGCTTTGTCCCCCGTTTCCCCCAAGCTTGTGGGGTTAGGCCCCAGTCCTTGACAGGGCCACAGAGGTTGGTAGCCCTGTCTAAGGGCTTGTTCATATAGCCCTGCCTGGGAGGGGCAGTTAAAATGATTTATTATCTATTTACTTATTTACTTATTTATGTCAGATCCTGGTTGTGGCCGTGTGAAAGGTCCAGGACTGGAGTTGGCGCCGCAGAACCATGTGCTAAGTGTGGGGGATGCGAGCTTGCTCCCAGCGCTGGGAGGCAGAGACAGGTTGAGCCCATGCCTTGAGAAGGGCGGAAGTTCTTCCAAGACCTCACCCAAGCGGCACGAGCTGCTGCCCCCCTCTGCCCCCCGCAGCACACCCCTCCCATTCTTGTATTCTCTTCCCACCGACGGGGCATGCCCTTGTGTTGGCTCTTCCCGGAGGACAGACAAACACCCACATTTTCATCAACACCCCTGTCTGATCAAATGTGTCTGCTCCGATCTCCCCATTTGAAAACCGCCATCAGGATCAGCAACATGGCTTGGTGGGCAGGGGCGCTGGCTGCCAAGCCTGAGGACCTGAGTTCCGGTCCCGGAGTTCACGTGGTGAGAGGAGAGAGCCGACCCCCACAGGCTGGCCTCGGATCTTGGCACACAGAGCCTGAGGAATGACACCTGAGTTTGTCCTGGCCTCCACAGGCTCCCACACACCCCTGCATCTACAAACATGCACACACCTGCAGACACAAACGACAAAAGCATCTATGACCTAGACTTAAGGCGAGAGCTAGCCTGGGATCCTGGAGAGGACGCTGGGCTAGCTCTGGCCCCTGTCATCTCCTCGGCACCCACCCTCGAGCAGCTTGTCCTCTGGGAGTGGGTGGGGGCCTCTGGTGATACCAGGCTTTCTCTTCCCTGTGTCCTCAACCTCTCACCAGTGGCCTGGGGGCCACCCAGACCGCCAGTGCTTTCCTGCTGCTGGAGTCAGACAAGTCACTGACCCACTGACCCCGGGCACCTCCCAGAGGTTTTTAAGGACATCACTTGGGCCAGGATTTCCAGCTCTGTGGGGGAAGCTGCTGCAATTCCCACATGAAAGGCTGCATCAGACTCCACCCACGAGGCTTCCTCCATTGTCCTTTGTGACCCAGAACCTGGCAAAGGTCGCAGTGCTCAGTAGGTACTCAGCTTATATTTGTTGAATGAACAAATGGAAAAATGAACAAATGAACTGTTGGGGATCTGATCTGCCCAGTACTGTACAGAGTACCTAACAAACAGCACCTCAGAGTACTTAACAAACAGCACCACAGAATACCTAACAAACAGCACCATGGAGTACCTAACAAACAGCACTGTGGAGTACCTAACAAACAGCACCTCAGGGTACTTAACGAACAGCACCATAGAGTGCTTAACAAACACATTTGGAGTTGCCACACTTAATCCTTAAAGTCATTTCATGAGGTAACGAAAATGAGGTTCAGCTGCCCAAGCCCTCCCCACTGTCAGCCTACAGCAGGGACTGTTTCTCCCTTGTTAGGCAGCCCTGTAATTCTTTGCATCCAGGGCCAGGGAGTTGTATTTATACCTCACAGAGAACTAATTGGCATGATAGGCCCCACACCTCCGACTTATCTCTCTAGCAGATCTCTCGCCCAGAACCTGAGCTGGGCCAGCAGCACCCAGCCCCTGCCTGTCCCATCCTGCCCCCCACAGGCCAAGGATCTGTCCCTCTTACCCACGGACATCCAGCGGGGTCGCCGTGCCCACCACACACACAGCATGAGTGGGCTGCTCGGGGGCCACGTGGATCACCGCGCCCTGGGCCATCCTCGCTCTCTCGGTCAGCAGGCAGCAGGAAGCCCCTGGGCTGGTTCCTTTATAGTGCCAGGCGAGCCCGTGAGTCAGCACCTGCCCTGCCCCGGAGGCCCAGCCCCTCTCCACTCAGGTGCCCCAGTGGCTGCAGAGCCTCCTCTACCCTGGGCTACCCAGGACCCCCCGATGGGTGTCCACGGTGAGGCCCGCAACAGCAGAACAGTGGGGCACTCGGAAGCCTGTGAGGAGAGAGCAGAGGCTGTGCCCTTAGCCACCCCTGCCTGGGCCAGGGCTGCACATCTTGCCCAAGCACACTTAGCAGGACATTGGGAAGAAGGGGAGGATGGCAGGAGAAGGCTAAACAGAAGGCTATTCTGGGCGTGGCTGAGGTCCCCGCCCCGCCCCCCAGTCTTCTCATCGGGACCCTCTCTGAAATGCTCTCAGGACAGCCTGTGAAACTCAAGCTGTTGTAGTCCCCTCCCCCACCTCATCCTTGAAGCATCTCTGAGGTCAGCCCACAGCATCACACCCACTTTCCAGATGAAGAAACTGAGGCCCAGGGTAGAGGAGGCTCTGCAGCCAGTCAGGATTTGAACAGAAGCGTGGCCACAGGGGAGGGCCTTTATTAGCAGTCTGTCCTGGTGACGTGGTCTTTTCAAACCTGAAGTCAAAGACTTCTCACTGGAACACCAAGCATTCAAGGGCAGTTAACTGCCTGCCATTTTATAGAAGAGAGGCACAGAGAGGGAAAGGGCACTTGTCCTGGGGGCCATGGATTGCTTGTGGCATGGCTGGGAGGGGAAACCGTGTTACCGGATGGAGAGGTGAGGTTTGCTGCATATCCTGGGTATCTGCCTCTACGGGACCTCCCCCATAAGACCAGATGGTGCGGGTGTGGGCCGCGCCTGCCCTGAGGGCACCCATGAGGGCGCTGTACCTGGTGCCAGAGCTGACAGCTGATGGGGTGAACTGGGGGTGGGGATGGACAAGTCCTAACAGGGAGTCCAGAGAGGGTGTGTCTGTCTCGGAGGCTGCCGAGAGCACAGGGTGTTTGGGGGGGGGGGGCTGTAGCTCTGGGCTTCGCAGGTTCTCCTTTGACTTCACACCAAAGGCCGCAGGATTAGGGAGACCTGAGCACACGACCTCCTGGCCAGCGTCCCCAGAGCTCAGCACATGTGTGTGTTGGACAGGAGGCCACTGGGGGTCTGAGAGGCCAAAAAAAAAAAAAGGCTCCCGGGTCCCGCGATCCCGAAATAGGACCTAGGACCAGGGTCCTTTCCTGTCCTCAGGGGGTTTGGTACAAAAGCCAGGCCAGCCATAGTATAAAGACATGGTAGGAGTCTGTTTTGTCCCTCCTGTCCCTCCACCATGTGAGTCCTGGGCATTGAACCCCAGGTCACCAGGCTTTCTGGCAAACACCGTCTCCCTGGTCCCCAGACTGATTTTTGAGACAGGTTCTCTCATTGGCTGCAACCCACTAAGTCCACTCTGCTGGCTTCCAGTGAGTCCCAGAATGTGTCTCTGCCTCTTCAATGCTGGGAATCAAGTGTGGGCCTCCACCCCGGCAGGGCTTTACGTATGTGTGATACACGTGTGCACATCTGTACGCGTGTGTGTGAGCCCGTGTGTGAGCAGGGTTGAGCGTCTTCCTCATTGACAGCTACTTCCTGTTTTGAGACAGGGTCTCCCACTGAACCCAGAGCTTGCTGATGGGTCGGGTTGCTGACTCTACAAATCAGTCGTCTCTGACTCACAGGCCCCGCCACTGCACCTGCCTTTTTACGTAGGTGTCTAGGTGTCGGGGATCCAAACTCAGATCCTCAGGCTTGCAAGGCAAGCGCTTCACTGACTGAGCCGTCACCCCAGACTTACCCACTGGCTGTTGAGAACTGTATGTTTTTAAGATGCACAGTGTGCTGTGGGATGTTTTTCTTGTTGTTTAATAATAATAATAATAATAATAATAATAATAATAATAATAACTTATCATCATCATTATTATTAGAAGTAGTATCATTATTTATTATTATTGTTGTTATTGTTATTATTGTGCAATGCAGGCATGCACGAAGGGCAGAGGACAGATCTGTGGATCTGATCTCCCCTGCCACCTTTACATAGGTTCCGGGTATCAAACTTAGGCCACGAGTCATGGCAGCAAGCTCCTTTACCCACTGAGCCATCTTGCCGACCCAAGGTCAAATGATGGCTGCAGTCAAGCTATCTCTTCACGTAGGAAACTGTGTTTCTGTCACGTTTTCTTTAGCCTGCCCTTTCTGATAAGCACCTTAGATGTACGGCCGCTCTCCGGAATACTGATTTATCGTTCTACGCCCCCGGAAATGGGATCGCAGAGTAAGACGCTTGCTTTCCAAATGATTCTGTCAAACCACACCTACCTGAGCCCGCTCCTCGCCATCCCTGTCCCATCCCTGCTCGTTTGGTTTCTGTTTCCACCGTGTCACTGCCACAGATGTCGCTGATGTGACCGGCAGATGCTGCAAATGTCGGGTATCCGGCGTTAACCAGCACAGGCCTTGCAGATGCTGGGCTGCCTTGAACACTCACCCCTGGGATTTGACTGTAAAGCCCTCGTTCGCATCTCTCCAAAGGCAACTTGAGGGCTGAGCCGGCAGCCTTCAGAAGTAACACTGACATCTGAACTTGAACCTGGGCCAGGTTTAGAATAACACAGACACCTACACTTTCCTCGGGCGGGCGTGGGTGATTCTCTTCCTGAGCCTGTTTATTTGCCCAGTGGATTCCCACCCAGCAGAAGGTTGCTGGGCAGGGCTGGGTGGCACAATGGCCAGGTGTGGCCAGCACAGCCTGGGGCTTCTTGGCTCCTCAGTGCTTCTGCTCCCTGTCTGTCAGACCTCGCCGTGCTCCCCCATTGTTAAAGCAGGGTCTCTCATCGTGGTCTGTGGCTCAAGGGTCCCGTGGTGTAGAAGGAGCAAGCTGGTAGTTACAGAAGTAGCCATGGTGCATGCTTGCATTCCTTGGCTGCTCTCCTGCTCTCCCAGCCGCAGTACCGACTGTCTGTCTGTGCAATTTTTTTTTGTTGTTTTTGTTTTTTTTTTGTTTTGTTTTTTTTTTTTTTTTTGAGACAGGGTTTCTCTGCATCGCCCTGGCTGTCCTGGAACTCACTTTGTAGACCAGGCTGGCCTCGAACTCAGAAATCCACCTGCCTCTGCCTCCCAAGTGCTGGGATTAAAGGCGTGTGCCACCATTGCCGGGAGAGACTGAAATTTTAAACATCAGGCTGGAGAAAACGACTCAGCAAATAAGAGGGCTTGCTGCTCTTGCAGAGGACCTGAGTTCGATTCCTGGCATCCACAGGGCTGTTCACAACGCTCTGTAACTCCACTTGCAGGAGATCTGACGCCCTCTTCTGGCCACTGTGAGCACAGATACACAGATACAGAGAGACACACAGACACATACATTAAAATAAAATTTAAAAGTTCATTAACTTTTAAATAGAGGGGCAGGGATCTGCACATCTAAGCATGTCATGGTCCCTGCTGACCGCTGAACTGTCATTATCTGGGCTCCAAATTCTTCAGAAGGGGAGTCTAGTAAGTTGTCATTTCCTTTGCCTACCACAAGGTACCCAGGGGGATTCCAGTGTTGGAGTGGCCCACCATTTCCCTAGTCTGATAGTCAAATGGAGGGACGCAAGAGTCTCTAAAATATCCTTTTCTCTGGCAGGCCAGTTACATTTTGATGGCTGGCTGATATGGCCCCTGAGTACAGAGAAATTCCAGGGCTACTGGCTGTACCCCTGAGCTCCGGGTGACTGTCTCGCTGCTGGAGAGAAAGGGTCTGTAAGATCACACAATGAGAATCCAGTGCTCGCTCTGCTCCTGATGCCCAGATCTGACAGTGGAGATGTAACACAAAGGCCAGAAATAAGAGATTGTTCTGGGCTGGGTGGTGGTGGTGGTGGTGCACGCCTTTGATTCCAGCACTGGGGAGGCAGAGGCAGGCGGATCTCTGTGAGTTTGAAGCCAGCCTGGTCTATATATCAAGTTCTAGACCCGCCAGGGCTACATAGAAACAAAACAAAACACACTCATAAATGAAGGCATTTTTCAGATGCACTGGTGGGAACGTCAGATAGACGGTTACAGAAGCTCAGGGAAGCTCTGTCCCAGGCCTCAGAGACTGTCTGATGACACTCCGGGCACTGAGGTGCTGAAAGCTGGTGGTTTGTTACACCACATCCCCAAAGACCTCAGTGACAGTCACAGCGGGTCACGTCAGGTGCTGGTGGGTGAGGAGTGGCCATCACGGGCACGAGAGGGAGCACAAAACAAATTTGCTCCCAGATCTGCAACTCCAGAGAAACTGGCACTCAATGGCCCCCACAGGCACCTGTACACTTGTGCTGTGTATGAACTCATGAAGGCACACCACACACTATGCTGGCTAGCCTTGTGTCAAATGGACACACCATAGCATCAGCTGAAAGGAGAGAACCTCCATTGAGAAATTCGTAAGATTCATCTGTAGGGAATTTTTAGACTTAGTGAATGGTGGGAGGGCCCAGACCATTGTGGGCAGGGCCATCCCTGGGCTGATGGTCTTGGGTTCTATAAGAAAGCAGGCAGAGCCGGCCAGTAATTAGTTCTCTTCCATGGCCTCTCATGAGCTCCTGCCTCCAGGTCCCTGGCTTGCTTGACTGAGTCCCTGTCCTGGCTCTCTTTCAATGGTGACCAGTGAGTGTTATGGAGGTATAAGCCTAATAAACCCTTTCCTTCTCAACTTGCTCTTTGGTCATGGTGTTTCATCACAGCAGCAGAAACCGTAACACACACACACACACTATGTGCATGCAGAGGGTGTTGGATCCCCTGGAACTGGAGTTACAGGTGGCTGTGAGCTGCCTGGTGCTGGGAACTGAACCTGGGTCCTCTGTGAGAGCAGCAAGTGCTCTTAGTCACAGAGCCATCTCCCCAGTCCCCAAGGAGAAGGAGGAGGAGGAGGAGGAAGAGGAGGAGGAGGAGGAGGAGGAGGAGGAGGAAGAAAAGAAAAGAGCTGGGAGCACACAACCATGAATAGATACACACAACCACAGTCAGTCAGTCAGTCAGACAGAAAGTCAGAACATACAACCACAGACAGCCTGACAGACGGAGGGAGGGATGGGGAGAGAGAGAGAGAGACAGAGAGAGAGAGAGAGAGACAGAGAGAGACAGAGAGAGACAGAGAGAGACAGAGAGAGACAGAGAAACCCTGTACATACTCTAATGGGCTCACGGACCCTGGTGCCCAGCTGGGGAATGGGGAGGAAGAACCCTGACTAGACTTCCAGTGTGACCCAACCACCTCCTGTCCCTTTCTAGTCCACTAGCTGTCACCAGGATATGTGAAACTATTGACACAGCTGTTCTCCACCCACACACTTGGGGCCTCTTCTGGCCTTGGCTTGGCGGTGTGATTGACGACGGGATGTTATCTTGCTCTTGGAAGCCCCAGGCAGCTGGCCCCTTGCCAGCAGCATCCCAGAACTCCTTCTCTGTGCGCTGCCCAGTTGCTCAATGCCTGCCACGAGCTCAGCTTGATCGGCTCACGTGTGCATTCCACATTCTCCTTATCAGCCACCGTCTCTTAAAACCGCACAATGTACCAATCATCAGGAGGATGTGTAAACATATGGGCACTTTAAAGACCACTGAGCTGAAGTCTGCGCTGATGCCACGCAGCTAAAGAATCAGCCTTTAGGAGATGTCTGCGGTCACCTCCCTGACTGTGCCCCTCCACCCCAGCCACAACTGTGTGAGCTTTTTCCCAGCTCTTATGCCCTTGTTTTTCTTTATGGGTTTTACAGTATTGTTTGTGCTTGCTTTTGTGTTGACGGATGGATACCCTATGCCTCCGTGACTAGTTTCTTTAATGCCTTGCTGTTAGCGGGATTCATCCATGTGATAAACCGTGTGGGATACAGATGGCCCATGGTCTGTATGACCTTTCACCCCATGCATATGTAGCAATACAGCTATGCATCCTGCAGGCAGCGGGAGTTCAAGTGTTTGGCTAATACGACCGTCGCTGCTGATGGATTTATTCGTGTGTCCTGGTGACAGCTTTAGAGCTTCTCCAGTTATACACATGAGTGGCATTTCTGGAGCAGGCTGTGTGGCCGCTGCCAATGTGACATGCCACAAGTCCTCTTTCATGGTTATACAGTCTCATGTCATCAGCGGCTGTGAGACTCCAGCTGCCCCATACTGTTGCTGACCCCGGCTGCGGCTGGGCGGGGCTGCTTGTCACCTCTGTATCCGAGGGAGCATCTTACATCCCCTGTTTGTTTGTGTCCCTGCGTGATGTGTGGGACAGTTGGAGGATGTGAGTGTGGTGGTCAGAGGACAATTTTCAGAAGTGGCTTCTCTCCTTTCATCGTGGAGGTTCTCAGGATAGAATTCAGGTGTCCCTGCTTGGTGGCAAGTGCCTTGATACCTTGCTAGCCCGCTCTGGGCCTATTTGAACAGCGAGTGAATGGACTCAGGCTTGGAAACATGAGGTTTCTTCTAGATCAGTGGCTCTCAAAGATCAACAGCATAAAACAGGTATGATGGTGAATGCCTGTGATCCCAGCACTTGGGAGGGGGAGGCCAGAGGGTCAGAAGTTCAAGGTTATCCTCAGCCAGTCTGAGCTCCAAGAGACCCTGGGTCTAAGTAAATAAATAAATCCCCAGGCTTTCTCACTGAGCTGAGTAGAAACTGAGCCCATTATAGTTATGAGGGCCGAAAAGCTTGGGTGGGGATGGACAGGGTTTGCATCCAGCTGGGCTTAGGAGACTAAGAAATGAATATGTCAGATCTTTGGGGTCTGCCAATGCCCATACTCCTTAAAGAACACAGATGACTCATGTCCCTCCCAACTTTGGGATGAAGAGAGGCCCAGCCACCAGAAGTCTCTCAAAGACACAGCTGCAGAGTGGTAGCTAAGGACCCTGACTCCATGTCCCCTGCTGGAAGGCCACTCATGCTGAAAATCTCATTGGTGTTCTGCCTTCCAGCTAAAAAAAAAAAACGGGGCTGAAGCCTACAGTCCTGGGTGTCCGGTTAAGGGAATTAACAATGAACCGCAAGTTTGACGACAGCCAGGGTTCAATTAAAGACCTGTCTGAGGTCTGGAACTGCCCTCCATGCTGGCCCCAAGCTCTTCAAAGGCAACGGGGCATGTTTCTGCCTCTGGATTAGAATGCCTGTGTCTCTGGAGGGACTCACTGGCTATGCTACAGAGGAGCCCTGAGTGAGGCCGTGTCTCTGGCAGCCCATCAGAGCTATGTCAAATCCCTGCCACCAGAGAATGGTGAAACTTGGAGACCCTGGTTCAGGGCCCTGCAGTGAGAGACAGCCACTCTTAGAGGAAGCAAGAGCCTCCATCTTCTCATGAAAACGTGTCTCCTGTTGTCTTCAAGTCCTAGGGAGTAGCTCTGGCGTTGTACTGTGAGCGTCAGGGAACACATGCCTGCTTGGCCATCAAAACCCTGCTGCAGTCAAACTTCTGCAGACAGACAGCTGCCACTTCAGAAGACGCTAACACCAGGAAAAAGCGGTTGAGAGACCCCTTGCATGGCACTGAAAACCATGGAGCCAAATATCTGAAGTTTTTTTTTTTTACTTTATTTTTTATCTTTTAGAATAAAAAAAAAATGTATGTATGTGCTTGACAGCATGTATGTAAGGATCACATGTATGCAGTGCCCATAGAGGCCAAAAGAGGGCGTCAGAACCCCTGGGACTGGAGTGACAGAGGGTTGTGAGCCACCGTGTGGGTGCTGGGAGCCAAACCCAGGTCTTCTGCCAGAATACTGGGAGCTTTTAACTGCCCAGTCATCTCTCCAGGCCTAACAAACTGTATTCATGGTTTTGTTTTGTATGTTTGTTTGTTTGTTGCTTTTTTGACTAGTTCTCACTTTGCAGCCCTGGCTAGCCTTGAACTCACTATGTAGAACAAGCTGGCTTTGGAATCAGAGATCTGCCTGCTTCTGTCTCCTGAGTGCTGGGTTTAAAGGTCACCATGTCCTCTTCTTCCTCCTCCTCCTCCTCCTCCTCCTCCTCCTCCACTTCCTCACTTACTTCCAATTACGTCCTTCCCCATCACATAGCAACGGATCACTGAATGGGTGCACGGTGACCCCTTAGCAGTTCCCAGCAGTCCCTGGAGACAGAGGCTGGCACCATCTCCATCTTACCAAGGAGAGTAAACTCCAGAGAGGGTAAGTGACGTGCCCCACCCAGGTCACGCAGCTAGCAAACGGCATAGCCAGCACGTATCTGGTGCTATCCGATCTGTGTCACAGCCATGGTCGCTTACTGCCTGCGACACATACAGTGTGTCCTCCGTAGATAGCTTATGAATTGAGAGAGTGTGGGCCAGAGGTTCCCGACTCTTCTCCGTCCTCAGAGCTCTCGCTCCTGAGCAGAGCCTACACAGGGTGGAATAAAACCCCAACTGGTGTGCATTGGCACACAGGCTGCTTCCTCCCTTGTAAACAGGAAGGCAAGAAAACGAAGACAGACAGAGAACCACTTCTGTCTTCAGGCTCCGCGTCCCAGAGGGCAGCTTCTGTCTTCAAGCTCTTAGATTTTTCTTTTTTCCTTCTTTTCTTTACACTTCTTTGTTTTGCTTTTGCTTTTTACATTGAAGAACCCCCCCGACTCCATTTTTCATGTGTGCACATATATGTGTGTGCATGGATGCATTTTTGTTCTTTGCTTGTGCATTTGCACATGGAGGCCCAAGGCTAAGGTCTAGATTCACCTTCAAACTCTTCTACTTTACATCTTGAGGCACGTGGTAATCCTGTGATTCACCAGAAAAACCAACTCCACCATCTTGGGCCAATTTAAAGCAAACATCTATTAAATATTAAACATTGACCAAATATTGACTTTGGTCAGGGACATTACATGGAGTTTCCTGAGAATGGCCTTGAGCCACCGCTGCAGGGGCTTATAAGGGCAAACTTATAGGCCACCATACTTTCCCATGAGGCTTTGTTATTTTCCAAAAACTACAATTCCCAGCATTCCAGGAAGTTACCTGGTTCCTGGGCAGGTGGGGCTTACAGGTTAATTTTTGGGCATTCCACTGGGTCTCTCAATCCAGCCCAGAACTTGCCCAGAACAGTCTTATTAACCAGCTTGCTTTGGGAGTCCCTGTCTCTGCCTTCTGAGGCTGAACTCCAGACGGCTTGCCCATGTTAATCCAACACTGACCTGAATTTCTGGGTATTTGAACTCTGGCCCTCACACATGTGTGGCTAGTGCTCTAACCACTGGACAATCCCTCCAGCCCGACTCTTGGACTCTTGGATCTCTCCAGGATGCTGCTGGGTGCCACAGTTAGTAGGTGCCTATAGGGAATGGCTGATTGGAGCGGGAGGGTGGGAGGGGGGGGAAGTAGACAGGAGCCTACAGGCATGGACTGGTTCTGCTCAGCCACAACTGTGACAGAAAAGGTGACCATGAAGTAAATAAAGCATGTGCTGATCGTGGAAGGCAGGGACCCCACTGCCAACAGGGGAAAACTTTTTTTTTTCTTGAGACAAGTCTAATGCAGTCCAGGCTGAACCTGCTATCTAGTCAAGAATGGCCTTAAAGTTCGGATCCTCCTGTATCTGAGTGCTAGGTCTGCACTGGTGAACTGTCATACCTGGCTGGGACGGAAGCCAGGGTTTCCTGAATGCTATGCAAGCACTCTGCCAGACAACTATGTCCCTTGCTTGCAATCAATCAATCAATCAATACGTTTTTTTTTCCTTGCCTCATTTTTTGTTTCTGTTTGTTTTCTCTTGGGAGTGTAACAGTTGCCCCTCTTCTGCATAAAGTAGACTTGAAGTAGTTGTCCAGCCAAGGACTACATTTCCCAGAGTCCCTTGCACCCAAACATAGCCAAGAGCAACCAGCTTTATGTAGGGAAGAGCCTCTGCCCCTGGGCTGGAAAGTTCAAGCTTTGGGGTATGCCAGGTAAGGACTGAGGGATGCTGGGAGAACCTGGAGGCCAGGTCTGCATTGATGTGTAAAATATACACCTCTGTGCCTTGTCCCAGAGTCCAATGGAGGAGCCGCTCACCTTTCTGTCTTCTTAGATACGAATCTATGATCTAAACCTAGGAATCTCACCAGAAGCCCCATTTACAGGGAAGGCAGGTAGGTACACATGTGTAACCCTGGCTCCCAGCTTTAGCATACTGCATTAAAGCCCTACCCAAGCCTCTCCATGCCCTCCCTACCCCCCAGTCTCACTGATCAAGAGAGAAAGAAAAGGACATGGACAGTTAGCGCTAATGTTTCTGAGATCATGGAGAGCAACGGAACCTACTTCCTGGCTCACGTGGGCTCAGCCCAGAGAACAAGGCTCCCAGAAGTTCAATGGCCACTCAGGTCACTCTGAGCCAGTGGCTCCCAGGCCGGGGGATCCTGGGGCGAACAAGGACAATACAAAAGCAAGCACAGCTTTGTAGAGTGGGAAAGCAGCTTCCCACAGGGGCATGGACACGAAGGCCCGGGGCTGGCTTTGCCTCCTGGTTCCTTTTTATGTCCAGGACCTGGGCCGAATAAAAGGCCTGTATGTAAACTAGAGAATGAGCTCTGAGGCTCCTGGGTGGAAGCTGAGTGGTGGTGCCGGTGGCGGTGGCGGTGCACGCCTTTAATCTCAGCAGGCAATCTCTGAATTTGAGGCCAGCCTGGTTTACAGAATGAGTTCCAGGACAGCCAGGTTTACCCAGAGAAACCCTGTCTTGAAAATGCAAACATAACACACACACACACACACACACACACACACACACACACACAGGTTATTTCTCCACCAGTGAAATGAGCCAATTCAAGCCAGATTAGGTTATATTAAACACAGGTCTTTTGGGAAGCTGCTCTCAGGTGAGTGAGTTCACTGGCTCCAAGGACCAAGGCCAGAGAAGTCACCTTGGAGAAAGGGGAGTAGGGGAGGGAGAGAGAAAGGGGCACAGTCAGCCGGGTGTGGTGGCGCACGCCTTTAATCCCAGCACTTGGGAGGCAGAGGCAGGCGGATTTCTGAGTTTGAGGCCAGCCTGGTCTACAGAGTGAGTTC
>NC_034595.1:91735017-91802252 GCF_900095145.1 Mus pahari
CCATTCTTCTGTTCAAATCTGGTTAAAAGCATGGACTGTGCCAAACACCCAGTGATCCATCCAAAAACAAGGACTGCATCCTAAATTCCAAATACCAGAGACTGNATCTTCAGCCTTGCTAAGGGAACACCTCGTTTGAATCTGTTGTGTTGTGTACAGGCCTCATTCTCTGTACAAGTCTGTGGTTATAAAATTAGTAAAACAGCTTACATTTGTATTTATTTTCTAGTCCATACTTCTGTACCCCATTTTTTTCTCCCTTAGGTCATTCCTTTAAAAATAAATCTGTTGGAGATGTAAAAAAAAAAAAAAAAAAAAAAGAAGGCTGGGAGTTTAACTCCTTGCGGGATAGCAGTAAGCTCACAACTGTGGAGCAGGCTTCAGCTCACAGGAGTGCTTCTGAGCTCCTCCCCCCACCACCCTGAGCGCTCTGCCTGTCTTGGGATTATCTTTAATAAAGACTCCAACGCTGCTTCCTACTGACTACATCAAAGCCACCAGTCCTGGTTTGATCTGAGCCAAGATCCTTAAAAGCCACGCTGCTGAGGTGACAGTGTGGAGTTGTATCTGTCCCTTTGCTACTGGCACTTGGACACACTCAGAACTCCTACCCCAGCAGTGCAGGCCCAGCCCCAGCCCCAGCCCTGCTCCTGGTCCCGGCCCCAGTCAGCCTGGTCCCTGGCAGCTTGCTCAGTCCCTGCGCCCCACATCCCAACCGTAGGTTTGCTTCTCACTGATATCATCCTGTCTGTTCATGAATCCCTTGCTCATCCTATAGCTACGCTAATGCATTCTCACATAGTATGCAAATCCGGGATTATCAAGCCTCAGATTCCTGAGAAGCTGGACAAGCAAATGCACCAGTTGCGACAAACCCCCTCATTTTTGTCACCAAAGAAAGATCAACACCCAGGACGTTTGTGCTTCTGTTTATTTTTTGGCCAGCTGGACTCACAGAACACATCTTGAGACAGCCACGCCCCTCCCTTCTCCCAGTATGTGGAGAGGTTCAACTGTCCCGCTGAGTCCTGCCTTGGTAGCCCCTGGGGTGGCACTTCCTGGGCCTATACTGCAGGATGGCTGTATAGGCAGAAGACTCAGAGGTAAGTCAGCCAGTGGTCTCTTCTCCTGTGCAGACCCCCCAGGCCAGCAGAGCATCCTCCTCCAGATGGAGGGACCCCCCAGGGTCGACCCTGTCTTAGATTTCTCTGGGAATCCAGTTTTCCTAACCATCAACAGTGCCACTCCCTCCCCCCCCCGCCCCCACCCCCAGTCGCCTCACTTCAGAGAAATTCCAAGAGGATGTGGACAACAGGATTCCCGGGCATCAGATGCTAAGGAGCTTGTAAGGCTAAGAGATACCTGACATTCCAAAACACCTAGAGGTCCCCACTGTGTGACAGCTCAGTAAAGGCTTGTGGTGGGAATGATGGTCACACTTTGACCTTAATGGACCCTGGGGTGCTTCCTGGGAGGGGTAGACTCTCTCTTGTGGAGGAGTCTACTTGTATAAGAGTGTAAAATCGTCTGACTTTAAAACCATCCCCTGCAGGGCAGGAGACAGTGGCCAAAACCAAACCCCTGGGCCTTCCACCATAGAAAGTGCAGGCCAAGATGCCGACAAGGTCAAAGCTTCTAGACATCCGGGTGGATTTACACACAGACAGAGGAGTTTGTGGGGATGGTACTTAAAGCTATCCCCATGGGTCACGTCGGTCCCCATGAGAGTCCGGTAGACACGGGGTCCTTCCTGGGGGACACCAAGAGGATTCACGTCTGGGATCTGAAGGGGCAGCAGATAAAGGCAGACATTTCAAGAGAGAAGGTTTCTGAGGGGCTTGGGTCTCCCTGGGCATTCAGTCTAGAAACTGGGAGCCTCTAGGCGCTTGTTGCTCTGGGGTCTGTCCCAGTCTCCATCCGCTGGACGGACGCCCCATCCTAGGGGGAGGGTGGGGGATGGGTGGTGGCTCAGGGCACCATGTGCCACCACTTGAAGTCGAAGGGCTCCCGGCGCACGTTGGTGCCACAGTGAACCTCCCCGTGGAGCATGTGGTACGGCGTGAAGTCATCGATGAAGGTGCAGTGTAGACCCAGCGGCTCCAGCAGGGAGCGCACCTTCTCCTCCAGGCAGCAGCGGCCGTTGATGATGGGCCCAAAGGGCTTGGGGATGCCCAGGTGCTTGCCCAGGACCAGCATGTTCACCTGCGGGAGGGTGGGGCCGGATCAGAGGCGGGACCTCAGCGTCCCCGCCCCACCCTGGAAGCCCCAGGAGAGTATGGGATTATCTCCAGGCAGCTTTGAATATGTCTGCTTGCTCATTCCTGTGTGGGGGTAGGAAATCTGGCTGGAGAGAGCCAGTGAATCAGACACCTGCAGAGGGACCAGCACAGCCCAGGCCTGTGACTTCCCCAGCCACTGCCCCCCATCACTGGTGGGCTGTGGTGGCGGCCATGTTTGTGCAACAGAACCCCAACCTCCTAGGCTATCTCTGATTGGACCAAGTTAAACAGCTGACCAAGATGAACCAATCAGATTCTCTCCTAGGAAGTTAGCGTTGACATGGGGAGTCTCAGTCTTTGTCTATGGAGGGCCTGAATCTCGTGACCATGTTCATTGAAAATGAGTCCCAGAGGCTCATATACGTGAATGCTTGGTCCCCAGCTGGTGGAACTGTTTGGGAAGGATTAGGAGGTGTGGCCTTGTTGGAAGAGATGTGTCACTAGGGTAGGCTGTGAGCTTTCAAAAAGCCCACACCATTCCCAAGTAAGTCTATCTGCCTCCCACTAGGGGATCAAATGTCAACCCTAAGCTACTGCTCCAGGGCCATGCCTGCCTGCCTGCCTGCCTGCCTGCCTGCCTGCCTGCCTGCCTGCCGTGCCTGCTACCACCACAGGACTCACCCTCTAAAACTGTAAGCCCTCCTTAAATGTTTTCTTCAATATGATTGTCTTGACCATGGCGCTTTGTCACAGCAGTAGACAAGTCACTAGGACATTTGTGTCTGTCTGCAGACCAGCAAAGGAGAGAGTGCGGCAGAGAGGGAAAGCCAGCAGAGGAAGGGCCACAGACAGAAACGAGGGAGCTCCAGGCCACGTTAGAAGGCTTGCTGCAGCTGTCCCCACCCTCAGATGTCACAGTGCCCTTGTGGTCAAATCTCTGTCTGGCTGAGCCAGCCTGGGTGGGCCTCTGTCCCTAGCCAACACAAGAACCTCAGGCCCTTGCTCAAACTTCCGGGAGCACGTGGATTAATCACGGGGCCGCCCCAAGCATGCAGGAAGGAAGCGGGGTGGGCAGGGAAAGGCTTTGCAAGCCAGGGCAAAAAGCCAGAGAGGGAAGGAAGGGAGGGCCGGGTCAGGGTCAAGGTTGGTGGATACAGGCTCAGAGGACAGCTAGTGACCAGGGCAGCAGAGGCGAAGCTAAACTTTAATCAAAGGTGCCTCTTTTGTGCAGCCCTCCAGGATTAGCTATTCTCCTACCCCCCTCCTATCTCGGGTTGGCTGCACTCTGTCCTGTCTGGGAGCTGACCCCTTATCCCTTCACCATACAGAGTAGTTGGTTGGGCATGTCCTCAGAGCCACGAAGAAAGGGTCCCCTCACTGGAGAACAGGGACCGTTCTTAATGACATCTGCTTTTGTGTGGGGTGATGGGCGGCTGAGAACTGGGAGGACAGAAGCAGCCAGACCCTCCTTCAGCTCCTCGGTGATGCCAGGTACCCTGTCCACAGGATCCTGTGCAACTTTTCTTCACGCCATGGGTATCAAATGTGTCCCTTCTTCCGTGGGCAGCCACAGCGTCAGCCTGGCCACCCTGGGACCCCGATTCTCCTCACCGCCAGCCCTGATCACCACAATTCCACACATGATGGCAGTCAAATGTCCCCCCCCCCCCCCGAAGTGAGACTCAAGAGTCTAACTGAAGAAGCCCAGGTGTTGAGGTTTGGTCTCTTGCAAAGAACTGTAAAGCAAAATTTTGTACCTGAAGGTCAAGGCCTACGAGTGATTTCTCAGTTACCAGCTTTTGTTGTGCAAACTTGTTCCTTAATTTAAAACCATTGGTTAAATAACAATGGATAATCTCTAGAGGTCGGTGTGGGTTTGGAGTTACCCAGGTGAGGGTGGAGAGCAGGAAGACGCCAGGCGGTAAGGGATTGTGAGACCTGGCCATGAGGGCTGCCCACTGGAGTAAGAGCAGCCCAGGTGGAACATGGCTGGTCAGATCGGTGTAACTGACATAAGAGCATAGAACGGGGAAGTAGACATAATAGCTTAGAGGGTAGTAGGTCTGTGACCAGCTCTAGTGCTAAGGTTTATTATAAAGTTTTGCGTCTTTTATCTGGGAACTGAAATCTCTAAGGTGGACTAGAGATCGCTTATTCATATTAAATATTTACCACAACACCCAGGTGCTGGGCGGGGAGCTCACCAAGTCAGGGAAGAACGCCACCGCCTTCCTCTTCTCCGTCTTGAAGAGCTGTGGGATGTCGATGATGTCACATTCCGCCAGGCCCAGCTCCCGCTTCAGCACCTCGCGGTTCCAGTCAATACAGCTCTGCAGGCGGGCAAGGGACCAAACTGGAGAGACACTGCCGGTGTGGCTAAGGCAGGTGCTCACTCCTGCCTAGATCCTGCCCTCCATGCCCTGCTCTTATTAGCTAACACTGAGTTAACCCTAGAACATGCCATCCTAGACCCGACTTATGGAAGAGTCATCTGTCCAATAATGTATGTACAGTACCCAAGCTGGCCAGAAGAGGGCAGCAGATCCCCAGGCCAAAGATAAAGTCATTTTGATTTCTCCCCGTTCTTCAGTTCTGTGACCACCCTACACTAGGCCATCCTTGCTGTTATCTCTGGATCTCCTTCCTCTTCCCTTCACACTCAACAGTGTCATCCCAGTCTGTCCCCACCTGTCCCCTTCTCGCCACCTCCCCCGCCTCCCCCGCCTCCCCTTGAAGGCAGGCCTCTGGCCTGGTGGGATGCAGTGTCTTTGCCCACTAATCGGCCTCCCCTTCCTCTTCTGTGTCTCCACACGGTCCCAATTGCAGGGGCACAACAGACCCTAACCTGATGCTCCCAGCCCTGGCTGCCTCTAGTCCTTAGATGCCCAGGCCACACACCCTTTATTCTCCCAGGTTAAAGGAGGGTCTGGGCCTGTTTCAATCTGACTGACCTTCTGTGAACCGCTGGTCCCAGATGTCTGCCCTGGCCCTGACTCCAGCTCCATCCACATCTCCCATCCACAACCTTCCCCCCGCCCCACTTTTGTACCTGTGCAAACTTATTAAAGTTGATAAGGCTCTGGTTGGAAAGAACCTGATTGATCGAGATGGTCTGGACCCGCCTGTCGCCTGTGAAAGACACAGAGAGGCCTGGTGGCCGAGCACAAGGCAGCGCGAGGGCCTCTCGCTCTGGGGACCAAAGGCCAAGTTTGTAGCTGTCGGTCCGGTTGAAGTCAGTGACTCCTAGACTGTCCTGGGCAGAGGGTGAGTAGCATCTGTGGGAGCTTAGCCTGACCAATGCGCACATCTGGAGGAAGAAGAGGGGGCTGGAGGGGCCTAGTTGTGGGGTGCAATGAACTCCAGTGGTTTAGAGTTCACCAGCGGCGGCGGTAATCACTAATTGGAGTTAACAGCTGTCCAGGGGAACCTGGTAGGGAATTCCTCTTCCCTCAGCTCCGGGGTGTGTGCGAGAGGGGTGTAGGGGAGCTGGGTCTGTTGATGGCGCTCATCCCAGGGCCAGGGTTTATGGGTTCACTAGGCAGTGACCCAACCGGTCCCCACCTATAGGCTTCGGCTTGCTTTTTAGGAGACGTCGGGCCTGGCCCCGCTGCCTGCCCAGTGGAGGCCATAGAGACTGGACTGGCTAGAGAGCCAAAGGCATCCAGTCCTCCCAGCCGTCAGCTGACCAAACCCTGATCATGAGGCTGAAAGACAGCGCCATGGTTCTCCTCGCTGGCTAGAGAGCCAAAGGCATCCAGTCCTCCCAGCCGTCAGCTGACCAAACCCTGATCATGAGGCTGAAAGACAGCGCCACGGTTCTCCTCACTTGTGGAACTCTGCAAGGGATGCCTTGTTACCACCCTCTGACTGACAACGGGGCTCGGAGCGGTCAGGTGACTTGTCCAAGGTCACATAGCTGTGGCTCTCAACCATCCGAATGCTGCAACCCTTTAATACCCTTCTTCATGTCGTGGTGACGCCCCCCCAACCATAAAATTACTTCATCGTTACTTTATAACTGTAGTTTTGGTACATAACAAATTGTTACCTATGAATTGTAATGTAAATATCTGATATATGGGATAGCAACCCGTGGGGGTCGGGACCCACAGGTTGAGAACCACCAGGTTTGGGGGTAGGGGAGGGTGCCTGAGAGCTACGTGCTCACAAAGAGCTTCTAGACCTTCCTTGAACCTGGAAAAGGTAAGGATGAGAGGCCTAGGCCAGCGATGGAGAGTCTGGGGCTCCAGCTGTTTCGTAAACCTGTTAGACTTCATCTAAAAATTTCAAACTTAGCCACCAAAGAACACTAAACCTGTGTCCCGGGCGGGACTTTCTGAGCAGAGTCCTGATGGGACATCCCTGGGCCCACCTGGCCCTCACCTTCTCCATACCCTGCGTCTGCCGTCGCCCCACCCCCACCATAGCCAGTGGCCACCAGCGACGCAGGGCGCCATGTCAGGAGGAAGCAGTCCTGAGTTTTTGGGGTTACCGCCTAGCTTGAACACGCCCATTCCTCTCAGAAGCCACTGTGGGCTCGATTCAGGAGGGAGATCCGTTTGGGAGGGACTTGACACCTTTACTCACCAATGACACCCTCAAAAAGGAGGGACCGGCCATGGCCCCACTTCTGCTTTTCCTGGAATAGCCTGAAGCAGGCGCCAGGGCTGGCCAAGAGGAGCCGGAAGCCCTGTGTGTGGAGAGCAGGCACAGGTGAGCTCATGGACGCATGCGCCTACCAGCCCCAGCTTCGCCCCAGGCCCTTAACTCTAGAGGCCCCCAAGACTTGTCTAAGGGCCTTACCTTCCCGTCTGGCGCAGGGACGAAGCTCAGAAACTCATCCACATGGCCCACTGCCAGCCAGTCCACAAACAGCTCCACCAGCGGCTGCACTTTCTGGGCGTGGAGGAAGTCTCGCACCACCTGGGTAACTCTGCGGCCTCTCGACCTGGGCCGGGGTTAGGAAAAGACACCAAATTCAACCCACACTCCAGGAGACAGAGAATGGCCAGACAGCAGCTCTCAGGAGCACCTGGCTCCAGAATGCCATCGCAGGCATAGCAGCTCAGACCTAGCATCCCAGCATTTGGGAGGCTGAGGCAGGAGGGTTGCAAATTTAAGGCCAGCCCCAGGATGTATAGTGAGCTATATAGTAGGACGCCAGCCAATCTTAAAACAACATGTTATTTTATAAACAGGAAAGATAGTAAATGCACTTTAATAATCCACCCAGGGTGGGTACCACTTAGCACAGGCTAGATATGGCAAGTAACCACCACCTCAGAGCCACCCATTTGCCTGGACACGACCACCTCATCTTGGGTCTCACGGAGCTGAGGAGAGTTAGCTTGCACCTCTCTTGCTGCAGCCTCAGTTTCCCAGGATGTCAGCGGAAGGGACACAAGCCTGCCCCAGCAGGTCTCACGACCCGGCTGCTTTCTGTTCATGCATTTGCACCTACCCATCTTACGCCTTCTGACAAGGAATTAATAGCACGGTCCCAGGGTCCCCTTTCAGGCTCCACTCCCAATCCATCTATTACTGGATCCTGTCTGTCCTAGTGGTTTTGTTGAACTTGATTATAAATATTAATCTCCTTTTCCAGCATCAGCTGGTGTCACATGCAGAATACCCCACCTCTGTTTGGATGTATGCACATGTACATGTGCGTGTGTGTGCATGTGTGTATGCATGTGTGCACATGCACAAGTGTGTGTGTACACACAGATGTGTGCATGTATATGTGTACATGTATGTGCATGTGTGAATGTGCTCATACATGTGTGTATATGCATGTGCACATGTGCATGCATATGTACATGTGCATTGCCTGGGCATGTGTATGTATATGCATGTGTGTGCACATGCTCAGGTATGCATGTGAATGCATGTGTATGTGTATGTACACATCAAGGCTACTGTCATCTCAACTTACAGTTTAGTCAACCCCTCTCCTGCTCTCAGAGAAAGCCCCAACATTGGTCATTTCCACGCTAGCATGAACGAGCTCTGACTTAGATGCTGTGTTCCTCTCTGCTCTCAGCTGATAACTTCTCTTATCTACCTTATGTCTGTTTCACAATCAGGACCTCAGTCTAGCCAGAGTGCTCCACGTGTGTGACTCAGCCTCTCTGGGCCCCTTGTAAAGGAAAGGGTTGGACTTAACAACCTGTTAGGTCCCTGTCTGCTCCGGCCTGCTTCCGACTTCCCCAGGGAAGCACAGGCAGTCTGGAGAGTTAGCCCATCCCACGCAGGACTTCCTCGCTCTCCTTCCCCGCCACCACCCTTAGCCCCCGGAGCCTCTCACCCAGGCAGGTTGCCCCCGATGAGGATTCTTCCCAAGGGATACTCCTTCCCATTGGCCACCACGGGTGGGCTGACCTCCAGGTTGCCGAAGGAGTCCAGGCCACTCACAGAACTGTCTTTAGGTTCCCGAGTCACATAGCCGAAATCTAGACCCTGGTGGGGGAAACTGAATCAGGCAGGGGCAGGGTCCCAGGAAGAGCCTGACCTCCTATGATGGGCCCTCTTGTCAAGTCCAGCCCCAGGGGACCAGAGTCTGGCAGGGTGCGGGGGCAGGGGAGACCTCTAGACCTCCGTCTTCAGATGCTGGGTGGTGGTGGCTTCCCCTGGTGTCTCTCTGAAGGAGACGTCACTGGGGGCCAATGGGTACCTGATGCTGCCACAGGACCAGCTGGGGAGCCATCAGAGAACCCAGCCCTTATGGAGCTGAAGGGGTCTCCCCTCCCTCACTCAGGGGAGTTCACTGTTCCGCTGCCTGTTATAAAAGTCAGCATATGTTCACAGCACCAGGGGCTCCTTCCCATAGGCAGCCACTGAGGTGACAATGGCAGGCTTTATAAATGCCTGCGAAGGCATCTCTACAGTTGAGGAACTAGAAGCCCTGAGAGGGATGTAAGTCTGACAAGATCACCCAGCACGTGGTGATGCATGCACCCGCCCCCTCGCACCCCACCCACCCCTGATCAGTGAATAAAAACACACAGTACACAGTCACAGTTGAAGCACAAATAAATGTGTGCTTTAGGGAAGGTATAGGGGACATTCGGGATAGCACTTGAAGTGTAAATGAAGAAAATATCAAATAAAATTTAAAAAAAAATGTGTACTTTAGCATATGTCTATCCCATACAACGTGTGGCATAGACTTGCAGCAAAAGGCCATTCGTTACCTCTTTACAAACATCACTGGCCCTCTCTCATACAGAAACTGGCCAGCCTGCTGTCGTCCCTACAGAACAAGCCCTCCTCCCTGTGCTCCTGGGTGGTCTCTGTCCCCAGGGGTGCGCCGTACCCCAACTCACCAGGATCCTTTTGTAAGGAAAACCCTGTAGCTCCCCGTTCCTCGGAGAATCGAAGACCACCGGCAAGGTCTTATGTGGTGCCTGCATATACCCCAGCTCCATCTCATCCTGCCGACAGACGGGGAGAGAGACCGCATCTGTAGACAGCCAGCAGCGCCCCCTTGCAGAAGCAGTAAGGTCTCCCCCGGTCCCTCTGACATCCAGGACCCCCTTACACCCCGGACTCCAGGGATCCTGAAACAGGCATCCTCCATGGTGGGACTTCCCCTGCCCCATGCTACTGGTACGTTGGACCAGATGTTCCATGCGGGGCTTACCTTGGTACTGAAGACTTAGCAACACTATGGGACTCTATGTGCCAAAGGCCTGTCCCTCTCCCTGACCCCGTGTGACAACCACAATATCTCCAGATGCACCTTAATGTCCCCTTGTGGGACAAACCACCTCTTAGGGCAGCTGCTGCATGCTGGGCGTGTGTGGCTTTTTCACCCCTCACCCAGCAGCTTGCCTGCTTGAGAAAGTTTGGAATGAAGACTCGATGTCTGGGAGAGCCCTGGGTGCTCCTGGGTAGTGCCTTGCAGTCTGGTATCCCAGGCGGCTGCCTGGGGCGCGGGTTACCTGGATCCAGCGGTCGTTCCGGTTCTCCGCCTGAGGACAGATGGTGAGTTTGCAGCCCGCCTTCCTGGCCAGCTCCTCCACGGCCTCCACAAAGCAGGTGTTATTCCTCACCCTGTGAGCAACCGTGGAGCGAGGAGGGACTCAGAGCCGGGGGCCCAGGAACAGAGATGACTCAAAGGCTAGGGCTCCAGCCAGACTTACCGGCACACATACACCTCCAGGGGCGGCAGGGTGCTGGGGGTCATGATCCAGGGGGCCACCCGGAACACCACTGTGTCAGTGAAGATCGGGGTCTCGGAGAAGTCCTTTACAGGAGGGCCAGGATAAAGAGGTTCTGGATCTCTGAACCCTCTCTAGGGTCCTCAAGAAATCCCTTGGTTTGGGCTGTGGATGTAGCGCATCGGGTAGAGTGCTTGCCTAGCGATCGCAAAGTCCTGGGTTCTATCCCACCACCGCATAAAAAGGCAGTGTGTGCCTTATAAGCCTAGCACTCAAGAGGCGCAGACAGGAGGGTTAGAAGTTCAAGGTCGGGCTGGTGAGATGGCTCAGTGGTTAAGAGCACTGACTGCTCTTCCAAAGGTCCTGAGTTCAAATCCCAGCAACCATATGGTGGCTCACAACCATCCGTAANNAAAACTGATGCCCTCTTCTGGAGTGTCTGAAGACAGCTACAGTGTACTTACATATAATAAATAAATAAATCTTTAAAAAAAAAAAAAAAAAAAAGAAGTTCAAGGTCATCCTTGGTTATGGAGTGAGATAAGACCAATCAGAGCTACAAGCGACCCTGTCTCTCTTGGCTTTTCCCAAAGGCTGGAGATGCCCAGTAGGGTGGTGTGAGGCCCTTCTGTCTAGCCATGCCACATCTGTCAGGAACGGAGTATTTGTCTCACGCTCTGCCTGGCCAGCCTTACCTCATTAGAATCATCCAGCAGGGTGACATGGAAGGAGATGAGCCCTGGGAAGCCTGCATCCGGGAAGGAGAGGCCCTCCACGAAGAAGCGCTCCTCATAGCCGTTCAGGCGGGGCACCTCATAGGACATCCTGTCCGGGCCCAGAACACACTTATAGGCCTCACAGGAATCTTCGGGGCCTACGGGAAGAGGAGCAGCCATGACTCCTGGGCTGCTTAGAGAACGTGAAGGGCTCAGGAGAGTTGAGCATCCTCACCCTGGGCCTGTGGGAATGGTGGGGAGGGGCGCTCTTTCCTAAGAGACAGGTGATGTTTCCCCTAGCCCAGCTTGTTGCTTCTACCCACCTTTCCTACAGAAATATGCAGACAGGGGCTGTAGAGGCAGTCTGACCACCAAAAGTGCTGCCCCCTGTGCTCACAACCACCTGCAATTCTAGCTGCAGTGGATCTGGTGCCCTCTCCCGACCTCCCTGAACACCTGCACACATGTGCAAACCCACACCCTCCGGCATGTAAAAAGAGTAACAAATCTTAGAAACTATGCATGCACATTTCATTAAGAATGAAGGGAGCCAGCCGGGCGTGGTGGCGCACAGCCTTTAATCCCAGCACTCGGGAGGCAGAGGCAGGTGAATTTCTGAGTTCGAGGCCAGCCTGGTCTACAGAGTGAGTTCCAGGACAGCCAGGGTTACACAGAGAAACCCTGTCTCAAAACAAACAAACAAACAAACAAACAAACAAAAAACAAGAACGAAGGGGCCCTGGCCAGCCTGAGCGTGGCCGAGCCCAGCTCTGGCAGGCCTTTCCCTTCTCCCCCACTCCCTCTGCCTTGCTAAAAACCATTAGATTCCATCCCTAACGCCAAGCCACCAAGGCCTCTTTCCTGGTTGACCACATTCTCCTCCCGAGGCTAACTACCCAGGTCCAGCTATGGAAGGATTGAAGTCCAGCAATCAAAAAGCCCCCTTTGGCTAACCCTAATTGATACGCCCAATTAAAATTAAACACCTCATTCTAACATGGTGGGGGAGGGGTTCCCCTTTTACCATTATAAACCACTAGTTGCCTATGGGCCACAACTGTCTCCTCTCTATCCAGAGGCAGTCCTTTGTCCCTCGGGGACAAATACCCCTTCACCCTCTCCCTGCTCCCGTAACCTTCTTCTTCACCCTCTACTTTCTGTCTTTGTCTCTTATTCCCTGACTTCCATCCCCCTGGGGCAAAGAAATCCCCTCTGTGCTGATAACTTGGTCTTGGGGGTCCTGAGCTGATACATTTCCTTTCAAAGAAGCCCCATTCCAACCATGGGTGGCAGCCCACACTCTGTAATCCCAGCACTTGGGAGGCAGAGGCAGGTGGATCTCTGAGTTCAAGGCCAGTCTGGTCTATAGGTGCCACAGAAAAACCCCTGTTGGGGGTCAGGGACAGGCAGGGAGGGAGAAAGAAAAATGAAATCCCACTTCAGGGGTGGGGTGGAGAAGCCCATTCTACGGCTACAGGGATGATGGCTCAGTCAGCAAAGTGCTTGATGGGTAGGCTTGACCAGCCACCCAAGTTCTGTGTCCAGAAGTCTGGTTTAAAAAGCTGGTGAAGGAGCTGGGCATGATGGTTCATGCCTTTAATCCCAGCACTCAAGAAGCAGAGGCGGGCATATCTCTCTGAGTTTGACACCAGCCTTGTCTACAAAGAGAGTTCCAGGACAGCCAGGGCTACACAGAGAAACCCTGTCTCTGTGGTGAGGGACTCTGTCTCAAATGAGACAATGCCTAAGGAATGACACCCGAGACTATCCTCTGGACCCCACACTACATGCACACGGGTTCGCTCGCTCTGTCTCTCTCTCACGCGTGCGCGCGCGTTTGTACACACACACACACACACACACACACACACACACACACACACACACACACACAAGGGCATCCTCAGAAGCCAGGTTGAGAAGCCCAGCAGCCCGCAGCAGGGAGACAGAAGAGGCAAGCACTCACCACAGACGTGGAAGACCCGTGCTCGCTCTGCATCACAGCTGGAGGTATGAAGGATAAGCCTGTGGTCCTCAAAGAGGGCTTCCGGGCCCTGGGTCCGTAGGACCATGACGGACATGTCTTCCACATCTGCGTAGGCAGACAGAGGCTTTTGATTGACAGCTGTTCCACAAGGGCACTGGGTGGGTGTCGGGGGCTGGGGATCCGAGCCTCAGCTCACGGAGGTACTAGAATTCATTAGTGTGAACAACAGAGGGGCGTGCATACATGCGACACTGCCCTGCTCGTGTCCCCTTTGCGGCCCAGAGCAGAGGTGAAGCCCACCCAGGCATCTCCCTGGGCAAGCCACGCCCCTTCCGGTCTCCAGGGGCTGCTGCTCACTTTAGAAGCCGGCTTCTGCGAGCATCATGCAGGGACTCCCTCAATCGCAAGTTAGAGATTCAGTGGGGAAGGGTCTGAATTTGGGGTTGGTGGCCCACAGACTCAATGTGCAATTTGTAGGGGGGGCACTCCTGACCTGTGAGCCTCCTCTCTAAACTGGGGTAACAAAACTCACTCCCTTGGATGATTAAAGAAAGATCTTGGGGAAGGGCCTTGCACATAGTAGGTACTCAACCAATGCAGGAAGAGAACGCTGGGTGACCCGGAAGGGATTCGGGGACTGTGGAGAGGCTTTGCCAGCCTGGTCTGGGCTCTGAGGAATCCCATGATAAACTCTGCCTCGCCCTGGTCCGACCTCAGAGCCCCACCTGGGGTAGGGACTCCTGTCGGGTAACTGAGGAGGGACCCTGGGGGTACCCAGAGACTGGGGCTGCCCCAGCCCACTCACCTCGCAGGCAACGCACATATTGGTCACAGTTATCTTGGGCATCCGAGCCGACATCGTCCCGATCACAGTTCACCAGCAAGATGGCTCCGTACCCATCAGGCCCCCACACCCACTGCCTCTGTCAGTGAGAAAACACAGCTGGCAACAGGGCTCCAGCCGACCCAGGGCGGGTCTCCTACTCAGCCTTCACCACATCCGGGGAGGAATCCACCTTTACTGAAGGAACCTCTGCGCAAGAAACATCAACGGCACCCCAGAGCTCACACCATCAAGGTCAACCCCCAAGGCTTGCTGTTATGGCTGGCTGTGAGGTGCCTCCATGGCCATTGTGGGTAAGTTCTTGGCCCCTCTCTCATCTCTCCCGCCCGAGCCCTTTTCCAGCCAATGGAATCCCTCTGTCCCTCACCCTTCCCAACACAGCTCAGCCATTCCTTCCAGGAAGTCTCCCTTCTTTCCAGTCCACCTTGGCCTCTTTTAAACCCACAATGAATCAGCGCTACCAAGACCACATGAAAGACCGTTAATAGTGCCTTGTACAGCAGGCTGCTCTTTCTGCCCAGATCTGGTCCTCACATTTATTTACCTGTGAGACAAATCTGTTCACTGCCTGTGTTTATCAATAAAGTTTTATCAGAACACCGTCTCATGATCAGTTTCCGCACCAACTGGCTGCTTCGATGCCATATAGGTCACAAAGCCTAAAACATTTATAACCTCACATTTATATTTTTATTTATTTTAGTGTATCCCTGGCTCTGTGTATCCCTGGCTGTCCTGGAACTCATTCTGTAGACCAGGCTGGCCTCAAACTTAGAAATTCACCTGCCTCTGCTTCCCAATTGCTGGGATTAAAGGCGTGTGCCACCATGCTCCAGTAAGGCATCTGTCTGTCTGTCTGTCTATTTAAAGTTTCATAACCCTTGACCTAGTTTATAAGCCTAGAACTTTCTCATCAATCAAGGACAAGCCAAGGCTGGGGCCCCATGTTATGACCATGTTTGCTGATGACGACCCCAGCCATGCCTGTTCCCTCTATGGCTACCCTGACCTCACATCAACTGGAAAGAAAGGGGACACTCGTAATGGCCTCGCCCCTCTGACCTGGTGCACAAGAACTTCATCCCTGCTGCCCACCTTATCCACGAAGCTCCTGTCCTGCCGGTCCGCACAGTTCATGTCACAGTCTAGGGTGATGTCTGTTGGGGAGGCAGCAGCAGGTGAGTCTCCATGATAGGCCATGGATAGCATCTATCTCAATCAGCCAGGCCACTTAGAGGTTGGGGCTCTGGAGTTTCCCATTCTTGGGCAAGGGAGAAGGGCTCGTGTGTGTGTGTGTGTGGGGGGGGGGGTTGCGCACATGCGCGTAGGGGAGGGTCCAAGCAGAAAGTTTTCCTTGATGGCCACATGTTCTGAAGACCCAAAGCCCTTGCTGTGTGGGACACAGCAGGCACTGAGCTCAGGTGACTGGGGACAGTCTCCATCGATAGGAACCACCATCAGGATGTTCTCGGCTCCTCAGGAAGAAGCAGCAAGCTTGGATTTTGGTGTGAGGACACAGTGTAAAGGTGGGCTCGGCCACCTCGCTGGACAGCCCGGGAAAGGCTGCCTTGGCATCTACTCTCCCTACCCAGACCGTCTGCCCAGCCTTTCTCGCTGGAACCCAGAGGGCTCTTAGAATGCATAGGGCATAAGGGGTCGGACCCTGCCTATAAAATGAGCTTAGTTTAGTTCTTAAAGGATAGACAGAGAGACAGACAGACAGAGAGATGCCTCAGGTGCTTTCATTCACCTACCACTGTGACAGGAATGGTGGCATCTCACCACCATACCACACAAAAGTACCGGTGCCCAGGGATCCCAACCACAGAAAACCCGACAGACCACACACGTGCCTACACGTGTTTATGACGTGCTCAGTCATAAGCCACACAGACGATAACCCAGGGCAAGACAGTGTCAGAGTCCCCTGGCGAGGTGGCTCACATCCTGGACTCTATGGTTGTTGCTTCTTTGTAATTATTCAATTACTATACCAAGTTGGGTGCGTGTAGTGATTTTTGGTCTCTCTCTGTAACCCTGCCTGGCCTGGAACTCACAGAGATCCTCCTGCCTCTGCCTCCCAGGCGTGGGATTAAGGGCATGGGCCACCACATCTGGCCTCCAACTTTTTTTTTTTAAAGGTTTATTTATTTATTATATGTAAGTACATTGTAGCTGTCTTCAGACACACGAGAAGAGGGCATCAGATCTCATTATGGATGGTTGTGAGCCACCATGTGGTTGCTGGGAATTGAACTCAGGACCTTTGGAAGAGCAGTCAGTGCTCTTAACCGCTGAGCCATCTCTCCAGCCTCCGGCCTCCAACTTTTATGGCAGAACCTGAGAGCTGAACCTGGAGCTCAACGATTCAGTTATCCTGGCTAGCCACCAAAGCTCCAGGGTGCTCCCGCTTCCTCCTCCCAGTCCTGAGATTATAAGCACAGGCTACCATGCTCTGGTCTTATCTGGGAGCTGGGGATTCGAACTCAGGTCCTCTCGCTTGTTCAGCCAGCACCTTAACCACTTCGCCGTCTCCCCAGGCCTTTCTTTCCCTATGTTCGAATTTTCTAATGTACACTTTTTTCAATTAAAAACAATTTTTTAAAAAAAATTTGGAGGGGGAGGGGTGTGTGTTTGTATGTATGCGTGAGTGCATGTCTGTGTGTGTCTGTCTGTGTTGGTTTGTGTGTTTGTGTGTATGTTCTCCCAACTGTTTCTTTTACATAGACACTGGTTCATTTCATCCCCAGCCCTCCCAGGACTCCTGGCCACACCCTCAGCCCCGCCCTGCTTACCCACACAGGTGAGGTAGAGCACTGCATAGGCCAGGGGCAAATGCTCACGGCTGGAGTGGTAGGCTATCTGAACCTGCAGAGAGACATGTGCAGTGTCACTTGGGGACAGGCCTATGGGACCTGGTGGGCGACCTCTGTCCCTCCCTCTGTCCCTTTAAGCTCCTCAGGGTTACTTATTATCACACCTGGGCACATCTGTAGAGTGGGCACCATTTGTCCTGGGACCACAGGGACCTGGATTCTAGTCCTACCAACAGCTACCTGGACTTGAACTCAACATCTCTTAGCCAAGGTCCCGTGCCTGTCTGCTGCCTCAGTTTCCCTGGCCCTTCTGATCAGAACTGGAGACCGGCACAGCCCCCATTTTGCAGGTAAGAAAACCTGAGTCCTGTGTTTGGCCGTCCCGACGGAGTTTGCCACTCACTGGTCACGGAAGCACACTGCCTATGAGCCCTGCGGCCGGCTTGGTCCAGATCCCACGCCTGTGATTGTACCTATCCTGAGCAGTTTTTGACCTTCTCTGAGCCTCAGTTCCTTCAACCATAAAGTGACGGATAATAATGGTTTCTACCCTGTAGGATGGGTTACAGCCGTGTGGATTAAAGAGGCAGAACATGCGGGGGCTCATCACGGTTGCCCAAGCACAGCTCCCAGCCACCATTAAGGGTGAGGACAGAGGTGGTGACACTGGGAAGTTGGGGACATAGGGAAGTTGGTGGAGGCAGTTTAATCACTCTTTGACCCGCTCCTCTCCCTGGGACATGCCCTGCAGACACCTGAGCCATGCCGTTCTGACATCCCCCACTTCATCCGGGTCCAAAGTGTCAGGACCCTGTGGAGGCCACCTACCCCTCAATTTGGGAGCCCCCAAATTCTGCACCAGTATCTCAAAGGGCGGGGAGAGGAAGTGGGGAGCACCCACAGCCTTCTGGAGTCCTGTGGAAGCCCGAGAGCTCAGGATGGGAGGTACCTGCACAGCCCCAACTTTCAGAGCACCAGCCGGGGCCTCCACAGCCTGGCAGGTCCCACTGCCCAGTCTTAGGGACTCTGTGATCCTCACCAACTCAGTTCCTCATTGTGACTTCAGATAAGCTATTCACCCCTTCTTGGCCTCAGTATCTTATTCTGAAGAATGGGTTTATTGAGTTCAGGACAGAAGCCAGATTCAGAAGGGAGACGGGAAGAATGGGCGGGGAGGGAGTCAGATCCTGATGTGTAGGAGTTCTTCTGTTCCTTAGCTAGGTGGGCTCCCAGACAGTTACTTGGTGCCCCACATAGGGGAGGGTGTCTGCCAATGATAGATGGGCTACCCAGGGCTTAAAAATGCTCAGTGCTTCTTAAAGACTAGTTTCCGTAAGACATTACCTTTGATGCTAGAATATCTCCCTCATGACAGGTCCTGGTCCCCATCAGCCCTTCAAGGGAATGTCACCAGAAAAAAAGGCCACCCATGTCTTGTTTTAAATCTCTTCTAGCTTTTAAATGGGGACAGGAAGAGGGCGGGAAGAAGAGAAGTGAGACCCATCAGGGAATCGTCAGCTCCTCCCGGATCTCAGTTTACCTCTCTGTCCCTGCTCTCTCCTCCATTGAGAGCAGCAGAAACCCCCCCCCCATCCAAGCCCCTCCTTGCTGAGGTGAGCACGGCTGGGCTCACTTCTCTCCTCATGGGAGCTGGTCAAACAGAAGACACTCAGGGTTCATCCCCACCCAGCCTGGGAAGAGGGCTGGCATGGTCCCATCCTTCAGATTGACACACAGAGGTCTGAGAACACACAGCCAGCACTTGAAGGTTGTAGAATTGGGGTTCACACCCTGCAGTCCGACCCTCGGGCTGAGTGCTCCCCCACGGAGCCGTGGCACTCTCGAGGAAAGATGGGATGCAGGGCCGGGGGGTGAACTCACGTGGCTGTCGTTGAGGTCGTTGCTAGGCGAGTTCATGATTACAATAATCTCCAGGCCCTTGTTGAAGCACCACCGCCTGGTGTCGGCTCTCTCTCGGCTCCTCTCCATGCTGGGAGACACATAGATGTCCACTCCTGGCGTCCCGTAGACCTCAAACATGTCTGTGCCCTCAGGAACCGCCCTAAGAAGAGCAGGGAGCAAGGGCAATGTGAGCTCAAGCCCCAAGCCCTCCTCCAGGAAGCCTTCCCCAACTCCCCAAGAGCCTCACAGGAAGCTCTGGGAAGGAGAGATCGGATACCACACAAACCCTTGCGCACTCTCACGCTTAAGTGCTGAGATTCCAATGCCCCTTCACCATCAGGCTCATCTGGGGCTGGTGATTACACACACACACACACACACACACACACACACACACACACACGCACACGCGCGCGCACACGCGCACGCGCACACACACACCAGAAAGACTCAGAGGTGGAGGAAGGCAGACATGGGCTGTGCAGGGTGGTGCATGCCTTTAACTTGGGAGGCAGAGACAGGTGGATCTCTTGTGAGTTCTACCCCAGCCTGGTCTACACAGAGTTTCAGACAGCTAAAGCTACACAGTGAGACCCTGTCCCAAAACACAACAGATGGCAGGGAGGGAGGGAGGGAGGGAGGAAGGAAGGGAGGGAGGGAGGAAGGAAAGAAGGAAGGAAGGAAAAGAGAAAGGAAGGAAGGAAGGAAGGAAGGAAGGAAGGAAGGAAGGAAGGAAGGAAAGAAAGACAGAAGGAAGGAAGGGAAGAAAGGAAGGAGAAGAGAAGGGAAGGGAGGAAGGAAGGAAAAAGGAAGGAAAAAGGAAGGAAGGAAAGAAAGACAGAAAGAAGGAAGGAAGGAAAGAAGGAAAGACAGGCTCGGGGCTTGAGCATAGAGGAAGTGTTCTCTCTTGGACCCCAGGGAGCACCTTAGCCCCAGTAGCCCAGGAAGATGCTTAGATTTCTATAGTAGGAACACCACCATGAAGGGCCAAAGGGCCTCAACATCTTCCAGGTGTAAGTGAAGTCCTTTGGCTCCGAGGCCCCAGTCACTCAGCTCCCCTGGGCTCTTCCCTAGGCCGCCTGTGAGTTTGCTGGGAGTCCCTCGGGTAGCTGGAGCCAGCCTGGCCAGGAAGGACACACAAAGGTGGTGGCTGTCGCAGGCCGGGCAGAGTCCAGGGTTCAGTGGTGCCAGGGCTGGGGTCAGCAGTTGGGTGGCTATCGAGCCAGGTCCCATTTCTGCCAGGTGACCTTGACTAAATCACCTCGAGTGTGGGATAATGACACACACTTGGCCAGGCTCTTGGGAAAGCAGGAGGCTCAAGTGTATTTATAGCCATGAGAAGCTTGGAAGACTCCTGAGTGGGATAAGGAAGGTGCTATTAAGATGAATTATGGTGCAGGCTGCAGGTGGACGGAGACAGCTCCGACGGCGAGCCGGGCGGGCGGTTGTGATGTGTCTGAGGAAAAGAGCTTTCGTGCTGGAGCCTCTAGAGTTCCGGCTAGGCTGCGATGGCTTGATTCCCGTCTTATCGTTGTGGCGTAGGAAGCCCGCAATAGTTCTTGGGTGGGAAGAGAGGTGGCACAGAAAGGGGACTGAATCCCAAGTTCTCTGCAGTCAGGAAGCCTGGGTTCAAGTCCCAGCCCACCACTCACACCTGGGGGGGAGGGGTAGCACATAGTCTTGCCAGTGTGGCAGTCTATCCAGCTGTCACGATGGAGCTGGAAGGAGAGGCTGTGTTATCTTCCTGCTAGGGAAACTGAGGCAGCCAGAAGGTAAGACTCCAGACCGCCACCCAGGGCTGACAGCCCAGCATGGAAGCCGTGTGGAAGGAGAACTTGGGTCACTGGCAGCAGATCCCTGTTTCCTGGAAGTTAGGGAGTCCCCAAACTTCTCTCTTCCTTAGGCCAGGCCACCATGGCTGACAGCGAAGCAAACCCCACACCCTAGCTTCTAGATGGCTTCTCGGCCATGATCCGAAGCTGGCTGAGTTCGATCACATCCCTCCCTGACAGCTTGAGTGGTCGGTGGCCAGCACTATGGAAGGATCTGGGTGAGGGGTCTCAGAGTCACCGTCTTTGGAGAAATGTCAGTGTTACCACCACTGTCCCGGACCAGAGAGGGGTGGGTGGGATGTGGGATCAGATGGGCCCAGAGGTTCCTGAGCCTAGTTCTGTGAGCCGTGCTGGGGGAGCTGGGGCCCTTGTTCATTGAAACTGATCACCTCAAGGTAAGGTGATCAACTTTGCAAGACCCAGGGCATGTTTTCTGGGACATCGAATATCCAGAGCTAAAACCCAGGCAGGGACTGGTGAGACGGCTCAGGGGGGAAAGGGACTCTCTACCAAGGATGACCAGCCGAGTTTGATACCCAGGACTATGTGGTTAAAAGAAAAAGAGAGCCGACTCCTGAAAGTTGACCTCTGACCTCCACATGCATTCTGTTACACTCCCCACACAAATAAATAATAATGACTACTACTAATAATAATAATAAACTGGACAGTGCTTGGAAATAGGGACAACTCATTTATCCTACGGGTGGCCAGTCCCTGGAACCTGTGGACCAAGCTCCCAGGGCCAGTGGTGCTGCTGGGACCTGGCCATTGAGCCTTTCTGATGGCTACTGACGCCCAGACTTATGGCAAAGGGGCTGCTTAGAATTGCTGGCCCTGGGCTGGTGAGATGGCTCAGTGGGTAAGAGCACCCGACTGCTCTTCCGAAGGTCCAGAGTTCAAATCCCAGCAACCACATGGTGGCTCATAACCATCTGTAACAAGATCTGACGCCCTCTTCTGGAGTGTCTGAAGACAGCTACAGTGTACTTACATATAATAAATAAATAAATCTAAAAAATAAATCTTAAAAAAAAAAAAAGAAAAAAAAAGAAATGCTGGCCCTGAGTCCCCACCGGCAGTGGTGGTGGTGGCACAAGGATGACTTGGGGTGAGACTACCTGGTCTTGGGACCCATCAGCCAGCTCTTCCTCTGCACCCTTGTCCCCTGCCCACGGTGAAGATGACACCGTGATTTTGGCAAATGAAGCTGCCCCAGTGTGAGGCGCACACTATCATGTCACTTCAGGGAAACTGAGGCTCACAGCTGACTTGTCCAAACTGACAACTCCCGGTCTGGCAGCTTAGTTGTCCTCACTTCCGGGCAAAGCTGACCTGGTACCTCCCTTCTCTAGCTACAGTTCAGGACTCTAGAACAAAAACTGCTACTGAGAAGTCCCGGTAGTTAGAATAAAATAGCAGCCAGGTCCCCTCAGTGCTGGCCTGTGGGGACAGAGACCACAGTCGGAGCACAGGCTTTGAGAGGCAGTTTCAATGAACAAGGGCCCCAGCTCCCCCAGCACGGCTCACAGAACTAGGCTCAGGAACCTCTGGGCCCATCTGATCCCACATCCCACCCCTCTCTGGTCCGGGACAGTGGTGGTAACACTGACATTTCTCCAGAGACAGTGACTCTGAGACCCCTCACCCAGATCCTTCCATAGGGCGGTCAGAGGAGCCTAAGCTGGCTGAGGCTGTTCACATCCCTCCCCGATAGCTTGAGTGTACAGTGGTCCAGGCTGCTCTGAGGCCTCAGAACAGGCACGTTCTCTGCCAGCGTCTTCTAGGAAACTGAAATCCAGGGAGGAGGAGGAGCCAGTGGCTCAGGATGGTACAGCTTTGGAGACACCGAAGACCCAAGCTCAAGGCTTTCCCTGGCTTTATAGGGCATCTCATGGCTGCCGTGAGCTAGCTGCCCTCCCGACTAACAATGTTCAAGCCCCTCAACTAATGAGCTGGGGCAGCTTTTTAGTTTGTTTGATTTTGAGGAGACCCAAGTGCAATGGGTGGCAGGGTGTGTGTGTGTGTGTGTGTGTGTGTGTGCAGTTATAACACACAGAATCTCAAATACACTAAGCACGTGCTTTATCACTGCAAGAAACCCCCAGCCATGCCCCACCTGAGATTTGGAAGTGAGATAGCTTGACCCACACTTTATTTTGACAGGGTCTTATGTAGCCCAGGCTAGCCTTGAATTTTTTTTATGTAGCCAAGGATGACCTTGAACTTCTAATTCTCTTGCTTCTATCTCTTACGTTCTGGAATACAGCCTTAAGTCAGCGTATGTGGTCTTTATGGTAGGAGGAATCAGAACGCCCTCCTGCAGCCTTGCACACGCTAAGGGAGGGAGCCTTCCAGCAGCGGAGCCCCAGACCCAGAGATCCTCACGTGTGTAGGAGTAGAACCCCCCAACGTGCAGCTGGGGTGGAGACACTGCAAAAAGCCACTTCATGGCTGGGTGGCTGGGTGTGGTCGTAAGAGACACCTGCCCAGAGAAAAGCTTCCCTGGGGAAGTCTACACAGCTTCCTGTTGGTGAAGACCTCCTTGGTGGGTCTCCGTCATGGCTGCCCACCTTCTGGCTTTTCCACAGCTTCTGGGGTTCGCTCCAAGGGGACTGGGCTGGTCTGAAATAGCTAAGATGCACGTGGCCACTCTGTGACTGCTGCTCCACTGCAGCCATGCAGACTCTTCCAGGGTCTCCCAAAGGTCGACCTGAACACACGAGGGGCCCTGAGCTTCCCCTCAGCCTCATAGGACCTTGGGAACTGGGTCCCCATCACCATATGTCATGGGTTGTTTAGGTCTCAAGGCCTGCTTTCTACCTTAACTCGCTTTCTGAAGCTGGCTAGCTCCTTTCATCCACCAGACCTCAGTTTCCCTATTCAGAAGAAGGGATGGGTGAGCCCCAGAAGCCACCGCCGGGCCAGCCTGGGGACTGCTTTCCACTCTCATACATGACACATTATGAAGATGACAGCTGGGCCAAGCAGCCCTAGGGGACAGACACCTAGAAGTGAGTCACGTGTTAGGAGAATGTCTGAAGGTTGCTTTCAGCCAGCCTTCCTGTCTCATTCCAGCCGGCAACTGTGGCTCTTCCAGAACTTTCCTTCTTCCCAGTATGAACCAAACTTTCTGCCTCCGAGGCTGAAGTCTCAGCCCTGAGAATGGTCCTGGGTTGGACCTTTCTTTTTTTTTTTTAACCCATTCCTCCACCTCCCGGTCCTAGCCAGCTGCTACACGGCAGGTTTGGGAACACTTGAGACTTTCCCCAAGCTCGGGACAGAGCCATAAAATAATGGAAATGATAATGATGGTGACGGAGACCACAACAGAATGTTCTGTGCGTGTTCGCATTGGCTCTGCACTCTGTAGTCTACATACCATCTCTGCCCTCCTCCCAGGGCCTCTCTGAAGAAAGAACCAAACAGTTCAGATGGCCTCATGCCTCTCTACCCACTGGCCACGCGACCTCCGACAGGTCAGTTAACCTCTCTGGGTTACCCTCTGAGATGGCGAGGCCAGTCTATACCCTTCCGCTGTGGTAAGCTGGGGCATCTGGGTAAAATACTCAGGACGACGCAAGCCACCAAGAGCCCGGTGCCCAGTCACCTCACTGGCACATCACACTGAAGAGCCAGAAGCAGAGTCCCTGGGGAAAGAGCGTCCCAAGATGAGGCAGCTGGGAAGTACCAGAGACAGGGCTGAGCCACCGTCCTGCTGCTCCTGATTTGTAGGCCGGGGGGTAGGCTCCGGGAAGAACGCTCTAAGAGGTCCAGTCTTGCTCTCCCCTTCCAAGACACAAGTCGTGGGCTGGAGAGGTGGCTCAGCCATTAAAGGCAAGGCTCACAACCAAGACACAGGTCGTCTCTGCAGCCCTCACTGGACAGCGCCTGGCTGACACTAGAACAACCTTCTACTTCTAAGCATCCCCAGGACGGCCATACACTAATGCTCAAAGAAGCCCATGATGGGTGAGTGTGATACTCCACTTCCCAAGGGGATTGGCCATCAGTATGTGCGAAAATCCTAAAAAACACCAAAGCCCTGCCACCAGCCGTGACCATCCCCAGTCTTCTTGATGAATCCCCACCGTGGCCCTAGTCATTCAAGTTACCACCCCCCCCCCCCAGCCAGCTGCTTGCCTCCCACCCAGCCCATCCTCCACCCTCGAAGGCACCTCGCAAGGAGCAGTAGGAAGGGGAGGAGGGGGAGGAGGAGGAGAAGCTATCTCCAGCTCCCTGGACAAGTCAAACCAGAGACCTATCTACCCAATGGGCACAAGGCAGCTGGGCAGTGAGTCACCCCTATGGGCACGCAGCCCTGGAGCAGGCTGTGGCGCCAGGCAGCATCCGCCCCCCTTCCTGTCCTGCCCGCTTCGTTGGAAGACACAGAGACCCCCCTCTGTCTATGTCACAGGCCACCTACCCTCAGCAGGAGCTAGCTCCTGACATGCAGCTCCTCTCGGACTAGGTTATCTCCTGTGGCTGGCGGCCCACTCCCTACCCTCCACCCCTCAGACCCCCCACTGATTTCACTCCACTTTTGAAACTCTTAACTTCTGGATGTTTGTTCTCAAAGGGTGTGAAACTTTGGCCCCTGGGGCATATCAGACAACATCTGAGTTTTGGTTGGCCCAGCAGGATTGGGAGCACTATTGGCCCCCGTGGCAAGTGGAAACCCAAGATGACTCTCACAGTGAGTGGCACAGTCCCACAGGGACTTCTGGTGTCCCAGGGCTGAAGCCACATCCAAGATGGGGCCAGGGAAGCCTGTGAGGTGACACCTTGATCCCAGCATCCTTGGAATCTCCTCAGCTGTCTCAGAGATGGGACTCAAAAGCCTAAGAAACCAGCCCCGCTCCTACTAAGCCACCCTATGCTGTAAGGGCTCAGCCTGGCCCACAGCAGCCACTGCGCATAGGTGATGAGTGACCATGGATCTGAAGCCCTGGGGGTCCAGGGGCTGGGCAGCTAGACCTAGTCCTTAGTAAGTCTACAGTGGGCTCAAAGCTCAGCTTTGCCTCCAGGTGACTGTGTGACCTGGGCTAATGGCTCAACCTCTCTGTGCCGCCACTGGCACTTTGTGAACATCACCTGAGATAATGTTAACGTCAGGGCTCTTGTCAGGGTGGAGTCTGAGAAACTGTGGCCAGCTCTGGGGACAGAGCTTGGCACCGTAAGTGCTACGTCCGTGAGCAGATGTGGCCTTTTAAGAAATGACTTGATTCTCCCTGTGCTCACAAGGGGTTGGAGGACGAGGGTCAGGTCCCTTCCTTTTCTTGTGACCGGTCTCTCCTGAGGATCCTCAAACCCCGACATGAGCCCATGGCCCCAGAACTGTCTAAGTCCCCTGTACGGAGCTCAGCTCTGCCTGGATCCTCTGGTTCAAAAACCCTGCTGGGAACAGCAGCAAGGACCCGGGCTTTCCACAGTGGGCACAGGTTCCCAGGTTAAGACTACAGATGAGGCACCGTAGGCCCAGCCTGTGCCCTGAGGAACATCCATCCACACAGTTCCTAGCGGGGAAGGTCCATGGACTTGACACGACGAACCCCAGACCCTCCAGAATTAACTCTTACCCATAAATGTCCACGATGGTCTCAACCCCTGCCACACACACAGCGCTGGTCGGGTGCTCCAGGGACACACGCACAATCCTCTGTAGAGACATGCCGGCCTAGGATGGGGGCTTTGGCCACCAAACCCAGCACTAGCCAGAGGGCCCCCAGGATGTGCCTTTAAAGTACCCAGCTCCGCCCCTCCAGCCCAGGGCACAAGCTTATTGGCTCTAACTCTAGAAGCCCAGCCTCTTCTCAGAGGCCAAAGAGCCAATCCCCTCTTCAGGACTGGCCGGAAGGGTTCTGATATTTGCATACGAACCTGGGGCTCCCACCCCAGGGCACCCAAGGAGTTAATTTCTACCTGGAGAGAAAACAAGTCCCCACAGGTGCTTGGCCAGCACATCTGGGGTGGTTAGGGGGAGGGGGAGGACACGCAGGGGAACCCAGGGCTTTGTCCTGGCCTGGCTCTGTCCTCTTGCCTCTGTTTACCCTGCTGGAAGGGCCGCTGAGGATGCAGGACGCAAGGCCCCACTTCACCCTGACGCAGGCAACTGGAGGTGCAGGTGGTCCCTGGATGCTTCATGCAGGTCTATGAGAAATGTTGGTCTTGCCTCGCTCCTCCCCCTCTCTGTCTCCCTCCCCTCCCCTCCCCCTCCCCCTCCCCCCTGCCTCTTCCCCATCTCCCTTCTCTCCATCCATCTTCCTCTTTTTTTCTTTTCTTTTTTTCCTCTCCTCTCCTCTCCTCTCCCCTCCCTTCCCCTCCCCTCCCCTCCCNCCTCCCCTCCCCTCCTTTTCTTTTCTTTTCTTTTCTTTTCTGTCTGTCTCAAATACCCCAAACTCACTATGAGGTTAAGGACAGTCTTAGATCTCGGATCCTTCTGCCTCCCAAACGCTGGGATTACAGATCTGCACCGCTCTGCTCAGTTTTATCTGGTGCTGGGAATCACACGCAGAGCGTTGTATGTGCCAGGCTCTACCATCTGAACCACATCCCCAGCTCCCCTCCCCCTTTCTTAAAAATACTGTATCTATATCGGTCTGATTTTTACATTTCTAGGAGAGGCAGTGCCCACGCCTGCCATGGCACCTGTGCAGAGGCCGGAGGACTTGTCTCCTTCTACCGTATCCGTTCCAGGCAGTCAGGCTTGGTGGCTGGCACCTTTACCCACTGGGCCACCTTCTTGGTCCTCTGCCTGCCTTTCTTAATTAAAAGCTTGGGTTGTAAGACTAGAGAGAGAGCTTCTGCCTGCGTCAGGGTCTTCCTGGTGGCACTTCACACACACACACACACACACACACACACACACACACACACACACACCTTGCTTCAGCCCCGCCACCACCACCAATTGAGCCCTGGCTGTGGGGATCACGGCTGGGCAGCTCTAACATGGATATGGGCTCACTCTCCTAAGGCTGATGTTGGAGGTCAAAACCTCCCAAGGGGGTAAATGATACAACAGTGACCGATGTCATCAGGACCAAGAATGCCCTCTTGTAGATGGGGAAACTGAGGCAAGAGGTGTCTGCAAGAACAAGGACTCTGGGCAGGGGAGTCAGGTTTGATCGGCTGCACCACGTACTAACGAGATGCCATCTCTTCTCCTGGGGCCTGTTTCCTCAGGTCTAGAAAATGTGGCCCGTCACCGGCTTGGGCAGGGATAATGGCTGTGGAGGCTCAGAAGTGCTGAGTAGAGTCCCTCCTCCCCGCTGCTGCCCCTCCAGGGCAGGGCAGGGACCAGAACCCACTCACTTCCTAGGGTCCTCCATCAGCACCACGGAGACTGACCTTTGGAGCCTGTGACTATCCCCTCTGTGGTGGCTCAGGGTATGGGAAGGGCATTCGTCAAAACAGCCAGAGCCCAGGGCAGCTGGTTTCCAGCAAATGGCGTCAGCTTTAGGTAAGAACCAGCACTCTAGATAAATGTCCCAGACATCCTCCCTGACTGTGGGGGATGGGTGGAAAGAGTGGGTAAGCCTCCTCCGAAGGTGCTGGCACACTGTGCTGGGGCCCTGATGAGCCTCGCGCTAAAATGTCTGTCTGAGGTCACAGCAAGTGTGTAAGATGAAAAGAAGCGATGTTTCTGAAGATCAGACCACCAGCCTAGGGAACTCAGCACCAGAATCAGGACTATGGAATTGCATTGACCTGTCCTGGATCCCGGTGCTAGCAGGAGCCAGCCCCCCCCCCTTTCCATCCTCCCCGAGACGAAGGTAGATGGAAGATAAAGCCAAGGGAAGAGGCAGGTCCCTCCTTGATAGTATCTCAGGCAGGCAGCAAGGGTGGGAGTGGCCACGGGTCAAGGATTCTGCCGAATCAGCTGCTGTCTGGCATTCACCTGCCTCAGCCCAGGAAGCTGCTCAGCTGACAGGGGCCGCCTGAGGCCCTGCTGGCACCGAACCTAGGGACCTGTGCTAGGGTGTGGAGATCAGGGAAGCAGGGCCCCTCATTTTCTTCTCCCTTCGACGGCTCAGGTGCAAATGAGCCAGTTAAAGAATGCACAACGATGTTTTTATTGATGAGAAAGACGGTGGCCTGTCAGCCAGGACCCCAGACAGCCTGAGCGGCAACTCCAGAGCCCCCATCATGTGGCCGCTGAAGACTTGCTCCCTTGCTAGCCCGGGCTCTGTAGTCTCCTCTCCTCTTCAGAGGCCGGACCCCGCCCCCAACCCTTCTCATCCTCCTTTATCTTCTTCTTCTCCTTCTCCGTGGCTCAGCTGCAGCCGGGCCATGATCATAGAGGAGGCTGTTGGTGCAGGGAGCCTATAAATGGGGTTCCAGTTCCACAGAACCTTCTGGAAGGGGGAAGAGCCAATGCCTACCTGGTCATGCCTAGCCTAACACTTCCATGGAAGCCTTCGCTAACTGAGTGTCCTCTGGTTATGAAGAGATGGCAGCTGCCTCAAGTCTGGGGTAGCACCAGAAGCTACTAAAAATACCAGGACAGACTCCAGCGGCCTGTGGTGGCTCCTGGACCACGGAAGGAAGACGGCAGGCCTCTGCCAGTCATGCCCTACAGCTGGGTTTGCCTGCCTGCTTGCCTCTACACGCCTCTGTGACCTCAGCCGGTGCTATTAGCCTCCAGGACAGCTGTCTGTCCTACTGTGGGGGGTAAGGGGGAGACACAGGCCTGCCATGGGGTTTACTGGGGCAGTACAAGCGTTGTGTAGGGTCCCTGGGCTGCTGGGGGAGTGTGGGCCCGCCCCTCCCACTGCCTGCAGCAGGATCGGGAGTAATTAGAGACTATTAGAGGAAATTAGGCCTCACCTCCAGATGAAACTGAATGGCCTACCCCACCCTCTCCTAATACCTTGGGCCCCACCCCCTTCACATCTGGACCAACAGCCTTCTGGTTCAGGGGCCCCAAACACCCAGCCACGAGTCTCAGGCTTCCAGGTTCCCCACCCCAAGATGGGCAAGCTCTCTGCTTTCCCGGTCCAACCTTCCTGCCCATCCCCACCCACGCTTGCAGACTTCCGAGGGCCTCCCTATGCCCCGCGGCGTCTTCCAACAGGAAGCACCAGGGCTCGTAATTAAAGGTTGCTCCGGCAGGAAACGAGCATCCTGCAGAGGTCGGACTGGATGGAGTTGGGCATTAGAGAGGCTTTTGTGCCTGCTCGCTTTCAAGGACTGAATTTTCCTGCCCTTGCTTGCTTCCGTTGAGCTGAACGGTGCCAGAGGGCCATGGCCTGAGGTCCTTTGGGAAAAAGGACGCCCCAAATCTTCCTTTTCATCTTACGCAATCCAGGAGTCATATGAAACCACGGTGCTCTTGCCCCAGGGTCCTGGGATGGTGGACATTTCACTCCAGAGCTATTTTTCTCGGGTTCCAGAGAGATGGAAGGTGGGGGGGTGGGACGGCTCAAAGTGGGGCGTGGCTGCGGAGGCCACGCCTTGAACAGGCTCAACTTCCGGCCTTGACCCTCTCAGGGCTCTAGCTGGGAATGGGAGAAGGAAGAGTGCCGATAGTCTCCTGGGCAGGACAGGCGACTCCAGGAACGAAGAAGTGTGTTGTCCTCCTGTCGCCCAGCTGAGCACAGTAGCCAGCCCTCTTTCAGGCCCCAGGAGGGTGAGGCTGGTTCGTGGCCCTTGCCCTTGCTCTGGGACCCCCATCAGCTGGGAAGCAAGGGTGGTAGTCGGGCAGGCTCAGGGCACGGAGTTCCACCACCTAAAGGTAAAAGGTTTCCTCCGCACGTTGGTGCCACAGTGGATTTCTCCGAGCAGCTGGTGGTAAAAGAGAAAGTCGTCGATAAAGACGCAGCGTAGACCCAGCGGCTCCAGCAGGGAGCGCACCTTCTCCTCCAGGCAGCAGCGACCATTGATGAGCGGGCCGAAGGGCTTAGGGATGCCCAGGTACTTGCCGAGAACCACCATGTTGACCTGCGAGAGAGAGGAAGTAGAGTCCCAGTGGCTACGGATGCACTGCACCTCTGGGCTCCTTCTGGGCTCTGGCTCTGCTGATCCATCCTCTGCAGAACTAGGGGTTGGTCAGGAACGCGGGTCTAAGATGGGGGTGGGGTATGTGCCCATTATAAATTGGGAATCGTAAGCGGGAAGATGGTGAGTCTGGGGCCGGGGCGGGGGAGGGGGCAGGTATAGCTCAGTGGTACAGTGTTTCCTGCGTAACAACCCAGGGCTTGGCTAACTGTACCAGTGGCGGTCTGCCGTCCTCCTGTACCTTTTTCCATCTCTTGTCATATTGTAACAAGTGTGTTCCAACCAGAGATGAAATATGCTAACTGTCCTCACCCTTAATGGCCACCTGAGGTGCCTTTTTAACCTATCAAAGCCGGTCTGGCCACCAGGTTCTCCCAGCATCCCTCAGTCCCTACCTGTTACAGGGTCCAGGCTACCCTTCCCTCTATAATCCAGCCATTTTGGTTACTCAGCGCCCCCTCACACACACTTTTGTTTGTCTACTCTTTATTTTCCTGTCTCTCTGTCTCTCCTCCTCCCTCTTCTCACGTGACCCAGCTTAGGGAGGGTCGTGTTCACTCTGGACTCTTCCAGATGTCCTGCCTCTGGCTATGCACTCCCTTTTATCTTTAAAAAAAACAAACAACAACAACAACAAAAAAAACCCAAAAACCAAAAACAGCAGGGCGGTGGTGGCGCACGCCTTTAATCCCAGCACTCGGGAGGCAGAGGCAGGCGGATTTCTGAGTTCCAGGCCAGCCTGGTCTACAGAGTGAGTTCCAGGACAGCCAGGGCTACACAGAGAAACCCTGTCTCGAAAAACCAAAAGCAAGCAAACAAACAAAACAAAAAACCAAAAACACCAAAACCCCCTTTGTGTGTGTGTGTGTGTGTGTGTGTGTGTGTGTGTGTGTGTATCTTTCACTCACTAGTGTGGCGACACCTCTGCAGTACACAGCTTATCTGGCTGTTCACAGCATCCTGTTGTTAGTCCTCAGCCTTACTAAGAATCTGTGTACTCCACAAACGTCATCCCTAAATCTCACAGTCTCCCCCGCCAGGTTGTGGTTCAGACAGGTCAAGTAACATTACCAAGGTCACAAAAGCTTGTTGCCCACTTCATGGGCTGGGGTGTACATGCTGGGGAGGGGGGTGTTGTAGGGAGTCCAAGGGCAGGGAGAGGAATAAGAAGCCATGCTTAGGATCCTGCTCCCAGAGTTAAGAGTTTGAGGCCAGCCTGGTCTACAAAGTGAGTTGCTGTTACATAGAGTGACCTTGTCTGGGGGTGGAGGTGGGGGTGGGAGGAGTCACAGCCCAAGATCCTGAGCTGTAATCTCAGCCACGCCCAGTGGTCCTTCAGTGTCCAGATGCAAGCAGCCATTAGCACCTGTGGCTGTGTAGATTAAAAATCACTTCCTGTCTCTGGTTGTTATCTGCAAGCCACACGTCATCCTGATGGTTTAGGGGATCCCGTGTTATACTGCTGACTGCCAGAGAGCTCGTCCAGCAGGGAAAACGTAAGCAGAAGGCACAGGCTCGCTTCAAGCAGCCCTGATTGGCGGGGATGATTTCACCCGCCTGGCACTCTTGTTTGTTACAGGAGGCCAGAGATGCACTTAAATACCTTGCGGTGCCCAGCCGCGGGAGGCTCGGGAAAAACTGCCTTGGCGTCCTGCCAGCCTGGAGGCTGGACTTGGGACAGCCAAGGACAGCCAGGAACCTAGGTACTCCCTCACTCCAGCCTGCACACCCCTCCCCTACTCTGGTCTTGACCAAGGAGAGGTACCCAAGTTAAAGGCACAGTAGAGAAGGGGGGCGTCACTTCCCACTCCAGACCCCACCTCTCTTTGAGAGCCTCACCATGAATCCTTTCCTGACAGGAAATGGGCTGACCAACTGCTCAGACCCCGCCCAACTGAGGGCTCTTGGCCTCATCTGCCTGTCAGCTGCCTAATGGTTGTTCTGCCTGCCTGGAAGCCCTACACAGAAGTCCCTTGTGGGAGCCGCAAGTGTAGGAACTAAAGACAGTGAGCTTCCGGACAGAAGGCAGAAACATCCGCGTCTACCTTTCCATTTAGAAAATGTGAGCTTCTTGGGGTGCGACTGGCTTCTTCACTGAGGGGTGTCTAGCAGCCCTTCCAGCTGCCGCCCACTGGGTACCAAAGACACCAGCTCACTGTGGCCATCAGCGACGCCCAGGATACGCATCTGCCCGCTTAGGAACTGCGGACCCAGCTGTCTCCATACCCACCCACCGGGGACTCACCATGTCAGGAAAGAAGGCTTCAGCGTAGGCTCCCTTCAGGAAGAAGAGCTGTGGAATGTCCACGATGTCGCTCTCGGAGAGGCCCAGCTCCCGCTTTAGCACCTCGCGGTTCCAGTCGATGCATTTCTGGGGAAGAGGGAAGCCTTGGGCTAATGCCGAGGACTGACTCACAGGTGTCCGAAGTGGGGAAACTGAGGCTCAAGGCAGCTTGCCTGACTGCGCAGAGCCAGGGAAAAGTTGAAGTTTGGTTCTGAAGGACCCTGTCACTTGATTACAATTTTTAAAAATGATTATTTTTTTTTTTATTTTATGTGTATGGGTGTTTTGCCTGCCTGTGTGCCTATGTGCTGTGTCTACGCCTGGTGCCAGCGGAGGCCAGAGAGGGTGCCAGCTGTCTTGGAACTGGAGTTACAGAGGGTGGTGACTTGTCACGCGGGTGCTGGGAATTGGATCTCCTCAGTCCTCCGGAGGAGCAACCAGTGCTCTTATTTTTAAATTGTGGTGCGTGCGTGTGTGTGTGCACGTGTCTATAGGTACATGTAGATTTCTGGAATCAGACTTAGCTCATCAGGCTCGGCCGCTTGCTGAGACACCCTGATGAGCCCCTGTCATTTTAGCGTACTGCCCCAGCCACCTATGTAAGGGGCCTCCTCCCTTCACTGAGCCCAGCACAGCGAACACAGCAAGCACTGTCTTTGATCAGCCTTATCCCTTCTTAGACCTATGTCACCTGATCTCCGCACGGGGCCCATGAGGACCCCGTGTCTCTGCCTCTCACAGTCACGCTTCCGGAGTGAGGGCTTGGACTCACGTCTGTGGAAATGAACGGCACGCCCAGAGCCAGGCAACCCCAGGAGCCTGCTGTGGCCTGAGGGTGGTCATCATGTCCACCAGCCCCCGAGGACGAGGCTCATTCCCACACTCTCGGAAATCTGCAGGGCAAACTGAGGCAAGGCTCTGTCCCCCACAGGCTGGACAATGCTACCACTCAAGCCAAGCTCCGTCCTGCCCTCACCTGCACGTGCGCGCTGTCCCTCCTGAGGTGCTTGTCGGCTAAGATGTCATTGATGCTTCTCTTTGCCTTATGCTTGAGGCCTGTGGAGGACAGACTGCGTGAGTTCAGGGGCACAGGCAGACTGGGCATGACTCAGGGACACTGCCTGGAGCCTCCCTCCCAGAAGCACAGTGCAGCTCTGACCGGAGCAGATTGGGGAAAGAGAAAAGCCAGACATTGAGGGGCTGCTTCCAGCTGCAGAGAAGACTCAGAAATGCTGGGGAGCCCTAGGGCTCCTCACAGCGCCCAGGGCTGACATCCCACACCTGGCGGGACCCCACCTCCAGCGAAGGTTGAGCCCATTTGAACCCGGGTAGGACCCATGGCATCTCCCCCAAAGTCCAGCCTAGGAACCCCACTAGTGTCAACGGATCCAAAGCAACTCCCTGGCTCCTTCAGTCCCCTCCTTGCCCCAGGGCAGCCGTAGGAACATGCTCAGGGACGGGATCCCCATGAGGTGACAGGTGACATAACCTTGGGCACTCACCATCAAACTGCTCGGCCTCCCCGTAGCCCTCCTCCTTCTTCTCCTGGAACAGCTGGAGGCAGGCGCTGGGGCTGGCCAGGAGGAGCCGGAAGCCCTGCCACAGAGGGGACAAAGGGCTCAAGGCATGGATCCAAGGACAGTTCAGGAGCCCACCCACCACGCCCCGTGGTTCCCACCTGCAGACCTTTTCCCCACACTGGTCTCCTGTCCGGAGGAGCCCTGTTCACTTTGTCTCCCAGGGAACTCAGATCCCCCCTGATCCAGGTGTGTCCCTGCTCCAGCTGTTCACTGTTCCTCCCCTTATCAGAGCTCTCGCCACGCTGGGTCACAATCACCGCCTGGCCACCATGGTACTTATGTTCATGATGTCAGAAGGCCACTTTCTTCCCAGCCCTCTCCACAAGACGGTGGGATTCTGTGGTCAGTATAGAAACCAGAGCCCACGCCTGTGTACAACCCTCCCCAGCCAGCCTTAGATTCTACGGACCTGAGTGAGGGCAGAACCCATCTGAGCCTCGATTTTCTTACCTGTAAAATGGGGTCAATAAATGGGCCTGTTGGAGGGTTACATGGTTAAAAGTGTGTGTGAGTCTGGCATATAGTGCTTGAGTCATTTTTCCAACTCTCGCCTGACTCATGGAGTAGTATGGGTCTGAAAGGACCAGCAGGAAGCACACATGTCCTCCTGGCCTGAGGCTTTTGACTCCTCCAGGAGGCCCTCCCTGATTAACATGGCCTAAGCCCCACGCACGCTGACCCCATAGGACTGAGCTGGTAGCCATGCCCCTGTCCTGAGCCACCCCGTCAGGCCAGATGGGACAGAGCTAGCTGACTCAGCTGGAAGTCTGTGGGGTAGTGGAGCAGGCGGTCCCACCTTTTGGTCGGAGGTGGGCACGAAGCTCAGAAACTCATCCACGTGGCCCACGGAAAGCCAGTCAGAGTAGAGTTCCACGGGAGCCTGCACCTGTTGGGCCTGCAGGAAGTCACGCACCACCCTGGCCATCCGCCGCCCGCTGGGCCTGGTGGGAAGAGACGCTCAGTCAGATGCCTTTTGTCCTCATAACCTTCTGAGCGGGTCCTCTTTACCAGAGGGGAAACTGAAGCTTAGAGAGCTAAGGTGACTCTGTCTTGGCTACACTGAGCTAAGGTGGCACTATCTTGACCACATGGCTGAGAAAGGTCAGGGTCTCAGTCCACCCATTATAGGCCCGGAGATTTGAAGCCAAAGCTGAGGCCATTGGCTCAGGCAAAGGGTGGGAGGACATCCTAAGAGAAGGGAGGCAGACACCCTAGGTGGGACATGGTGGATGCAGGCCAGGCCAGGGTCAGGGGTCAGGTTGGGCAAGGGGATGGAGCCTGTTTGATTAAGGCCTTCTGAGCCCAGCCAACCACTCTGTGGAGTCTGAAAAAGAAAAAAAGCCAATCTTATTCACTCCAGAGTGTGAGAGTCACACACTGCCTGGGGCGTTTGGGGTTCTCCACTGCCCAACCCTCAGACATTCCTGAGATGAGATCTAGCATTTCCTAACCACCTTTACCTAGGAGGATATGGCTGGAGCCTCCTCCGGGACCTCCCCATGTAGCTGAGGATGGCTTTGAACTCCTGATCCTCCTGCTTCCAGCTCCCAAGTGCTGGGATCACAATCGAGCAAGACCACAACCGGTTTATACAGTGCTGGGGGTTCAGGCATGTCACCAACTGAGCTACATCCCCAGGCTTGGGCTTCAAATCGCTGGCCTTGAAGCTCTTAAAGTCTGGCTCTGACAGCTGTGTGGCCCAGGCTATGTCTTCTTAGCTCTCTGAGTCTTAGTTTCCCCTTTGAGAAAAGGACCCACTCGAAGAGTTATTTTATTTCAATAAAATGATCCCGTTCTGACAGACTACCCAGCTTAAGGTCACGCCACCCACAAGCTCTCAGACCTACTTCCCATGGGGTGGTCCTGCCCTAAACAAGGAGCGGCACAGATCAACCCTCCCCATCCTCCGCAGCCAGTGGGGACCGTCCTCTCTGGGTGGCCGATGCCCTGTCCCTCTCCTTGATGCATACTGTGAACTTCATCCCTTATGATCCATCCAGAGGGAGGCTTTCGAACGTCAAGACTATGCCCCTCTTCCAGATGGTTTCATTCACATCCCGCCTCCAGATACTGCCTGGCCCCTGCCTAGCTCCCCCTGACTTCCTCACAGCCCGATGCCTCCCTGACCCCACCCTGGCCCTGACCCTCTCCGCTCCATTTGTTCTGGCCTCCTGCAGACCCCTGAACTTACCAGACACATTCCTGCCTCAGGACCTTTACATCTACTCTGCCCTCCGGCTGGGATTACATACCTCTCTCCCCATGGTCCCATGGCTCCCCTCTTGCCTCTTCCAGGGGTAACTCAAATCTTGCCACCTTTCTCTGAGGTTTGGACAAATGGAAGCCGTGTCCCAACTCCCTTCATAGCTTCTTTTTTCTCTGTGGCTACCACCTGGGACATTACTTGCCTGGGTCTCACCCTTTGCTGAGGTCCGCACCCTATCAGAACAGGCCTTAGGGTTCTAAGCTGTTCTCTGCTGAAGCCCCAGCCCGCCTCATGTAATCTCTGCCTCAGAAACACTGGTGAATGATGCAGATGCGTTGGAGCAGCCCTGTCTAGGGGTTTCAGAGGTGGCTCAGTTAGTGCAGTCCTTGCCTAGCATGCACAAGGTTCTGGGTTCAATCCCTGGTACCGCATAGACAAGGTGTGGTGGTACAGTATCTGAGAGGTAGAGGCGGGGTATCCTTCACTGTATTTTGAGTTTGATGTCAGCTAGAGCTACATGAGACTCTGCCTCAAAACATTAAAAATAACCCAAACATCCATAATCTATAGTGACTGGAGTCTGCCACAGACAAGTTCTGGGAATGCGCAGATGGTGTTCCTGCTTGAAACTGTGGGTAGAAGGTGGGAACCACGTTCTTATGTCTGCTAATCTAATATAGTGTGGAAAGGGGAGATGGTCCAAGCCCCAGGAGATTCATCTGTGCATCATAACCAGTCAGATCCATCTCTGCATCATAGTCAAAGACACCACCAGGGGGCAGACTTGTTCAACAGCCTGATCTTGAATGGAGAACCCAAAGCAGCCAGGGAAGGATCTAGTTTGTTGGGTACCCCCTGTGAGTGTGGCTTAGGCTCTTATGCTTAATACCACTTGTAGTCCCCAAGAGCATCCTGAGTCGGGCAGTGGTGGCACACATCTTTAATCCCAGCACTGGGGAGGAAAAGGCAGGTAGATTTCTGAGTTCCAGGCCAGCCTGGTCTACAGAGTGAGTTCCAGGACAGCCAGGGCTACACAGAGAAACCCTGACTCAAAAAACCAACCAACCAAAAAAGGCCGTCCTGGGATACACAGATATTAGGCAAAGTCACCATCTGAGGGTCACCCTGTCCCCTTCCTCACCTTGTGCCTATGGGCCTCTCCTTTCTTTCTCCCCCAGCTTCAGCCCCTGCCCACTGGCCTCTTCCCATCTTCTTAAATCCTCTGGTAAGCTCTAGCTCAGGGCAGCAGGCCAACTACTAACTTCTACACTGGGACCCACAGAGGACACCTGGCTTCTGACTGTATCACTAATCCCGTGTGGCTCTAAACCGGTAGCTGCCCCTCTCTGAGCACCAGGGCCTCATCTGTCCACTAAGGGTTTTTTTTTTTTTTTTTTTTTGGTTTTTNGAGTCAGGGTTTCTCTGTATAGCTCTGGCTGTCCTGGAACTCACTTTGTAGACCAGGCTGGCCTCAAACTCAGAAATCCGCCTGCCTCTGCCTCCCAAGTGCTGGGATTAAAGGCGTGTGCCACCATGCCCGGCTCCACTAAGGGTCTTATTCCTGGTTTTTAACAGTCTACAGGCTGACGTACAGCTCCTTGGTGGGCCACAGTTGATAGGCACCTGGAGACTCTGCCTTCTTTGTAGGTCCTTCACGAGAACTAGAGGGTCCAGAAAGTCTTTGCAGCTTGAAAGGGGAGGGGAAAGCTCCTGACTGGGGCAGGTACACCTCCTCCACCCCTGGACCCCAACATACACACACAGAAGCCAGAAGCCGACATCAGGTGTCCTTCCCTATGGCTCCCCACCTGATTTCGGGGGGCAGGGCCTCTCACTGAACTTGGGGGTTACCGCTTCAGCTTAGGTTAGCAGCCCTGTGAGCCCGAGGGATCCTCTTGTCTCTGCCCCTCCCACCAGTGCTGGGATTACAGATGTAGGCTGTCATGCCTGGCTTCTTACATGGCCGCTGAGGCTCCAAACCCAGACCTTCACACTTGCAAATCAGGCACCTTGCCCACTAGGCAATCTGGCCAGCCCCAAGAGAGAGGGCCTTATATTAGGGCCCATTTTACAGGTAGAGAAAATGAGGCATGGGATAGAAAAGAAATCATTTATTTAAAATGTACCAGCATTGCCCTCTACGCATCCTTAGAACTTCCTCTTCTGGATGCTGCCTGCTTTTTTTTTTTTGTTTGTTTGTTTTGATTCATTCTTTCCCTTTCTAGTTTGTAATTTTCATTTAGGTTTTGTTTTGTTTGGGTTTTTGGTTTTGGAGACGCATGCCTCCCTGCAGCCTGGCCTGGCCTTTGAACTCACGCCTTTCCTGCTTCACCCTCTTGAGGGTTACAGGGTTGTACCACCATGCTCCACACCCATGGCACTTTCACACGTGCCGGGCATGCGACCTTAACGCGAATGAACAGACTGACCACTGACTATTTGCCGGATACCGTGGTGACTGCGGCTGAGTGGCACAGCCCACATGTGTGGGCATCGGACTCCAGAGACTCACAGCTCCCTCCCTGAAGCCCTCCAGAACTGAAGCCCAGGCTGTGCTAGGGCCAGCCCCTGTACGCTACCCAGCAGGGTCACCCCCAGCCACGCTCAGCCCAGTGCAGCAGGTCTCGGCACCCGGCGTTGTGCCTGCCTTGGTACCAGCAACCCCTCCCTTGTATGATTTCACAGCCTCAGGCTTTCCACCTGAGGCTATGTGACCTTCCCACTGTCAGAGGCCAGCTGGGGCTCAGACGACAAGTTGGGGCACACCCAGGTTCCATACCAAGCTTCACAGATGAAAAGGTTATCCAGGGTTTGTGGTACAGTGGTGCCCCTGTGGGCTACTTGGGGGTGGGGAGGGACCCACTCGGTGTAGTGAGTGGGCATCTGCATCTGTCTATGTGTTAACTGAACCCTGAATAGAGACAGCTGGAGGCATGGGGCCGCCGAGATGCCCTGCCACGAGGGTACCCAGTGGTTTCTCGCTCAGTTCCAGCTGCCTGTTCCACCTCTGGACCCTACCAAGACAGGATAACAGCGATTGGCTTCCCATGTCTGTCCCAGCTTATGTGGCAGACAGCATGTCACCTCCCAGCTTGGCTGACTTCAGACAGGTTCTCATTGGTCCAGGCTGGCTTTTGAATTCTCAATGTAGTTGAACATGCCCTTGAACTTCTGATCCTCCTGCCTCTGCCCACTCACGTGCTGGGGTCACTGTGCCACCTCTCTTGGATTACTTACTCCACGCTGGAGATCCAACCTAGGTAGTCACTCACGCATGTTGGGCAAGCTCTTTCAACAGAGCTCATCCCCAGCCTCTGACGTGCTGGCTTAATGTGACGATTATGCCTCTCAGACTCTGGGTCACTAATTTGACCCTGAGACCTTATTATCTGTTGGAAAGTCATTCCCATGGACTGGAGAGCGTCCCCCAGTCTGGACTCCATGACAATCATTCCATGGGTTCTGGAAAGCACCTCTTAGTCCAGAGAGCCCCATGGGTGAGCCCACTGAGTCCTCCCCCACCCGACACCCTTCCAAGCCACTCACTTGGGGAAGCTGCCACCGATGAGGATTCTGCCGAGGGGGTACTCCGTGTTGCCCACTCTCACCGGCGGGCTCACATCCAGGTTGCCGAAGGAATCCAGGCCAGAGGCACCCTCGAACTCAATCTCCCGGGTCACATATCCAAAGTCAGGACCCTAGAGAGGTGCCATCAGAGGCCCCCCAGACAGGAGGGTCAGGGGGGAAGGAGCCATGCCTAGCAGAAGGGACGGCACTGGATACCTGCTCCCTAGCTCTCTGCTGAAAGCCTGCTTCCATTCAAACCTACCAAGCCCCATTCTACACTCTGATCGGATCAAGTCACTGCCCAGAGGAGAGCAGAGAGTCACCAGGCCCTTGCTCAAGCAGAGTACGTCTAAGGAACTCGTGGGTGGACAGTCATGGAAGACAGACCTTGGCTAGGGAAGGACCGGAGAATGAAGCAGGTAAGGGCCGGGAAGATGGCTCCGGAGGAAAAGCAAGCACCGGCCACGCAAGCGTGAGGACCTGAGTGTGAACCCCAGCACCCACAGAAAAGCCTGGGGTGGTAGCACACACTTGCCACTCCAGTGCTGGGAGGTAGGGTAGACAGACGTGTGTGGAACTCTGGGAGCACTGGTCGGCTAGCCTAGCCTAACTGGCAAGTCCCAGGCCAATGGGAGATACTGTCATTAAAAACAAATTTTCAAGCAGCTCAGCACTCTCGACACACCCATCAGGAAAGAAGACCTTCAGAAGCCTCAGCCTACACAGTGAGCCAAGAAGAAACACCATGCTCCCAAGGGAACAGAGGCCGAGGGATCGCCGTGCAGAAGCCCCGGCCCCTCCAGTCCCCACAGACGCCCACTCTGCAGGAGACTTGGGGGCCCACAAACCCACAGAAACTAGGCCACCTCGGGAGAAAGCGCAGCCGACTGTCAGGCAGGGGCCCGAAGGCGCCGGTTAGGATCGGGGCACGGCACCCCACTGCCTTACTGCCTTGGCAAGTCGCTTAACCGCCCCAGCCTCGGTGTCCTTGGTCTTGAAAGCTGGAGGGCAGTGTGAGCTGTGGCACCCGCTGCCATCCCGGAACAGGAAGTAGCGCAGTTCCTGGCGCGGCATGCTCGCTAGGGTACATTGCCCCTCACAGTCAGGGCTGACATTTCCACTGACTCTCCACCACGGAGAATGAGCCTCTGACCAAGAACCTTGCTGCTCTGCCTCTCCCGGGATGCAGCTGTGGTGGGAGTGGGTATCTATTTGCATATTATTTGCATGCGATTTACATGCGATTTGTATTCTTAGATGGACCCTTCCACCTGATGGACCCTTCCCTCCTGCTTGCTGTCAGCCCGAACACCACTCTCTGAACCCTAAAGATCCACCAGGGCTCCCAGGAGAGGAGCCACCGCAGGCCTGCTCCCCGCCCCCAGCTCCTCCATCCCGTCCCTGCCCTGCGTATGCGGGCCACATACCAGGATCCTCTTAAGGGCGAAGTCCCTCAAGCCTCTGTTTCGGGGGGAATCAAAGACCACAGGGAAGGATTTGTGAGGGGCGTCAATGTAGCCAAACTCCAACTCGTCCTGTGTGAGGAAGAAAGACCTACAGCAAGCCTCCTCAGGGGGGTTCGGGAAAGATGACCCCAGAAAGGACACTACCTGGGGAGGACACGGGGCCGGGGGCTGGGGGGAGGCCTCCAGGACTCTATCCAGGAGACCCATCCCAGAGTCAGGGCACCTGGAGGAGGCCGGAGAGCTTTCTCCTGGTGGAAGATGGCTCTTAGTTCTATCTAGGTTGCTCTGGCCTCTAGCCAGGCAGGCCCGTGTCCCCAGGCTGTCACCCACCACCCACTCACGGTTCTTCTCTGGGTCAGCCTTGCACACACCTGGATCCAGCGATCGTTGCGATTCTCTGCCCGGGGACAGACCACTAGTTTGCAGTTGGCCTTCGTGGCCAGGCGGGACATGTCCTCCAGGAACTTGTCATTGCGGCCATGAATATCTGTTACACTGCAAGGATAGTGACCGTGGCTGGGACCAGAATCCAGTTGAGCCAGGACTGTGTCCCTGAACTCTGAGCTTCAGATCTATCTCTACCTTGGAGAGACTAGAAGACTTGGGTATGTGTGTGTGTGTGTGTGTGGGGGGGGTTGTGTCCCTTAGATCACATCAGGTGACCTGTGCATAAACAGAGAAAAGCCAGGCTATGGAGCCCAGAGCCAGGGTGCCTGAACCACCCCAGCCAGTCCAGGGTGGCTATGGAGGTGACCCAGGGTTGATGGAATGTCAGTAAGTGGACTAGCCTGGTCTTCTCAGAGCAGAGTGGAGGTGAAGACTCTGAGCAGACAGGAGGCTGGGATGCTCCTGGCTCCAAGTGGACAGATAACCCTGCCAGGCCACACCTTCCTTGAATCTGCTCAGTGGACCTATCTTCCACTTCTACCTGTGATATCTCAAGGGCTGGCCAACAGAGGCCACCAGATACCTGGCCGAGGTGGGAGGCCCACAACAGCCAGAATGGGTCAGACTTGGTGTGGGCCCTGTGACTGGGTCCCTAGGTCTTCAGAAGATGCAGTAGTGACCCAAGAAGGGTGAGGCCAGGTCCCTACAGTCGTTAGCACAAATGTGGGGCTCACCTCCACCACTCAGGGTCTCATGTAGCAGAGGCAAGATTTGAACTCCTGGTCTTCCTCCCTGTACCTCCCAAATGAAGGATTGCAGGCCTGCGCCACCACACCTGGCCCCACTACCCAGGCTGAATTCAAGGCGTCTGGGCCATCAGACTTAGAGCAGGTGCTGGTGGCTGTGTCCTGACCCGATGGCCGGCCACCCGCGTGGCAGCACTGCTTACTTCTCTGGTGTTGGCAAGGCGGGGCTGGGGGCTCACCTGCACACATACAGCTCCAGGGGCGGCTGGGTGTTGGGGGTCATGATCCAGGGGGCCACTCGGAAGGTCACGCTGTCCGTGAAGACGGACACCTCGGAGAGGGGCTGGGGGAGAGGAGAGCTCAGTGGTTTGGTGGGTTCCTGGGGGGCCCCACACCTCTCCCTTGACACAGCCCTCATAATGAACCTACCCGTGTGTCCACCAGGTTGACACTGAGGGAGAGCAGCCCCGAGAAGCTGGCGTCGGGGAAGGCGAGCCCTTCCACGTAGAACTGGATGTCCCTCTCCCCAGAACGCCGTTCCACCTCATAGGAGCTGTGACGGGGCCCTAGCACCTGTTTGTAGTTGGAGAGGGAGGTCCCACCTAAGGAGAACAGGGTCAGGCCGATGTGGGGACAGGGTTGGGGCTGGCAGGACAGGAGGATAGGAAACCTGTGGCCGGAATCTGGGCCCGAAGCACCCCTGGGGAGTTCTGCTTCAGTTCTCTTCCAGCGCCTGATGCAGAAGCTGTGCGACCTTGGCTCAATGACTCAACCTCTCTGAGCCTTAGGTGAAGTGTATAGCAGACAAATAGAGGAAAGTGTCTGACCCAAAAATGTATGTCCACGGTGCTTATAAACAAATTATGCCAAATAAGGTAATCCATACATGGACTATTACACATCCGCACAGAAGCAATGAAGCAGCCATGTGTGTTCACAGTGGATGAACCTCATTGGTGGTGTCAGAGGGTAGTGGGAGTGGCTTCTGATGGGGTTGAGGTGATTAAAGATACCACCGCTGAGCTGTACCCCAGCCCCTTAAAGTCACAGATTCTGATTATAAACTCCAGCAATTCAGCCAGGATTTGAAGCCAGGACCTGGGTCCCAGGCTCTAAGGTTCCTGCCCCTCCCTGTCTTGCTTGGGCGGGGCCACTAGACTGAAAGAATTCAGTGCAGACTGGCTGGCTGGAGGAGTTATATGGGGTCAGCAGGGGGGAGGGGTGGGGGTGGGGGAGGGGTGCCCAAGATGCCTGGCTTGGAGCTCTCCCTCTCCCTACCCCACTTGGCTGTGTGGCAGTGACTGTGTTTGGGCCTCAATTTCTCCCTCTGTACAATGGGAGGAGCAGTTGGGGCCCCTGACCTTGGGTGTCGTACTGTTCCCCGATGGAGTAGCCATGCAAGTCACAGTGAGCTACTGTAAGGTGACAGATCCAGGGATCATGGAAGGAGGAAAGACGTGACAGGCCACAGCCACTCACCCCGGGCACAGAAGACCTTCAGTCTTCTGGAATCTGGCAAAGACGCCTTCAAGACCAGCTTGTGGCTCTCAAAAAGCTCATCAGGACCACCACAGCTCAGCACCATTGGGGACATGTCCTGCAGGTCTGGGAGAGTGGCTTTTAAGACAAAGCCTCCAACCACCTCCTCCCCTCCCTCTTCCCCTCCCTCCTCCCCTCCCTCCACACCTCCCATGCCTGCTGTCACTCACCCTCCAGCGACCTCAAATGGTTAGCGTGCAGGTCCTCCCTGGACCCGTAGGTGTCTCTGTCACAGTTTACCAACAGGATGGCCCCGGAGCCCCTAGGGCCCCAGCGCCAGGTTTTCTGTGGCACACAGGAAGACTTGGGTTAGTCGATTCTGGGAAGGGGACTAGGCATGGCCAGGGCTGGCTCAGCGCTTAGCTCAGAAACTTTTATATTCTGGGTTCGCTTAAAGATTTAATAAAGGACCGCGGGCACTGGGAGCAGAGCTTCCAGGAAGGCTTAGACCCAGGGACGGCCATCCTTGTGTATTGAACACTGCAGGACCATACGCAGTGGCTGTGCCCAGGACTCACAGTAAGGAAGCAGGGTGATGTCACTAATCACAGAAATGGCCACGCTTTGGCTCTACCTAAGACCCACTCTGATCTCTATGGAGAAGAGCCCTCCATTCCAGCAGTCTCCTGGACCTAACACTCACCAGGCTCTTGCAGGTCCTTCCAGGCTGAGGATCAAGATTCCGGACTCTGGGGTCAGCACTGTCCCCAATACCCTGTGCCTTTTCTCCATTTTGCAAGAAAGCAAAGAGAATCTCTGGGAGGGAACCCTTAGGTTCCAGTTAGTGTTCAACCCCAGGTCTCTGGAACTGTACAGGTCCGTTGTTTGCTTCTACAGCGCCCTTGTTCACCCCTCTGAGCAGACACCACCCCGCGCCAAGGTCCAAGACATGGTTTCCTTGTAGCCCCCAACTGCAACCCCCTCAAGCAACCTTGTGCAGCGAATGACCTGCGTAGTCAGTCAGGTGTCCTGCCCCACCTTGTCCAAAAGACTTGAGACCCAGGCTGCCTCTTTGGATCTTTCCCTACAAACTGTACCTCCTGCCCCTGTGTGACAACATGCTTTTTTTTTTTTTTTAAAGTATTTTATTTATTTATTTATTTATTTATTTATTTATTTATTTATTATATGTAAGTACACTGTAGCTGTCTTCAGACACTCCAGAAGAGGGCATCAGATCTNGACACTCCAGAAGAGGGCATCAGATCTTGTTCCGGATGGTTATGAACCACCATGTGGTTGCTGGGATTTGAACTTCGGACCTTCGGAAGAGCAGTCGGGTGCTCTTACCCACTGAGCCATCTCACCAGCCCCCGACAACATGCTTTTTGGTGGGATAGCTCCACTCCCCTCTTCATTCTTTGAAGCCTAGCTGTAGCTGAATACCATAGCCCCCTATCCCAGAAGGAGGCCATTCTGTTATTCAACAATCTCTTGGGGCTGGAGAGATGGCTCGGCGGTGGCTCACAGCCATCTGTAATGAGATCTGACACCCTCTTCTGGTGCATCTGAGGACAGCTACAGTGTACTTACATATAATAATAAATAAATCTTTTTTAAAAAAAAATCTCCCATGAAGCACCTGCCATGTGGAGAGGCCCAGATCTGAACCCCCACCCCCTGAGCGAAACTATACAGCAAGCAGAATAGGACAGACCAGAGAGGGTAAGTGTTTCCCCAACAGTCACACAGCATGTCTGTCACATCAGTCTAAGCTACTGCTCACTTGAGCCAGTTTGGCCATCCTTCCATGGATAGACCAGATCCTGTTCTTCTAGAAGGAGGGCTGTCTGCTGCCAAGGTCACCCAGGTCTCTGCCTGCCAGCTCCATACTCTCGGGGTACCCAGGGTCTCACCTTGTCACCAGAGCCTTTCTTCACCTTGCCTGTGCGGCCTGTGTCGACATCAAGGGACACATCTGCAAAGGGCAGACAGGTCACCGGTCGCTGTACCTGGGATGGTGCAGCCAGCTTGGCTCCCACCCCAGCTGAGGACCCAGAGCCCAGCTCTGGAGACTCGACACTGAGGAATGTGTGTTGGCCTCGGGGCTCTGGCTAGAGTGGCATTGGCAATTCTGGTGTTGGAGGGACACAAGTCCCTGCTTTGGCCATGTGCATGTGCGCTGAGTGACTATGTCTTAGAGACCCTGGGTTTCTATGTCACATGCAGGGGACCCTTAACTGTAGCCCCTCGGGACTTAAGATCAGGGTCTGTCATCCTCATAGGATGCTGCCGAGGGCTCTTGGTGAAAGAGGTCCATGGCTCTCCATGGTTCTAGGTTGGGTCTTAGGGACCCAGAGACAATGGGACTCCCATGAGGAAGCCATTGTGGATAGCAGTGACATTTCTAGACTGTATTGGCCCCGAGCACAGCTAGGTGTCCAACCCTACAGTCCTGGAGATGTTTGATGTTCCCAAGAAGCCGAAGGGTGAGGCGGGTAGCTGAGGCTTCCCCCTCTAAGGCCCCGTAAGCTTCTGTCACCCTCACCACATCCGATGGCTACCCTGTCCACAGGCAGGCAGGAGCAGGACTCACCAACAGCAGTTAGGTAGAGCACACTGTGGGCCAGAGCAGCAGCTTCCTTTGACTCAAAGTAGGATACCTTCACCTGGGGAAGAGTCAACCCTGAGAGAAGACAAGGCAGGGGACAAGGGGACCACACACCGACAGCCCCGTTTTCAACCTAGAGGCTCCAGGCCCTGGGTGGAGGCAAAGCTATTTGGCAATTGTGACCTGGGGTACTGTTCCGGGGCCCCTCGCAGTTTAAGGAGAAAGGAGGGCTACAAAGTTGGGTGTGGTGACTTCAGGACCTTCTGAGGATACGAGAGAGACAGGCAAACTGGGGCTACTGTCCCATTGACCTAGACAGCTTGACCTTCCTTGGCGTTATTCATCCTCTGAAGAGTGGGAGACCAGTCTGGTCCCACAACTACAGTGAGTGCCAGGACTTTTGCTAAAGTCTGGGGGCTCCCATCCCTCCCCCACTTGCCCCATGCAATGGGATTCCTTCCAGGGAAGGTTGGCTCAGGCCCTGCCTACAGCCATGTGCAGAGCCCCACACAGGTTCCAGCTTGTTCCATCATGGAGAAAGCACCGGGCCAGCAGTTGAGGACCATTCTGTTATTCAACAACCTCAGTGTGTGGGAGACACCAGGGCCGGCTGGGAGCTGTCGGTCAAAGGTGGCTTGCCAGATACATGTGGAGGCTTGAGTGGGTGTGCTGGGGCCCTACATTCAAGTATGGCCATGCCATCCTTCATGGGGAAGCACAGGGGCTTGGGGGGCAACTGTAGGGCGTAACATAGAGGTGTGTGGATCTGAAGGGTGACCAGGTTGTGCCAGTTGCGGTGTGGTGTTGGGGTGGGTGAGATGGGTCTGGGTCTCTGAAGATGTCCCAGGAGGTGGCTGGGCATGGGATACAAGCTAGCCCCCCTACCCAACCCTGGATGTTGTTTACCTTGAGGTCATGTAAGTCCTTACTGACTGTGTCTGCCACCACCACCACATCCACGTTGGTATCCAGGGGCCAGTGGGCCCGGCCTGCGGGCTCTGCCACTCCTGAGGGATAGTAGACCATGTAGATCTTCACCTCAGAGCTCCCAGACACCCCGAAGGTCTTGGCACCTTTGGGCACATCACTGCAGAGAGGGAGGGAAGAAGAGAAAAGACTGAGGGGTTCAGAGGGTGGTCATGTGAGGCAGAGGTTGGGACCACAGCTGTTTAGAAGGCACCTCACCAGTAGTTCTGGGGACCCCTGCCTCCAAGTCTTTCTCTGCTCTAGCTTCTGGTTCATGAAGACACCAAGCTATCTTACCCCAGGACCTTTGTACAGCTGAATGCCCCCTGTCCCTGAACGTACAGCCATGAGGCTCACACCCCAGGCTTCAGGGTCCTGTTTAAATGCCCCCCCTTTCAATAACCCTCCTCAAGTGGTTAGGGTTAACTGTCAACTTGGAGCATCTGGAATGATCCGAGATGGTTCAGAGGGTAGAGGTGCTTGCCGCCAAGCACCCCGGGGGATCTGAGTTCAAGCCCCCCCAGGCCCAAATGGCAGAGTGAAAGAGCCAACTCCTTCTGACCTCCGTTCATGTATGTGCACAGGCATGTACAAATACACCTTTTAACATGATTGTCATTGATGTGGGAAGACCCATCTTAATGGTGGGCGGGCAGTTTCCTGGGCAGGCAGTCCTGGACAGAACAGGAGAGAGGGAGGGCTGAGCAGAAGTGTGACTTCATGACTCTCTTGTGACCTCTTGTGATCCGTCTGGTGGTTTTCTCACAGCAACGGGAGAAGAAATGAATACCCACCCCCATCCCTCTAGCTAAGGCCGAGTCACCTTCTGCCCGTCCCAGCTTTGTCAACCGTGCATGTCACCAGCCAGCTGTCCCGCTAGCTCAGTTCCTGAGGGCAGCCAGTTTGCCTAGTTTGCCTCAGCGTATGTGTGGGACACTCAGGAGATGTGTGGGAAGGAAGGAATACAGTCCCGCTTTCTGCCAGCCCCCAGAGCTCCCTTGGGCCCATCTGCACTCAAGTGGGGGTTCACAAAGCAGCTACTCTCTGTCCCTCTGAGGAGCCCCAGAGCTCTCGGCTCTGGAAAACAAGGTAGTCAATCCACCAAGCCCCTCAGCTGATGGATCTCGCCTGCCTGCCGTCCTTCCGCAGCCACAGCTTCAGATGGAGCAGACTCGGGCTTTGGGGCACCCAGAGCGAAGCCAGCAGTGTCCTGGGGAGATGTATTGCTTACTGACTTGACTTGAATACAAGCTGCCTACCTGTGTCAGGCGCTAGCCTGGGGTCAGACTCCATAAAGCCCTCCTCCCTCAGGAGACATCTGAAGGGGGGCGGAGCGGGGCAGAGGCGTCAGTGTTCAGGGCTCCACCAGTGTCTCACGGCTGCAAGGCCCCTGACGACAGGTCCACTTAAAGAGGCCCCCCTGGCTACACAGGATGAGAGGTCTTTTCTCTTATTCTCCTGCCTCTGCCCTTTCTTGGGCCCCCGAGAATCCATCCAAGCCCCTGGAGAAAACCCTCGTACAGTCCCCTACATAGTCACCCTGTCCCCACCAATTAACTGTCTTCATTGACCACAGTGATGACGGGCACAATTCAGCCCCATGCCGTGCTGCACCACAGTTGTATTCTACTGATGAGGGGAGGGCCAGAGCACCACAGGCCTCCCCAGAACTTCCTCCAGCTGCATACCTGTTACCATGGAAACCACACATACTCCCCCACCCCCACCCCAGGTGTCCTAGGGTCTCCCTGGCCACCAGGGACAGACCTGCCCGGACAGTGGCTGTGGACCCTCTGAAGCCTTATCCCCATGGCTACTGCTGTGCTGACAGAATCATTCCAGGCCCCGGGTGTTCCTTGATCCTCAGTGTCCCAGACTTGAACCCATCAAATAACCAAGGATGACCTTGAATTCCCAAGGCTCCAGCCCTTGAAGTGAGTTGTTCGGATATCGGCGATTACCATGTTCCATCCCTCCCTGCTGACTGTCACTCTGACCTTGCCCCTGGTCCAGCTCCCTGGGGACCAGCTCCCAGCCCCGATGACCCTAGTACCCTGCCTCTCCTTACGCCCACCCGTGCTTCCGATGTGGCTGCCTGCACCTGGCCTCAGGCATCTCTCTGGGGTCCCTCTCTGGGGTCCCACACACTGTGACAATCCTGGGGATCTACCTGCCATGGACAGCCCTGTCAGGACCTTTCCTGAATTCCAGCACCCCCATGCCAGGCCTCAATCCCCTGGGCCTTCTGCACCCGACCCTCTCAGCCTCTGAAGTTTTGGTCCCAGGGCAGTGTGGGCTGAGTTTGCCCCTTCTGCCAGCTGCCTGGCACCACCAGCAGTTGCCAAGGCTGACTCCCAACTCAGTCCCTTGAACTGTGTGCTAGAAATGACGATGGTTTGTCTGGATCTGTGGCTGCTGATCTTGGGTGTGACCCTTGACATTGACTGTTGAATCCCTCTCTCTCTCTCTCTCTCTCTCTCTCTCTCTCTTCTGTGGAACCTATGCCACGTTCCCCTTCACCCCAAGGGCAGGTCACCTGTATATCACCTGTATCTTATTACACCTGACCCCACCACCCTAGGCCTGCCCCTGGCCTGGACTGGAGGTGTCATCCGTACCCCAACTTCCCTTCTCCCTCATACCCAACTTATGTGCACAGCAAACATCACCCATTTTCATAACTTCTGGAACACACCTCCACCCAGGCGGCAGCCTTCCTTCCTACCCAGGCCACGAAAGTCACTCCATCTGCCGAGCCAGCATCCTTTCCCTTTTTGCTTGAAACACATTCCCAGCTGGCTGCAAACCCCTCAGCTCTGCTTGCTTTCCCTCCACCCAGCCTCAACAATGTATCCTTGCTGCCCCGCCCCCACCCCCAGGTTTAACAGCCTTATGGGGACACTTATAAGCATACACGCTTATTGTAAAACTTATCAACACGACGGTCACACTGCATGTTACTCCTTATTGGCGAGTGCCTTGTAAAGGTTCTAGAGCCCATTTCTTGTCACTGTGGCTGGCTGTGTCTGCAGCTCATTCCACATTTTGGCAAGACAGTAGTGTCTGTCCCAGATTGATCATTATACCACCAATAAAGCCATTGTCATTGAATCTGATGCCTGACTTGAATGTGGGTTGGAAGCGGAGGTGTGTGTGTGTGTGTGTGTGTGTGCACGTGCCTAGTGCCTAGTGTCTCCCCTTCCTTCAGGACTTAAGCAACTTCGCAGTCAGTGCTGGAAGCTGTGGCGGTTTGAATGAGAATCCTCTCTAGAGGGTCCTATATTTGGAAAGCTTGATCCTCAGTTGGTAGCTGGATTAGGAGGCGGAGCCTCGGGGCGGGGCCCGGGGAGGTGTGGCCTCGGAAGGCTGTGGTCTCGGAGGAGGTGTGGCCTCAGGGAGGTGTGTCACTGGGGCTGGGCTTGGAGGCTTCTAAAATCCAGGCCTTTCCCAGTTATCTCTCCCTTTCCGTCTTCTGTTTGAGGATCAGGTTGTAAACGCTCGGATACTGCGCCTGCACCATGCCTGTCTGTATGCTTGCCGTGGCCCCTGCCGCCAGGGACCTGAACTCTAATGCTCTGAAACCAGGGGCCCCAAATTAAACACGTTCTTGTATAAGTTGCTTTTAGTCGTGGTCACAGCACCAGAAGACAGAAAGATCCACCTTTGATTTCAAGCCAATCCTTCAGTAAAGTTGCCATATCCCGTTCCTGTCTACCCACCCCCATAGCTAGGGACCAGTCAGTGGCTTCCCTCGAGAGGCAGCTACGAGCAGAACAGGCCTTCAGGGCCCTTCTCTGGGGCACGCAGGGACCTATCCAGCTCAATCCCAGGGTCTTCGAGACTCTGGCCACCCTCACCCTGTCCATGTCGGCGGCAGGCGTTCAGCAAGGTCCCAGAGGACCAGGCAGTGTTGCCACAGCTATTTCTTGTGGTGCCCGAGAGAGGCGGGTTTTGCCAGGAGGGTGCTGTGTGCCCTTGGATTCTCATTCCCTTGGCATCCTGGCCCTACCCCTCCCGGAGCCTCGGGCATCGGACTGGCACTACAGGTCTGTGGGTGGGCCATAAATTAAAGGACAGATTGCGTGGGAGCTGGGGTCAGGCCAGGAGGTCCACAGTGGGATCTGCTCCCTGCACACACCATTACCCATAGTGCCTCTCTGCCGGGTATCTTACTGGGAACTCCTGGCATTGTGACGTCTGGCACTTGTCCCCAAGCTCACAGTCAAAGGAAACCTCTTCCTAAAGTGACAGGACAGGCGTGGTGGTGCCGTCCCCTAGTCTAAGCACTAGAGAGGCAGAGGCAGGCAGATCGTTGAGTTTAAGCCAGCTCCAGGCCAGCTGGGGCTACATGCTGAAACCCGGTCTCAGAGATAATGGGGGAGGAGCCAAAGGGGCTATGCTGGTGAGGTTTGTTTTGTTGTTGTTTGTTTGTTTGTTTGGTCAACTTGACACAAGCTAGGGCTATTGGGGAACATCATTGGGAAAATTCAGATTGTCCCACAGCCCCAAGTATGTGGGGGCATTTTCTTGATTCATGATTGATGTGGGAGGGCCCAGACTATTGTGGGCGGTGCCATCTCTGAGCTGGTGGTCCTGGGTGCTATAAGAAAGCAGTCTGGAGGGCTGGAGAGGTGGCTCAGCAGTTAAGAGCACTGACTGCTCTTCCGAAGGTCCTGAGTTCAAATCCCAGCAACCACATGGTGGCTCCCAATCATCTGTAATGAGATCTTCTGGTGTGTCTGAAGACAGCTACAGTGTACTCATATACATAAAATAAATAATTCTAAAAAAAAAAAAATGGGGCTGGTGAGATGGCTCAGTGGGTAAGAGCACCCGACTGCTCTTCCGAAGGTCCGGAGTTCAAATCCCAGCAACCACATGGTGGCTCATAACCACCCATAACAAGATCTGACGCCCTCTTCTGAAGTGTCTGAAGTCAGATACAGTGTACACATATACATACAATAAATAATTCTAAAAAAAATGAAGAAAAAGGAAAAAGAAAAAGAAAGAAAGAAAGCAGGCTGAGGAAGCCATGGGGAGCGAGCCAGTAAGCAGCACCCCTCCCCGGCTTCTCCTCAGCTCCTGCCTCCGAGTGCCTGCCCTGAGCTCCTGCCCCGACTTCCTTCAGAACGGAATGTGTGGCCTTGACCAGTGGTCTATAGGCAGTTCCTCGCACCCTTCCCTGTAACTAGCAACCAGTTCTTGCCAGGCTGTGCCAGATAAACTCTTCATCGCCAAGTTTCTTTGGCCACGCACGGTCTTTATCACAGCGATAGAAACAAATTAGAACATCGGCCCCGTATTGCTTCTACTACTCTCTTCAAACCAAGCCCTCATTTTCATCTCTGTGTCCATTATCAGCCTGAGATATCTCCCCTCACCCCCGCCCCAGCCTTTCCTCCACCTCATCTCTGCTGGGGCAGGGGCATGGCGTCTTTTGCTTCTTCATGACCCATCTCAAATGCCACTGTTTCCCTGAGGCAGGGACTAACCTCCCCAGAGTGTGGTCCCTAATGGAGTCAGCCTTGGTTATCCCCCTCCACGCAGCCTCCCCTGGGGCTGGGGCTGCTGTAAAGTGCGCTCTGATTGGTGGCCGCTGCTGTCGATCTTCTCAGCCTGTGCCGCCTGCCCTGGCCTAGCACCGCTGTCCCCCTTTGCAGCCTGCAGCACAGGAGACCCTCCAGGTCTGCCTGCGCGCTGGAGACACCTTCACCAGACTGACTCATCCCTGAAGCTTGGAGCAGAGCCAGCTAAAGTAGTGGTGAAGGTCGCCAGGACCTAGAGAACACCAAGGGGCCATGAGGGTGGAGCCCTGCCCTCCTCAGTCCTCCTGGGGACATCTGTCCTGCTGCTGGGGACTGAGGGGCGCTTCAAGCACCTTAGCTAAGTTTGTGATACTCTTGCCCGCGTCTCTGTTTCATTCCCAGTAACCCTCTCAGGCGGGCAGGGAGGGCGTTCAGAGAGGTGAGGCCACCTTCCTCAGATCACACAGCAGAGAGCAGTTATCTCCCCTCTCTCACAGGGGCTGGCAGGACACGCTCCTGCCGAAGGGAGGGAGGAGGTCATAGGAGAGGATGAGGAGGACTTGGGAAGGGTAGAATTTCCACACAAGCTCCTCAGAGGGTTTCCTCTCGAGCAAGCCTGGGGGTGGGGGTGGGACCAAGCAGGAAAGTCGGCCACCCCAGTCTCCATCCTCACCTGATCTTTCAAGGTCAGTGCAGGCCTCAACACAGTGTCCGTGACTCTCTGGTCCCAAGAACAGTGAGCACCTATGCACTCCAGGTCCCAGGGGCCCGAGGGCTCATCATGGACACAGACACACACAGAGACACACAGACAGACAGACAGACAGACAGACAGACAGACAGACAGACAGACAGGACTCAGCCTGAGCACTTCCTACATCCCACAACTCTCTGCGTGGTTCCTGTCATTACAATGCCTTTCCTCCCGCTAGGCTGCAGACTTCTACCCGGAAGTTTCCATCTTTCAGGCCACCTACTCTCAGGAGGACAAATATTGGGACCTTTGTGCTACCCATCCACACTTAGGCATCACCTACAACAGGGGCAGGAGCTGGGTAGGTAAGGCTTGTGAGAGACCTGTGCTGGGCAGTGGCCCTGCAAGAAGAAATAGGAGGTACAGGCTGTCTCAGGGACTAACACAGAGAAGGCCACACAGGCCCAGGTGGCTGGAGCTGATGATGGTGGCAGGTCAGTGTCCCAGGCTGGCCTGGCCCCCAAAGTCTCTAAGCCTGAGAGACGGCGATGCTCCCATTAAGACTGCTTGTGGTTCAGTCTGAACACCTTTGTACTGTGTGACATACATTCACCCAGTGAAGAATGGCACCCAAAGAGACACCATGGTCCCTGATCTGCCCTCTGACTCCATCCTCAGCATCTGCCCGCAGAACAAGGAGCAGAGAGGAAGCCCCGAGTAGTCACACATGGGGCTACACAGCAGAGAGATGAGATTCAAGCATGGAGCATGGCTAGGGGTGACCCCCCCCCTCACATGGACTCTGCAGCAGAGAGAACTCCCAGAGATCAAGCTTCCCTGCAGTAGAGTACAGTAGAGCTTACAGAATCTGGAATCAGGCAGATGTGGGTTCAAATCCCAGCCCCAGCAGTTGCGGTCCCTCTGTTTTCAGAAGGTCTCTCAATCTCTCTCTCTCTGTCTTAGTTTCTTTGCAAAATGGAGACCATGATCCTCTCTGCCTTGCAAGCTTGCTGTGAGAGTTAAAGGCATATTATGGGAAGCACTAGAAGTCACAGCCATGGCCACTGCTGCTACAAATGGCGCTGAGGGTCTTGGAGGGGTGGGCACCAGACAGGAAGAGACGGGGACCCATGTGTGAGAATGCTGTGTGACCCTTTCCGTCTCAGCAGACCAAAGAGCCAGACCAGGCTCACCACACACAAACCAGCCTCTCGAGCAGAGACTGCTGTCTCAGAGGGCAGCATGCAGGAGGATTCCGAGTTCAAGGTCAGCCTGGCTTCTGTAGCAAGAGACATCTTAAACAAGCAAATAAAATCAGGGACTGGGGAAATGGCCCCACTGGTAAATCCTTGCAAGTGAATTCAATGCCCAAAATCACATTAAAAAACCTAGGGGTGGGCTGGAGAGATGACTCAGTGATTAACCGTGCTTACGACTCTTGCAAAGGACCCAGGTTCAATTCCCGGCCCTCACTAGGCAGGTCACAACTATCTATAACTCCAGTTCCAGGGGATCTGATGTCTTCTTCTGACCTCTTGGGCACTGCATGCATACATATGTGTGTATATATGTATGTGTGTATGTATACATGTGTATATGTATATATGTGTTTATGTATATATGTGTATATATGTGTGTGTATATATGTATATGTGTATATGTATATATGTGTATATGCATATGTGTGTATATGTATGTGTGTATATGTATATGTGTATGAATGTATATATGTACATATGTGTATATTGTATATGTACGTGTATATATGTATGTGTGTATATGTATGTATACACATATGTATGTATATCTGTATGTGTCTGTATGTGTATATATGTATGTGTGTATGTATGTATGTATATGTCCATATGTGTATATTGTGTATGTATGTGTGTGTATATGTATGCATATATGTATATGTACATCCAGACAGAGCACTCATAAGAAAAAAAATAAAAGCCTGGGTGACTCATATACCAGGAAGAGACAACAGGAAGATCTCTGGAGATCATTGACCAGAGAATCTGCTCTAACTGGCAAGTCCCAGTTCCCTGTCTCAAAAGAGCCAGGGTGGATGGCTCTTGAGGAAATACACCCAAGATTATCCTCTGGCCTCCACACGCACATGTGCATACAGGAGCACTAATACATATGCACATACACACACCCACGTTTTAAAAAACAGCCCTCACGCTGGCTTGTCAGTGAGCTCTGTAAGCAGGCACAAGCCAGGTGGACTAGGGTTGGCGGGAGGGGTGCCACTCAGACACCTCTCAGCCTTGGTTCTCTCCCTGTGTCCCTTTAGCTGTGTGCAGCTGGCAGGGGTCACAGAGGGCCATGCATGGCTGGTCCAGTCCCACACATACTCACTTCCCTAAGGTCTGTGCCATATGGGGTGTGGCTATGACCTCTCCTTCCACTGATAGCGATCGGTGGTTCATGGGCACCTTGCAACGCCCTGTCATTGCTCAGGGCAGGCTACCTAGCAAGCCCAGGAGGATGGACGGAGCTGGCAGGCCTCACCACAGTGGATACAGGGCTCCGGGTGACAGCTGCCACTCACTCCCTGTCCTTCGAAGCAGAGACCAAAGTACCCCAAGAGAAAGGGCCCAATTTAAAATTATTTTTCCCTTGCCAAAGGAGATCTGAGACCTGTGGGTGATGAAATTCCTCATTAGTAAAATGGAGAAACTAGAGATGCCAACTGTACAGGCACACAATAGGTGACCTCACCCGTACCTACCTAGGCTGAGAGAAAGCAAGCTCAGAGGGGCTAAGTGATTGGCCCAAGGTCACACAGCCTTCAAGGACCAATAAGACTCCCGCCTATCATGTTCTGAGAAACCACTAAATTGACCAGTTCTGGGAGCTTCTCTCAATGAAGCCAGGTGAGTGTTGGCTAGGGTGGGGGAGGGGAGGACCTAGCCCTCCTCTCTCTCTCCACCAACTCCAGAGGTTGGGACCACATGCACCCATGTCCAGAGCCTTGGTGACCAACCTGTCTTACAGCATGCCTGCTGCCCCTCTGCGAGTCCCTGTGGAGTTAGTGACCTATCTTCCACCCAAACTAACGCTATGCCTGAGGTCTAGGCCAGGAACAGTTTGGTCTGATGTATGACCCCCAAGGGCTCATGGGAAGTACTTGCTAGTAGTGTTTCAAGGGGCCTTGAACTCAAACCCAGAATGCCTGGGGTCCTGCTCTGGGGCCCAGGGTGCATTTCGAGGCCCGGACTCAGATGCATCTCTTCTACGAGGCCAGGTTGGCTCGTGTCCACAAGTCCCAGTTTTCTCAGTGCCAGCCCAGACTTGCTAACAGCTCTGGAATCCTCCTGGCCTTTCTCCAGTCAGCTGAGCACGGTAGGCGACAGCTGTGTCTATGGAGCTGAGGGAACAGGCCTCTGAGATAGATAATAGATCGGGTCTTCCATTTTGACAGCCCCGAGGATTGAACCCAGGGCCTCCCGCATGCTAGGTACGCACTCTACCTCTGAGCTACACACCCAGCACTTTTCACTTTTTATCTTCAGACAGAGTGTCATGCAGTTGCCCAGGCTGGCCTTAGACTTGCGATCCTCCTGCCTCCGTCTCCTAAGTGGTGGAATGACAGTACGTCCCTGCATCCGGCTCGACGCCCTTTTTGCTGTGAGGATGCCCCACCGTTCACTTACTGTTCTACCCCTGACAGCCCTCAGGCGAGCAGGGGACCAGACCTGTGCTTCCTTCCTCTGTGGCCTCACACAATCCAGGAACTCAAAAATGGAAGTGTTCAAACGTCACCTCCCAACAAAGGCGCTCTTCCTTATGCAGGTACAAGGACAGGCTGGAGCGAGGAGAGCAGGAGCCCAGCATGGTCCCAGCAGTGCCTGTAGCCCGTCAGTCCCTCAGATTGGGACCCCAGTTCTGCCTCCCCGTGCTCCCTGGAGGATGACAGCACTAATCTACCCAGTCGGGGAGAGTCAGACAGATGCACTGTAGGGCATGGTTGGTTTTGGAATTCAGGAAGCCCAGGAGAAGCTCAGGTCTGGTCCTTCTTGTAGCTCATCGGAGAGTTTCATGCCCCCCCATACTCCTGTGCCCCAAATCCCTGAACATCCTATTTTGCCTTGCTGAAAGTGAGGTGAGACCATTGATGTAGCCCAGTGGCCTGAAGGGGTCAGGGTGCTGAAGCAGCCTATTGGGAATGGGAGTCGAGGTGGTGAGATAACCCACCAGGAGAGAGGCATCAGGGTGCTGAGATAGCCCATGAAGATATTAAGCTAGCCCTGTGACAGATGGCCTACAACCCCTGTTGAGACTAGTTACCCCATGGCACACAATTAACCCCATATACAAACATTTTTTTTCAAATAGCCAGGCCATGTGGCCTCTGGGGAGATTAATCACTTCCTCTGATGTCACCTTATGCACTATCATCTGGAGGTTCAAACTCTGGGCAGCTCAGATGACCGGCATACCTCATACTTGGGGGGACCTTCCCCAGGCTTATCAGCAAGCAAGACCAGTTCTGAGCCCCTTGGCCTCCGCAGGAGCCAGTCACCAAGCAAAGGGGTGGAGGAGCCCCAAATTCATCACATCATCATGTGTGGCCTGGCTCTAACCCAGCCCCTGGGGGAGCCTCAGGCTCCTGGAAGTCCCACTGGCTTGTCCATTCAAGGCACCTTTCCCACTGTCACTGCCCCTGGGCAGGAGAGTTCCTCCTTGGTGTCACAAAGCAAATTCCTATGTCCCTTGTAAACTCTGGGTAGCTGTAATGTTAGTGCTCAGGTACAGAGCTGACACTTTAGTCCCTCCCAGAGTCAGTCAAGGGACACCGCAGCCAAGGTAGGTCCCTCTGCTTTCATCAGGGACAGCCACACCAAAGGATAATGCTAAGGGCTTGGTGGCCCCCCATATACCCTGTGCTGGCCTTGTCCCCTCCCCTCTCCGAGGAGAAATGGGAAGAACAGATGTGGGGGCGCCCGCAGCTGGCACATCCTATCAGTCACCTACCACAGACAGGCACAGGCAGGTCTCATTCGTCCCCACTCGGAGAGGCAGAAACAGGCTCCCAGAAGGGCAGTGGCTCGCACAACCAGCGACCAACAGAGCCAGGACGCACACCGGGCTGCATATGTAACCTCCCCACTGAGCTTCAGAGGGCCCAGGTTATCCAATCAGGACTCAGAGTCCTGGGCAAGGAGAAGCCAGGAACTCTACAAGTTAGCTGTGATAGGGGTGAGGGTGGGAAGGATGGGACCAGATGGGGATGGGGACCGGATGACAGAAGGTAGACCTGGCGCCCTGCCAAGTGCCTTAGTAGAGTAACCCAGGGCTGAGGCTTGAAAGAACTTTCTAGAAACAACCTTGTCCGGAGCAGGACCCTGGATTCAGGCAGGCGGGACCCACACATGGGTTCTCCTTCCCTGACATCAGTGTCAAAGCAGGACTGCCAGATGCAGTACAGGGAGAATGGTCTCAGCCGAGCTTCAGCTCAACTGCAGGCTGTAGGATACAGATGTTCCACGCCATAGCTAAAAAAAAATTCTGGGGGCTGGTCATCCTGGGGTAGAACATTTGTCTAATATGTGTAAAGGCCCAGGGAGCACCAAACATTCTCTCTCTCTCTCTCTCTCTCTCTCTCTCTATCTCTCTCTCTCTCTCTCTCTCTCCTTTCCCTTTCCTTCTCCCTCCTCCTCCTCTTGCTCCTTCTTCCCCCCTCTCTCTTCACTCAATGAACCCTATTAATTAAATCTAGAATCGTATGCTAAACGGGCAAGAATGGATACAATTCCATTAGCCACTCTGGTCCCCAGTGGAGGGTAGTCAAAGTCCGGCCTCCAGAGCGTCTGTCTGTTCCTCCCCATCCCTGTCCCCAGGACCTATGCCATTACTTAAGAGGGGACCAGTAAGACAAAGCATCAATGAAGTTCAGACAGGCAATAGGTACAGCGCTCCCCCATTTGGCTGGGCAAACGTGGAACTGAGCCCCAAGGATGAGCTGAGTTCAAATGATGCCTGGCAATTCCCGGGCCTCAGCCCTCTGTGGAAGGCACCTCACCTAGAGCTCCATAGGCCTCAGAGATCACCAACTTCCACAGTAGCCGGGTAAAGAGCTGCCACCCAGGTCCCTGCATCCTCATCTAAGCAGAGCCAGGACAGGGAAGATTCGGGTCAATGGGGAAAACTGAAGTCACGGCTATCCTATTCAGATGTCGCTATGGCCGCCATCACAACCACCACCACCACCACCATCATCATCACCATCATCATACCATGATCATCATCACCATGATCATCATCACCATCACCATCATCATCATCATCATCACCATCACCATCATCATCATCACCATCANCATCATCATCATCACTACCATCATCATCACCATCACCATCACCATCATCGTCTCTTGCCAGCCCAAGTCCCAGGCTTTGCCCCAGGATCACTTCTTAAATTAAGTCATTGAGTTATGCCTTGACTACTCCCTCTTAATCCCAGTCACTCTGGTTGTCCCTGGCTGGCCTCCAAGGGTCAAAATGTCACATGCACACCCCTAACCGCAGAGAGGTGGAAAACTGGCAAGACGTGGAGGGAGGAAGGGGGGCCCAACCCTCTTCCCTGGCTCGAGCCCCACTTCCTTCTACTGCTCCATTTGAAGACTGTCATGTCGAACCCAGACAGAGCTTGGCCTCAGGACTCAGGGTCGTCTCCTGAACCCACCTTCATCCAGGAACTGGACCCAATGTCCTGGCCCCAGTGCACTGGGGCAGACCCAATTTCCTTCCCTTACAAGCTCTGAAGCCAGGTCTGCCATCTCTGGTGTCTGTCATCACCCTTCCAGCTCCACTGCCCTGCATCCTCTTTTGCCTGCGGATCCCCCTGCCCTGAGCACTGGAAAGCGTCCCGGGTCTCACCTGTAGATGTTCACCAGTGTCTCCACACCCACCACACACACAGCATGAGTCGGCTTTCTCAGAGACAACTGCACAGCTCGCGGGGAGGCCATCCTCGGCCGAGCTTCCAGGCTCCTGGTCGGGTCAGCTTGGGTGCCCAGCAGCCACAAGCCCCAGCTGCTCCCCGGCTCCCCAGATCTCCTTGGGGACACCCGGCTGCCGGGTAGAAGCGTGCGTTCTGATGGGCTGGAGCTCTTTCCTCCTCCCTTTTAATTTCACCCTGCAACCTGGGGAGCCTGCCTGAGCCTGGTCCCCACCTCCTGGCTCCACGCCCAGTCACCTAAGTCATGGGCTGTCAATCTAGGAGGCTGGGAGGGAGGTGTTTGAAACTCTCCGTGGGGTGGGAAGGGGACCTGAAAGCAGCCAGGTTTGGCTGCCAACAGGAAGCTCAGAGGGTCCCAGCCTTGCCACCCAGCCTCTTGGTGCCTGATCCCACCCTGCGACTGCCTCTCTGAGGGCTCACACTAAGAAATGTGTAGATCCTATCTCCCGACAGAGGCAATCCAGTCCTCAGGGCGTCGTGTGAGGTTCAAATCCCAGGCCTGACACTCAGAGCCACCGAGGGCATAGAGGCTCGTGAGCCCCCCTGGACTCAGTGACCCCGTGTGTGTGACAGCCGCTGAGACAGGAGGACCTCGTCATGGGGTAAAAGTTCAGGGCAGTGGAAGAGAGTTAGCCTTGTCTAGAAGATGTGCTGGCGGCCAGTCAGGCCTCTAGGTACATTGCTATTGAGTGGTAGAACTGCCTGCGCACAAATCCACCATGAGGTGAATGCTGGTACCCAGAACTCAGAGGTTCCCAGAAATCAGAGAGCACAAAGTCAACGGGTGATCACCTTGACCATGGGCTCAAAGTGTTAGCCTGAGATGCCCCACCCTACCTCCTTCACTTACACGTCTTTCTTCTTTCTTTTTATTTTATTTTTTAATTTTATTTAGTTATGTATTTATTTAGTTGTTGTTGTTCCCGGAACTCACTCTGTAGACCAGGCTGGCCTTGAACTCACAGAGAACACTTCCTCTTCCCCTGCCTCAGCCTCCCAAGCGCTGGGATTAAAGGCGTGCGCCAGCTCACCCAAATCACTTATACAGCTTTCATTCCCACGGTGGCCCCGTGAGGAGGGAGGGAATTGTTCTTATGGGATCCTGGAGAACGGGGGCTTTCTCGGGTGTCTTACCCAACCTTCCCACAGGCAAACAGCAAACAGGAAAGCTAGGACCACGCACGGCTGACGTTATATGACTACAGTCTACACAGACCTGTTCGTGCACTGCCCCTAATATCATTTTCCTATTCTAGGAAACTTATTTCTTTAAAGTTGAAAATGACCTAAGGGGAAACATGAAGAGGGTAGAGGTTACATAGAGCAAGTGCCTGTTAATTTTGATACATCTCCTTCTGATCATGTTTACGTATCTGTGTGTATGAGAGAGACAGACAGACACAAGCACAGGTATGGACACTTCTGAAATGGTTTTATAATTTTCCTTCCTTCCCTCCTGTCTTCTTTCCATCTTTCCTATTGCATAAAACTGAGTGTCATGGCAGTGAATGCCTGCATCTGCGACAGGAGAGGTCAGGAGTTCAAGGTCAGCCTGAGCTGTGTAGTGAGTTTAAGTCTGGTCTTTCAACAAGGAAGGAAGGAAGAAGGAATGAAAGAGGAGAAGAGTATATAGGGAAACTCTTATCTGAGCTCAGGAGGCAGGTTCCTTGATGTGAAGTGACAAAGTCTCAGATGCCCTGTGCTCACACGGGTGTTGCTGGGCTCCTGTGCACTCATCCCTAGGAGAAGCAGAGACGTCCAGGTCCCTTGCTCTGAGGACTTGATGGGCTAGGAAATAGATACCTCCCAGAGGCAAGAGAGAGGCATATGACGCTAGAGGCTACCGGCTCTCCACCCTCTGGGCAGAGGTGATGGAGCCCTGACCCCGGGGGTGTCACTGGAGTGAGGAACAGGATGGAGAGCAGGTCCTGAAGACAGTGCAGCTGATGGAGTCAGCGGGTGAATTGGAAGTTCAATGGGGAGAAGAACGCAAAGATGGCCACAGTGTTCGGGGCTCAAGTGATCAAAGGGATGGTGTCTTGACTGGATGGACGAGAGGCTGGGTGTGGGTCTCAGCTGAACCATTCTGTTGTAAACAGGAAGACACCACAGGACTGCTCAGGAGAGGGTGAATGACATGTCCTCTTCGTGATGAGGGTCAGGGTCCAGAGAAACATGTCTCTGGAGCCAAGCAGCAGGCACACAACCAAGAATCTCCTGTCCACGGGCAGGGGACGTCAGAGAAGAGATGCGCTCCCTGTAAGAGGCCTACCCAGCAGCCCAATGGAGGTTCCCATCTCAGGAACCACTAGCCCACCTAGGGGGCCAGGAAACAAAGCAAATTGCCATATGCTTTTATTTGGTTCCCTTTTCCAGAATGATCTTCTCTGCTGCCAGCACAGCTGAGTGTAATATTGTGGCCTTAAAAGCTCATGATACTGTAGGCATCAAGACTAAGCCTCATTTTACCCTCCAGGTACAGAAGCCAGCAAAACTTCAGGAGTGGCCTTTCCACACCCCTTCTTCAAGCCAAGAGCACCAGGACCCCAGTCATTTTGTCTAAGCTCTTCTAGGGATAGAAAAATGTCCACTTTCTCTAAATAGTGTAAGGAATATAAAGGAAGCTCACCAGAAGACCAGAGGCTTCCACTGAGGAAGATTGGATGGATGGATGGATGGACGTATGGACAGATGGACAGACAAGTAGATAGATGAACTTATGGATGAGTGGACAAATGGATGGAGGCATGAGTGAATGATCAAATGGGTGGGTGGATGAATGGATAAATGAATAGATGGAAGAGAAAGAAAGGAGAAGAGGAGAAAGGTGATTGATGTCCAAGAAGATGGTGGCAATGCTGGATGAAGACAATGGTGGTGCTCATGACAACGAGGTGTGCCATACTTGTAAGCCCCGATCAGCCTCCCCTGTGCTGGACAGATTGTAAGACTCTTCCACACATTCACCCATCTGACCTTCCCAACAATTCCAGGCAATAACCAATCCTGGAAACCCAAGTTCAGACAGATCAAGGCTTGGCTGAGCTCTTAGCCAATGAGGGCAGGGCAGGGGGCCATCAGGACCTGCTTTCTCCAAGGCCTCACTCTCGGGCTTGAGGAAAATGAAGGGGAGCAAGAAAGGCTGTGGAGGGATGGGCGGGGACGCCATAGGACGCACCTCTATTTTACAGAGCCTCAAAAGGGAACTGAGGCCAGAGCTTTTTGCACACAGTCTGCCTCGCGTCCCCCTGGACTCTTGGTCACCCACAGGCCCCTGTCAGGGAAGGATTAGGCCCTCATCCATCTTCTGTGCACTTTCTCATGTTGTTCAAATAAAGTCATGAGCAATCTGAACAGTCATGCTCTGTTTTAGAAAACAGCTCCCACTGTCATTATTCTTTCATTGAAGGAAACTCCCGCGTCTCCTCTCCAGTCCCCTCTACACCCCTCTGGGACCCTCCTTACCCCTCTTCCTTTCCTTCTACCTGAGAACATTTCCCAGGAACATTTGACCTGTCCAGACCCCCACCTTACCCACAACCCGCCAAGTCACATCCTGCACACCCAAGCTGTATTCTCTTTGAACTTGAGACTCCAGGCAGGATAGTTCAGGTCTGCGAGGAGCCGGGGTGGGAGCTGGGTGACTTCACTACCCCTTCACTGATGGAATACTCAGCTCAGAGTTCCTGTCGTGGCTGGAAATGCTGCCCAGGAACTGTGGGACTAAGAGGTTCCCCCAGGATGCTCTGCGACTGAGCCAGGGATACAGCAGCTGGGTGGTGTCTGGTGCTGGGTTCCAACAACCGTGTCCCATTTCCCCATCCCGCTTCATTGGTTTGGTGGAACGCGGACCATTGTTCTTGGTGCTGGGAATACAAGAGGGAATCAGAGCAGTGTGACCCGACTTTCGTGGGGCACAGACACAGGCAGTACAGACATGGGCTGCACTCATAGTGACAGGCTACACTCACAGTGACAGGCAGCAAGTTTATTCAGAGGGAGGTGGTGAACAGAGGAAGTTTGGCTATAGGAATGACTTGAGATAAGTCAGAAACACACACACACACACACACAAACACACACACACACAAACACACACACACACACACACACACACACCCCTCTTAGCAAGTTCCAGGGTGCTGCTAAATTATCACAGCCCCTAAAGGCCCTCCCGGCTCCCTATGTGCAGAACTAGATCAGAGTTTTCAACCAAGACACCTTTCAGGGGTCAGACAGGCTGTCTAAATGAGAGGACTTGCCAGAAATGATATAATAGGGCCAGATGGCAACTGTGGCCCAGGGACACAGCACGGCTTGGACTGATCACAGTGGTTATCCCCTAAGAACAAAACCCTGATACGCTAAATGCAGGCCGGTGTGGGTTTGGGGTAAGGATATGGTTAAATCTGTTTCAGGAGGTCGCTGGACGCCTGTGAGGCTAGGTTACCTGGGCCAGGGGAGCCTTGACACCCAGCAAGGCATAGGAATGGCTGGTCTAGGCCTTGTGACAAGTCTGAGGGACTCTGAGGCTGCCAACCCTAGCTGTGGGCTCTGCCAGCCTAAGAGTCACAGCTCCAGCTATTCCTCGGCCTACCCAGGGCAGCCTCCAGGGAGGGGCGTCTGTAGAGCCCCTAGCTCCAGACCTCTTCCCCTCCCTGTTGTCACCTCCCAGGACCTGTGGGAATGGCAGGGACAGTCCCACCTGCTTCCTGCTACTCCACCTTTGTTCTGGAAAGATCCTCTGATGGATCATGGTCTCTGGGCTCATTTTCTAGTCGGTTAGCCAAAACCTGAAGGGAGCAACGACGTACCCAAGGTGACATGGGAGTTCATTCATTCATTCATTCATTCATGCACTCATTCATTCAGCAAACATGGAGAGGGAACTTGTTCTTTATAGGTGCCACCCTAGAACCCAGAGTTCCAGACAGTGGGGGGATGTTCTCCACTCTTCTTGGGGTCTTCCGGATACCCCCCAACCTCTCTCTGCACCCCGTCACCCAAGGCAGGTTTCAGGGCCTGCTGGTAGACTGGGGAGTGTCCCCAGGTGCTCTGACTCTCCAGTCATGAGAAAGCAGAGTACCTGCCACAGGGGACCCTGGGGCCAGTAGCTGTAATGGCAGGAAGGGGTGAGGGCCACAAGCCATGTGACCCTTGTCGGCTCCGTTCCCACAGAGCCGAAACCCCAGGCCCAGCTCTCTGCTGAGGGTCACCTGAGTTCCATGCAACCGCAGGAGCAGTACTAAATGATAGCTTTGCCAGGGCTGGGTCAAGCTTGGGCACCAGCTGAGCAGACATGAGGGTGCCGCGCCCTCAGGGGCTCAAGATCAAGAGTGCCGCCCCACAGGTGGCCAACTCAGTGACCTCAGGTCAATCAGCCTTGTCCTGGCCACACTTGGCCTCCGCAGCTCTCAGAATGCTGACACTCATTAAGGGGCACCGGGACCCCATCTTCAGTCTCTCCTTCTCTTAGCTTGCAGACTCTAAGCAGTTGCCGGCCCTACAGCCCATCTTCTCTGCCTCTCAGTCTGGGTCACGGGCCTTCCCCTTCCTGCTCCCTTGTCCATCACCATCACCTGACCCAGACGCCACTGTCTCCCTGTGAAGACTTCAGCAGCTCCTGGTGGCTTGCTGTAGCCTGACAGTCCTCTACTGCGAGCCTCCCGCGCAGCCTCAGATGTCAGGCTGTTGGTAGAGTGCTCACCCACCATGCCTTTCTTCTAAAGTTCAACTGGACTTCTCCATGGCTCCTAATCTCCTAAATCTCTTCATCTCCTGATCCTTAAAATCTTCAGTAATGCACAAGCTTAGAAACAGACATTAAATAGCGGCTAGGTTATCGTTAATGCTCATGAAATTGGGAAGTACAAGCTTGACCTGTCATGACCCTCCTGACTGGGTACCTCTCATCTAACGCCCTCTGGGCCTTCCTGCTGCCTCCACTGGGGACCCATTTCCTGACCTGAGGTTTCCGTGAGTTTCCTGTGTTCTGGTCCCCAGCATCTCACCCCTCACCCCCCCACACACACACCCCTCAGCCCTTCACACATCCCAGAATACTCAGAGACTACCTTGGTGGGCGCGTGCTGGCTGGGTTTGCGTCAACTTGACACAAGCTAGAGTCATCAGAGAAGGAGCCTCAGTTGAGGCAATATCTCCATGAGCTCCAGCTGTAAGGCATTTTCCCAATGAGTGATCAAGGGTGGGAAGGGTCCAGTCTATTGTGAGTAGTGCCATCCCTGGGCTGGTGGTCCTGGGTTCTATAAGA
>NC_034595.1:91802527-91803692 GCF_900095145.1 Mus pahari
GAGAGAGAGAGAGAGAGAGAGAGAGAGAGAGAGAGAGAGAGAGATTGAAGTTAGTTATGGAGTTTATCTTTTATCTATATGGTAGATTTAGCTATGAGTTCCCTAGTAGACCAGGAAAAGATAACATAGAATGGATTTCATGAATCATGGTATTCACAGGGTAAAACTAAGCCAGTTGAGGCAGAGAGCCCAGTTCTTCTGGACCTGGATGTCTGGCTTTGCTGTGTGGGGTTTAAGGTAGACTCCTGAACCACCTGGCTCGTGGGAGCCACACAGCTGCATCTGTCTCTAGACACACGCGCTCTGCCTTTGATAAAGTCTTCTCCATGAGGCCTCGCTGTTTTAAGCAGACTTCTGGGTAAAGAGGGTATGGCGGGCACTCTGGAGTGTGTCTGTCTGTCCTGAAGTTACCTCTTCCCTGAAGCTGCTAGGACAGAGACCTAGGGTCCAGGGACATCCCACTGAAGCATTAGCCCGGGTCCAGTGCCTTCCACTGACTCCCTCACAGAGCAGTAACAGACCCTGTGCTGGGCATCCCTCCAGTGTGACGGCTTCACGCCTCACCTGGGCCTTCCGTAAAACTCGCCCCATTGGTCTTACGAGCCTCATGGGCACAGGAGGGCCGTGTGACTTGCCGTAAAATACACAGCAAAGGAGCTGGGCATGTGGCTCAGTCCGTAGAGCACTTGTCTAGAATCCATGAAGCCCCAGGCTGCAGCCCTGGCATCCGGTAAACTAGGTTCCACAGGGAATTCCGCTGGGGCAGCCCTGCCTGGTGGAGACTTCTTCCCATCGAGGTCTGGGCTCTTGTCATCCACACACCCAGTCAGCCCCCTGAACTGACACCTCATCTGTGTCTACATCATCAGAACAAATCCACAAGCTCTGCCAGTGTTATCGGCCGCTCCAGATTCCGCTCCTTGCGCCAGTTATGTCTGTGAGGGCGTCACTCTTCCCTGAGCTGGAGTCTCAGGCTGAATAAGAAGGAGGGAATAAGGGAGTACCCCTCCCCCTTCCCGCTGATTTCTTGAGCAGATGCAATGTGACATCTGCCTCACAGGTTAGCTGTGGTGCCCACCCTGCCATGATGGAATGCACCCTCAAAGTGTGAACTGAACTAAAGCCTCCCTCTCCCTCTCCCTCTCCCTCTCCCTCTCCCTCTCCC
>NC_034595.1:91804108-91834016 GCF_900095145.1 Mus pahari
TGCTGGGATTAAAGACGTGTGCCACCATCGCCCAGCTGAGCCTTCTTTTCTTAAGTAGCTTCTTGTTAATTATTTAATCATAGCAGCAAAGAGAGTGACCAGTGCACTCAGTAATCGTAAAACCATGGTGTCTTTTATTCCATTTCCACTATAATTACTAATACTGAATACTCTCAGATACCACGTCACACTGAAAGTAATGACATCCGGGCTACATAATGGCCAAGACAGAGTTCAGGAAGCCTCACGATTCAGATGGCGGAGCCTCTCCAAACGAGAAAACCTGAACACAAGGCTGTCAACGCCGACTGGTGGCAGCTTCAGACACATCCCACCTGAGCTGAAGCTACCAAGGGACATCGATGGTCTGATAGGCTGTGTGCTTAGATAATACTTTTCCTGGGAGGCGACTGAACGAGGAGGCTGGCGTGCAAGGCCACATGGCAGTCTTAGTGTTCCTTGAGAGTCCTAGTGTGGGGTGACACCTGGTACAGGGACCAGCCCTTCTGCCTGGTGTTTCTGTATGGTTGGATGAGCTCACAGGTGCTATTTACTGCCATAGATAAACCATTTATCAGTCTGTCGCTCCTGGTCGCTGACAGGTGACAGCTGTTTGCTTAGATAAACAGGTGGAGTCCTTCTGGCTTGGCACTCAACAGGGAGTAACTCACGACAAACCGCTGCTTTGTAAACTGGGGTGACCGAGAGCAAAACCATTCTGAAAGCCACCGCACTATACACACAGTGTGACCCAGAGCAGGCAGAGCCCACTGTCCTTGCATGGACCCCACTGCTCTCAATCTAAGCAAGACAATGACTGCCCAACCCCCACGAGCGAGAAGATGAGCAAGAGCTGGTGATGGCCGGCTTTCGGGGTGTGCGAGTGTCCTATGGGGTCTGAACATCTCTCTCTCTCTCTCTCTCTCTCTCTCTCTCTCTCTCTCTCTCTCTCTCTCTCTCTCTGTGTGTGTGTGTGTGTGTGTGTGTGTGGTGTCTTTATGCACATGTATATGCATCTGTGAAGGGCAGGGGTTGGTATTGGCTGTCTTCCTCGGTCATTCTCTGACTTATTTTTGGAGACCGTCTCTCGCTGAAGCTGGAGCTCACTGATAGGCTAATCAGCTCTCAGGCTCAGGGTATGGGTTGTCTCGGCTTCCCAGTGCCAAGATTACAGTCCTGTGGCACTGTGGCTTTTTTCCATGGGTGCTGCAGACCCGAACTCAGGTCCTCAAGCTTGTGTGGCAACCATGATGCCAACTGAGTGTGTGTGTGTGTGTGTGTGTGTGTGTGTGTGTGTGTGTGTGTGAGAGAGAGAGAGAGAGAGANGAGAGAGAGAGAGAGAGAGAGAGAGAGAGAGAGAGAGAGAGAGAGAGAGAGGCACAAAGGTGGGACACAGCACAATAGGCTTATTCTTATATTTGAGGGCATGGCTGTCCCCTGTGGGTGTTTGAACCTCTCTCCCCAAGTCAGCATCTTAGCAATGGTGTATTGGTTCAAATTATGTGTCAGTTTTTTTCCCCTCTAACCTAAATAGCTCACAAATACTTGAGACAGAGACTATTAGATTTATTAGCAAGCTTTATGGCACAATAACTGAGCAGTTATTAATCTATTCTAATGCTCTACAGTAATCTGGCTACCTCCCAGCCAAAATTGATGAGACACTTGCAGTTTAGTATTGATCTGGCTCCCTCTGCTCCAGGTGTGTTCCCTTGGTGGCTCCCGACCCTCTCACCCCTCTCATGTGGTGAATCCTCCCTTCTCTCTACCCCCTGAAATCGGAGCCCCAGCCCCGTCCTCTCTCCCGCTCAGTCATTGGCTGATGAGCTTTTATTGACAAGTCAGAGAATTAACGGGGGTGGGGGCGGGGGGAGCAATGTTTACACACCATCGAGACAGGAGATTCTTAGAATAAGCATTACGACGCCATGTCCGGATGACAGCCAGATACGAGGGCAGAGAAATCAGCATTTGAATATCACAAGGATCATCTTTACACGGGACACACTAACATGCCAATAATGGTGCTCTGCTCTTCCTTCTTCTCATGCTGTCTTCCAAGTTACTGACTTTGTCTCAAGTCCAGCCTTTCCGGTTACAACAGGAAGGCTCAGTCACCAATCCCCAGGGGCCTTATGTCAGGCTGTCCAGGCTCCAGCCATTCAATCCATTTCCCCTAACAGCTTTGATCTGGCTGAGTCCTGGTGTTTGAGGGGGTCAGCCTGGGTGTGAGCATGCCACAGAGAGGGTCCCAATGGCTGGACTAGGGGGCTCTCACACACACCTAGAACATCAGAAGAGGATGCTTAGAGACAATTCCGAGTCCAGATGCTCCACAAATGGAAGACCTGAAGGTCAGGACTAAGCCTGGTGGGGAGCCCCTCCCCTACCCATAGTCCCTGTCCTGAGCCTGGGGCCCAACAGATCCTCTAAGAAATCCAGATGCACGCCTTTAATTCCAGCACTCAGGAGGCAGAGGCAGGCTGATTTCTGAGTTCAAGGCCAGCCTGGTCTACAAAGTGAGCTCCAGGACAGCCAGGGCTACACAGAGAAACCCTGTCTCGAAAAACCGAAAGAAAGAAAGAAAAAAAAGAATCCATGGCTGACTTGGCACTGAGAAGACGGTCCAGAGAGGGTGAACAGTTTACCCAAGGCCACACAGCACATTCCCCTTCCCTACCCGAGGAGAAGAGGGTGGCAGGGTAGAGGGAAGAGAATACAGGCCAGTGTTAGGGCAGGCAGAACCAGCAGAGGACAGATTATGGGCCCAAGGACAGGTGTCGTTGACTGCCCCAGCTTCTGAGGATGCTTTGGGCCAGTCTGTCCACGGGGCTGCTAAGTACACCCGCTGTATAGCTGGCCTAGGTATCAGGGCTTGAGGGAACTAACCATGAACACACAAAAACCATGTTAGTCCTTCTGCTGGCCCTTCATGGTCCGCTTCTTCCAGGAAGCCTTCCCAACTATCCCTGGCAGCCACAAGCTCTGCTATAGAAAACTGCCGAACTTCGGCCAAATTCCACTGTTCTTCTAGCAAGACATTTCATGGATGGATAGGAACAGGGCCAGCTCAGACAAGCTGGCTCATGGGAAAACGTCTTCATCCCAGGTCCTGTGAGACAGAAACGGGAACAATACATCTTGTGGGTAAAGGGTCCTGTCTGCAGTTGAGACAGTTAAGAATGAGTTCCTGTTTGTCCTGTGAGGGTTAAGGTTTCTGTTTGTCATTAAAGAATGAGTTCCTGTTCGTCCTGTGCAGGTTAAGGTTTCTGTCTGTCATTAAAGAATGGGTTCCTGTTAGTCCTGGGCTAAGTCCTTGCAAGTTAAGGTTTCTGTTTGCAATTAGGAGTTAAGTTTCTGTTTCTTAGATCCAATGTAAACCGCAGAACATATTTTTCAGCTTACACTAAACTTTTGAAGCCATTTCCGTGGTATATATGGCCTCATTCCTTCCTCTCTATTGTTCTGCCTTTCTAACAATGTATGAATGACAGCAGACTCACTCACCCCTGTGAACACTTCATCTCTTCTATAAAAAGGACCTCAAGAGCCAGCAGGGGCTGCTCCCTAAAATCCTGACTTAGGGAGAGGCAGCCAGACTTCCTAGTCCCAGGTGCACCCCAAAATAAAGCTTGCTTCAACTGGACCATCGTGGATCCGGTCTTTTTCAGGTGTTCTGAGCCATCAGCCAGCCACTGGGCAGCAGCCACCACCCTTGGTAGACACATCCCCTAGGCTTCCCCCCAGTGCCCTGGGGAGCAATAGCCTCTGTGAGCAGAACTCTCAGCCCCACATCTCTTGGCCCAGAATCCCAGTGGCAGTGGGTAGAAAGAGGGAAGGACAGAAGAATAGGTGGAAGGACAGACTGGAAAGCTGAGGTGGAAGATGAAAGAAGCTCAGAGCCGGAAGAAGGAAGAGCGGGAGAAAGGCAGAGGCAACAGCTGGAAAGTCATGTCAGAAAGAGTGAGGCTCAGTGACTGGTTCTGGGTCACACAGCAGACAACAACAGAGCCACCTCCCCTGGCATAAAGCCTGGCTTCAGAGAAAACAAGGCAAAGCTCATTAAGTCTCTGGCAAGGTCTTATCAGATAGGAATGGCTAATACCTCAGATCTATCAACACGTCCTGCCCCATGTTCCTCCGCCCTGCCTCCTGCCACCCTCCGCTCACTTTCTGGAATGGGCACCCGGAACTGCCCAAACTTGTCTTCTCCCTGTGGAGCTGGGGCTGGGTCCCAGCTCATGGCAATGATACTTCCCTACCCTGCTGCCCAGGCTAGCCCACTCATGCCGAGGTGGTGAGAGGCAGGTGGCTGCCCAGGCTAGCCCACCCATGCTGAGGTGATGAGAGGCAGGTGGCTGCTATTCTACCCTCTTCTGTGGTATCAGCAGGACATGTCTTGGCTCCCCAGCACCTGTCTTCTGGGGCCAGACAGGGTCCTGATCTGCCTTAGACATCTTCCTGGGTTCACTGCGTCTCTGGCACTCCACAGTAGGTACGTGTGAGCGGGAGACACAGGGCCTGCGCTGGCTTATACGGGTGACACATTGTAGTTGTCACACTTCAACCTCCTGCTCCTGTCACTTCCTGAGCTCCCCAACTGTACCTCTGTATCCTGTTCTCATTCTCATCCTGGAACAAATGTTGAGTGACTGGGCTGGGACAGCAATATCTCCACAGACATGAGCGGCTCCTTCTGGGCCATGATTCTGTTCACAGGCAGAGGAGAGCCTTGGTGGCCTCGGAGCTATGGGCCGGCCTCCCTTGCTGGGCTTGGAGGCCTCCCTTCTCTCCTTCAAGGGTCAGGCTTCCAGACCTTCTGGGAGACAGCACTCCCGAGTAGAAGGGGTCATCAAGACAAGGGTGCGTTGGTCCATCTGACTCTCCTGACCCCAGGAGGCAGAGAGAGGGTCCAAGAACAGTGTCTGGAGATCTGTCACAGACACCCACCTTTAAGATCACTCGTCACAGGCATGCACAGAGAAGGGGTGCCAGGCGCTGCTCAGGGAGGGGCCTTTCTGTAGGAGGTGGCACTGGATGGTGGCTTGAGCAAGGGAGAGTTTATGACCTAGGTCAGGCATCCCTTACCTCCCTGTCCTCTTTCTGGGTGCTCAAGGTTGGCCCTACCTCACCTACATGCCTGCAGTGCCTCCCACTTCAGTAAACTACAGTCCCTGAGTGACAAACGGACTATCAGATGGAAGACGTTTGACATCTAGAAGGGAGTTGGTGGCATCAGGTCATTAGAAAGGGGTCAGACATGAACCCTAGTGTCCATGGCTCCAGGTGCCCAATGTACTTGTCCTGGCCCCCACATCTGCCCAGATGCTGGCCTCTCAGTCACTAACTGGCCATAGACTTCTCTCCTGGACCGAGCCTGGCTCCCAAACAGGCCAACCATGCAGGCCATCCTATCTGGCATTACATAGCCAACGTGTCTGCCCTCTGCACCCTGTGTGGCTTACAGCCTCCTCTTCAGCAGGGGCAGCCCTGGCTGTCCTGGAACTCACTCTGTAGACCAGGCTGGCCTCGAACTCAGAAATCCGCCTGCCTCTGCCTCCCGAGTGCTGGGATTAAAGGCCTGCGCCACCAGGCCCGGCTCACAGGGGTTCAAAGGAGGTTTCGCCCTCATCAGAACTGAATACGCACCAGCTCCTCAGAGCCCTCATGGGCGGGGCCTACTGCACCCCCGCAAAGCCTCCACCCTCCCCAGCTCTTCTGAGTCAGCCCCACGGAGCCCCAGACACCAGGTTCTGCAACCAAGGCCACGCAAGGCTTCCGCCAGCCTGGAGGGGGGCCAACCCCTGTCCCTCGTCGAGTTGAGGGACGCACTGGTAAACAGAGTTCGCTCTAAGATCTGTGAAGGCTTAGCTCGCTTCTCAGCTACCCGGAGTTTTGATGAAGTCTCCTAAAGGGAAGCCAAGTGAACCCTTTGTGTTCAGGTGGCAGGAAAGTAACCCCAGTTCCCCTAGGACACCTTAGTGTGGTCAGCAACCCGCTCAACCATTCAGCCACTCAGAGGACCCTGCGTGGTGCATTGTGGGGCAGGGTTCAAAGTGCATGGGGCTGCTTATTATTTATTTATTTATTTATTTATTTATTTATTTATTTATTTATTATTTTTGAGTCAAGTCAGGGTTTCTCTGTATAGCTCTGTCTGTCCATGTGCCTCGCTCAGACGGCCCCAAGGGAGAGTATCCTCAGTCTTGCAGAGAATAACGAGAGGAGAAGGAGGCGGCGGCAGGAGGTCTGCAAACAGAAGAAGAAGAAGAGGGTGGCTTGCTTCCCCAGCGGGACCAGGAGAGAGTTGCTGGCTCAGGGCTAACTGCTGAGTGCACAGGGGCTTGGATCGGAAGTGTTCTCTAAAGGCTCCTGCATGTGGGGTTCAGAGGTGTGGCCTGTGGGAGCAATGGCTCACTGAAACCTTTATCTACTTGGCGGATTAATCCATCGATGGCTTAATGGGCTGTTGGGAGGTGGCAGAAGCTTCAGGAGGTGCAGCCACCGGAGGAAGTAGGCCACTGGGAGGGTGCCTTTGAATGGGGACACTTGTCCTGGTCCCCTTTGCTTCCCAGCCAGCTTGGAGAGAGCAGCTAGCTTGGCCGCAGGCTTCCCCGCTTATCAAGGTGACCCGGAGGCGAGACCTTCAGAGCCCTAAGCCAAAATAAATCTGTCATCATGTAAGTTGCTTTTCTCAATGGTGGCTTATCACAGCAATGGAAAGCTGAGTGAACCAAGCCGACAAAGAAAGGATTCTACTCACCCTCAGACCAGAGGGGGCTCCCTCAAGACAAACTGGTCTCTCCCAGAGGTAGCCCTGGGTCTCAGTTGTGAGACCACACACACACACACACACACACACACACACACACACACACACACACACAGACTGGTGTGGGGGGGTCCTCTGGTTCTCTCTCCTCTTAGCCTTCTCTTTCTTTGACTCTGCACTGGGTAAGGTATGGCTCTGAGGCCTGTCTAGCTTTGACTCTGTGAGACTGAGGGAGACCCATTTCCACCCGTTCCCTAACAGCACCCCAGCCTCGGTGCCACTCACCAGAATGAGGCCGGTCTGAGTGAGGCTGGGGCTGAGAGCCCACAGCCCAACCCAGGCCTGAATCACCCTACCTGATCGTGGCCTCCAGCCCCAGAGTTGGGGGTGCCAGCCTGGCCGGGCTGCAGCTTCCTGCCCCACTTCCTCCGTAGATGTGTAGCTCTGTTCTCCCAGACACCCAAGCCCTGGTCCCAAGCGCCAGGCACCTACAGAGCAGTGTATTCTTTCTGTGTGCTGTTCCCACAGGTGGGGGCAGGGTGAGGGTGCTGGCCTGATGGTAGAGGCAGTGTTTTTGTGAGACCCCAGGCTGAGGGTCCAGCCCTAGGAGCCTCCTCTGAGAAAACAAAACCCCCAAGATTCTTGGTCCGATGGACAGGACTCAGGCCCGGTCCTTCGGAAGCCTCCTGGCCGACTGAGAGGAGAAGAGGTCTCAAGGCTGCCATGGTCCAGGCCGTCAGTCCCTGCCTGTGCCTGCAGGCTCCGTCTGGGCAAGTGTGATCAGGGTTGGCAGTGAGTGTAAACCAGAGTTGCATGGAAGACATGTTACAGGCCTCCTCCAAGACAGGAAGTCCCTTGTCCCAATTCTGTCCCACCTGTAGTTCCTGGCTGCCCATGCATGTGGCCAGCCAGGTATCTGTGTTCCTGTTTCCTGACAGACTTCTAAAGACATGACACAAAGCCAAGGCCACACACCACGGCCAGACTGGGGCACAGAATTACCACCACGGGGAGCGGGGAAGGAGCAGGCGTGACTCAGGAAGCTGGTTCCCCATGTATTTGGCCCAGGAGGCTTGGTCTGACAGGCACCCTCTGCCCTAGTGCCCCGGAGATGGCCTGCCTCAGGCTGCCCAGACTTGGCCTTTCCCAACCCCGTTTGGAAAACGCTTTTTATCGGAGGGAGGCCTGCTCCCTCACCAGGAGTTTATGAACCTGGTTTATGGGTCTGGTACAGAGAGCCTGGGGCATTACTTTGGCATGTGCCTACAAAAGTACCTGCCGAGGTGCGGCCTGGCCTCTGACTTGAGCTTCTCTGGAAGCCAAGACTAGGGATGAGTCAGCATTATGAAGGGAACAGGAAGGACCAGAGATAGATAGGAATTCACTGAGGTCACACAGCTCACCCATAACAGACCTTGGCCCTTATATCGTTCCCTTGTGCCAAGGCTAGGAGGGGACAGATTGTTATGCTCTTAGGGTCAGCTCAGACCTATATTGAGGGCACTAGGGGTTGAATTTCAGGTTCTATAGGAGGCGGCCCCAGGACCTTGGCAAAGCAGGGTTTGGGGGACCTAGAGGGTCATACCACCCCTCCCTCAACCAGTCACCAGGTCCTTCTAAGATGGCCAACTTATGACATGGTGGAAAGAGAGGGTACGAGTGCATCCTGAGCCCCTCTGGACACAGCCAGAACCGGGTACTGGAGCATGTCACCCAGACCTTGGCAGTCTGCAGCTGTCGAGAGACCGTACACATGTACAAGATGACCTGGGGGGTTCAGAGATGACCAGACATGTCCCCCGAGGTCGCACAGCACCTAGGCGGGGAGGTGAGCGCTCTTGTCTGCCTCCAAAGACTGCACTTATGTCTCCTCTCCCCCTTAGCTCCCTCCACAGAGGGCTCCAACCACCCTGTCACCAGCTCACTGGCCTAGTCCTCCAGAGGCCGAATCTCATAGCTGGACGGGTTCCCCAGGTTCATCTCTTCTCTGGACTCTGAGAAGAATGGCGTAGACAGAGATACACTGGGCCTTGGAGTTTACCTGCGCCGTTGAGATTCCCAGAGAAGCTCAGAGCAGCAGAAGGCAGAACACACAGGCCAGGGAGGGAATCAGACACTTGGCTTAATAGAACACGGCCAGGCATGACCTCTTGTGTGGCTTCGGGTGTGGTTGACTCTCTCTGAGCCTTATGGCGGAGCCATGAGCCTATCTGTACCCAGGGAAGGAAAAAAAAAGGGAAGAAATTGAGCATAGCAGCACACACACACACACAACACACACACACACACACACACACACACACACACACACACACACGCAATCCCAGCCCTTGGGAAGCAGAAGCAGGAAGATCCAGGCTGGCTAAGGCTACACAGTGAAACCCCGCCGAATGGGTCTCATTCACAAGTGAATGAAATTTTAAAAATTGAAAAGAGAAGACAGGGAGAGAGCTTGGCCAAAGGTGACCCTGTGCCAGGGCCACACTTGGGTCATCCCCCAGTTGCAGCATCTCCCAGAGTAGGAGCTGCAGGAACGGAGGCCTGAGGATGTGGCTCAGCTGGCAGAGGGCTTGTCCAGCACGCGTGAAGCCCTGAGTGTGAGCCCAACCCTGCGTAAATCAGGCACGGTGGTGCATGCCTGAAATCCCAGCTCTTGGGAGGTGGAGGCAAAAGGCTATCCTTGGCTACCCAGTGAGTTTGAGACTCTGCTTGGTAAGTGTGTGTGTGTGTGTGTGCGTGTGCGTGTGCGTGTGCGTGTGTGTGTGTGTGTGTATGATCTGAGGTCTCCAATTTTGCATCACAGGCCAGCAGCAAGCAGGAGCGTGCTCTGGGGAGCCAACTGTGTCTACTGCATCTCAGTGTCATACACAGCAAAGACACATGGGTAGCTAGAAACTGTCGTGGTAAGACTATTGGTCCATGGAAAGTGGTCAACACCACGTATATCATGGTTGACCTCTGTGCCTTGGGCTGATTACCTTAGAAGCTAATGTTAAATATTCCCTGAACATCCTTGGTTGTGTGCAAAGTACCTCTCTAGAAGTGTGTCCATGTGTGCTTGTTCCTTTTATTATCGATGCAACAAAACACCCATCCACAGCAGCTGAAGGGAGGAGGGGTTTATTTGGCTCACAGTTTGAAGGTGCACAGTCCATCATGGTGGGGTGGGGGCGTGGCGGAGGCACAGTGACTGGACCTATGAGGTGGCCTCTCACATTATATCCACAGTCAGGAAGCAGGGAGAGATGGATGCCAGCACTCAGCTCGCTTTTCCTTGTTATTCAGCCCAAGAACCCAGCCCACTGTACGCGGGGGGGGGGGGGGAGGTTGTCATGTGGGGGCGTGGTTTTTTCTCCTCAGGTAAACTTCTCTGAGATCTTCACAGACTCATCTTCAGGTCCTGTAGAAGCCAGCATGCTGAAGTGGCTCTGGTCTCAGCAGGTGCCACGGAGCTTCTTTTATCTCTCAGTTTCACGTCTTCATAACCCACCGCCCCCCTTTCTCTCCATCTCATGTATCCCAGGCTGGCCCGGAACTCACTACAGAACCAAGGGCGGCTTTGAACTCCCCATCCTCCTCAGCACAGGGATGGCAGGCATGTGTCACCACACCCAGCTTTATAGGGTACCGGGGAGGGAAGCCAGGCTGCATGCCTGGTAGCAAACTTTCTATCAAGTGAGCCATGTCCCCAGCCCCAAGGGATTGGCTAGTGTTTTTATTTTATTTTATTATTTATTTATTTTGGATGATATATTTTATCTGTGTATGAATAACTCGCCTGTTTTTATGTATGTCAATGCTGTGCTTGTGTGCCTGGTGCCTGAGGGGGTCAGAAAAGGGCATTGGATACCCAGGAACTGGAGTTTCATGGGAACAGAACCTTGGTTATTTGCAAGAGCAGCGAGGGCTCTTAGAGGCTGAGCCATCTCCCAGCCCCTGGTTATAGTTTCTTCGGTAGTGGGGATTGAACCCATCGCCTTGCACATGCTCACTGTACCACTGAGCTATATCCCACATGTGCTCTCTCAAGCCCCTTGGTTTGGACTTCTCTTTGCCAAGGGACCCATTCTAGACAGCCATCATTTTCACCAGTCTTTCCTAAATTGTTTGACTGTAAAAGAAATTTTTAAAAAGCAACAACTTTCCCTCATTAATTTCCATTTTAAGAACTGTCACTCTCAGCCAGGCAGTGGTGGCACACGCCTTTAATCCCAGTACTTGGGAGGCAGAGGCAGGCGGATTTCTGAGTTTGAGGCCAGCCTGGTCTACAGAGTGAGTTCCAGGACAGCCAGGGCTGCACAGAGAAACCCTGTCTCGAAACAAGGAGGAGGAGGAGGAGGAGGAGGAGGAGGAGGAAGAGGAAAGTAATGAAAAGAGAATGGTCACTCTCTTCTTTGGGTTCATCTCTCAGTTTTCTTACCTTCACCATCGCAAGACCCACTTGTTCCCTTCCTGACCTTGCCCCTCCTATGGCAGCATCCTACACCCCCAGACTTCCGTCCGTCCGCTTGACCCGTTTGCTGAGCGCATGCGTTCCCAGCTGCCTCCACCACTGCTTGTCAGTCCGCGGTTTCTGTCCTGTTCTCTTCTTTGAAGAGCGAGTTACTTCAAAGGCCGCGTTTGACATTTCCAGGCGGATGGCCTTCCTTGTCATCCCGCTGAGCTCCAGGCTAATTGCATCAGAGGATGTGGTAGGGACGACAGGAGTTATTTCGGTTTTGTTGAAACTTGCTTCAGGTTTCAAGGCTATCCTGTACCCAGCTCACGGCTGACGCAGAGCCTCCCTCTTGTTGACTGGGTGGACTTGTAACGTGTGTTCATCAAATCTTCTGGCAATGACTACTATTCTCCCAAGAACTGGACCAGTTATATATATGTGTGTGTGTGTGTGTGTGTGTGTGTGTGTGTGTGTGTGTGTATACACATATTATTTTGTGCATGCTTGTTTCTTTTGAGAAATTAGCCCATTTCATCTACTCCATCAAGCACGTTTGTGAGCCTTTTTGTGGTACTGAAGCCAGATAGAAAGGTTGGGGAAATCAAGGGGACACAGGAAGTGACCCCTTTAATAAACTATTGGCTTCAGGCTTCGGAGCGCATATGGAGTAGGCATCTGAGCTCTGGGGTCCCTGGGGGGCTGGTGTCGGGCAGAGCTCATGTTCAAGCATAAGACCTTCCAGACCCCAGCCCTGGGGATGGTGTGGACCACATTCAGGGTGTGTCCTCCCTCCTCTGTTAAACATCTCTTGAGCTGGTCTCTTCACACAGATGCCCCACCCCACCCCACCGTGGAACTTCCGACTTCGGGGAGTGGGATCCTCACCAGCAAGTCGGCAGGATTTGCAGTCACCTAGGACACACCTCTAACCATTTCTAGAGAGGCCGAACTGAGGAGGGAAGACCTGTCCTAAATGTGGGCGTCACCATCCCCTAGGCTGGAGTCCCCAACTACATTTAAGGAAGAAAGCAAGCTGAGCACCAGCTCTCCCCCCCCCCAAATGACAGCAGATACCATGTGACCGGCTGCCTGCCTGCCTCGTCCTATACTTGGAGACACTTTGTGTGGGGTTCCAAGCCAACCAGCTAAATACCATCAGGAACCTCAAAGAGAAGACAGTGGGAAGAAAGGTTCCCTCCCTTAAGGCCTCCGCACATAGCTGCTCCTCAGCTTCTTGGAGGTCATATAGAGTTTCTAGGGTGACAGTAATAGCCATAATTAGTTAGTATAAAAATATGATGCACAGAAGAGCAGCCAGCTGAGCCCACAGGTAGAGAGGTGGTATCCTGTGATTCACCACACGGCTGGGAAGCTGCAGGCCTGACCCAGGAGGCCTGTGGTTGGCTAGGCTTCTAAGAGAACCCAGTAGATCTGAAGATATCCCCGGCGTGGGCAGTATCAAGGTCAGATCTTTGAGAAAGGGCTTGACTCAGTTCTAGTCAGCACCTACAAAGACTTGGGCTTAGTCAGCATCCACAAGGACTCAGGACCAGTCAGCACGCACAGATGCTCAGGACTAGCTAGCATCCAGAGGGGCTCAGGCTCAGTCAGCATCCAGAGGGGCTCAGGCCCATTCAGCATCCGCAGGGACTCAGGCTCAGTCAGCATCCACAGGGAATCAGGCTCAGTCAGCATCCACAGGGAATCAGGCCCAGTCAGCATCCATAGGGACTCAGGCCCAGTCAGCATCCACAGGGACTCAGGCTCAGTCAGCATTCACAGGGACTTAGGACCAGTCAGCATCCACAGGGACTCTGGCCTATGCCAGGGAACAAAATCCACACCACCGGTTTCACTAGCAGCTGACCCTGCTCTTGGACGCCAGACATGGGACCATGCCCTTCACCCACAGGGCTGACCTCGCAGCCACCGCCCAAGCCTCACCTGTCTCCTGGGGCAGTGGGAAGGTCCACTTAGCCACTGTGTAAAAGGCACTTAGCACCTGCCCGCCATTATCATTAGCCCTCCCCCACCCATTTAACAGATGAGGTAACTGGAAAGCTATTCGGGGACCTGTCCAGAGTCACACTGCTACCAGGTTGCGAAATGGGTACACCATGGTCTAAAACCTCACAAGATGGCTGTCTGGAGCAAAGCTTTGCTCTGAGAGAAGGTTCTAGACCTAGATGGGACTTAAACTATCACAGAGAGACAGAGAGAGAGAGGGTGAGGGAGAAAGGCAAGCAGATGAGGGAAAGGGAGGGGTGGAGGAGCCTTTTGTGAATAAAGGCAATTTCAGTTAGTAAGATAACATAATTGACAAGCTGCAAAAAAACAGCACCTACTAATTAGCCATTGACTAAAACATATAAATAACAAATATCAAGGGTCCCTTCTCTATGCCTGCCATGTTAGATGGGGAAGGGGCTGTGCTCTCCTGGACCCCTCCCACACGTAAAGTTGACCACGATTTTAAACAGCAAGGCTCTGGTTCACAGGAAGGACTGAATAGCTGCTAACCCGGGGCTCTGAGCACCACTCCCTGATCTACACTCGACCCCACCCCTCCCCGCCGCGACCCCCTCCCTGCGCTACCCCGTTCCCCCCTCCCCCCCCTCCTCACCGCTACTTTCTTCCTCCAGATTTACTTCCCACACTAAACCCCTCCTCCAGGGAGCCCTCCTGGGCCCCTCCCTCCCTTCCTCATTTCAAAGCTCAGAGGCCTTGGCTGTGTAGCAGGGACATCGTCTCTCTTGTCCTCGCACTTGACTTTCTAATAGAAGGGAAAGGTCACATTTAAAGCAGGAAACTCAGTTTCAAACTGGGATTCCGTCTATGAAAGGGGCAAACAGAAAAGCCTCCTAGAGCAACACACGCGGACGCTGAAGCCTCGGGTAAGAAGCCCCAGACTGGGTCAGGGATAGGGGAGAGGAGATCCTACACAGGTCTTGGGGTGCACAAGAAACTTGAGGGCTTAGAGGATCCGTGAGACCCCAGGAGAGAAGAGGGTCAGGAATTAGCAACAGGCAGGCCGCGGTGGTGAGCAGCCTTGCCCCAGGTGAGTGCGGCATTCAAGGGCAGGGAGAGGATGCTGAGAGAGAGGACTGGAAAAGAGATGCAGGTCCTCGTGACCCTGATGGACGGGGACATGAGATCAGGGCAATGAGGAGGTAGGAGGTGCGAGATCGCGCTCGTGTGGACCAGGGTTCCAGTGTGAGATTGCACTTATGTGGATGGGGTTCCAGTGCAAGATCACACTCGTGTGGACCAGGGTTCCCCGGTGTGAGATCGCACTTATGTGGACTTGGGGTTCCAGTGCAAGATCGCGCACGAGTGGACCCAGGGCTCCTTTTCTCATTCTGCTGCTGGCCAGCAGCACTGCCACACCTGCGGATTAATTTCCTGGCTCTATGCACCTCTTCCAGGAAGCCCTCCCCCAATTCTTCCCCTCCCACCCCTCACCCCCAAGCCATAGAGGAGACTCTCACAGAGCGTCACACACCCTGTTCCAGGTGCCACCCTCCCAACGACAGGATTAGCAGTTTCAGTTGGCACTGGAGAAAATGCCTCAGATCAGGGGTTTAGGACAAGCTGATTCCAGAGGGGCCCTGACTTCCAGATCTCTTAGTAAAAGGCTTGCTTCCTATCAGGAGGCCCTAGATTCTGTCTCCATCCCTGCATCAACCAGGCATGGTAAACCACACCTGTCAGCCCAGCACTCTGGAAGCAGAGGCAGGAGGATCAGAAGTTCAAAGTCATCCTCCACAACAAAGCAAGTCGAAGGCTAACCTGGGCTACATGGGACCTCTGCAAAGCTAGAACATCTGATCCTGTCCCCAGATGGAGGGCAGCTTGGTGCCCCTCCGGCCACGGACGTGACAGTTCTAATCCTCACACGGTCTTCTTCATCCACCACCTGCTTCCCTAATTTTCCTGAGCTCGGACCCAAGCTTGACCCTGAGACCAAAGTACCAGGCACAGTTCTTTCCCACCCATCTGGAAAGACCGAATGGATGGACTGACTGGTGATGGTGGTTGGGATGGAGTCGGAGGCAGGGGGATGACAGTGATGATGGTAGTGATGAAGGTGCGTTGGTAAGGATGGGGATCGTAACAAGGGAGGATCACACGTTGCCTTCCTGAGTGCTCCCCAGGACTAAGCCCTTGACAACAATTCCCATGCCAGCCGGATGAGGTAAGTATTATCTTGTTAATGGGTGATATTTACCACTTAGTCGTATAGCAGGCATTTCCAGAAGGGCTTACAAGTGTCAACCCATTAGAGGCAGGAACCATTGCGCCATGGTTTACAGATAAAGGAAACCAGGACCTTCAACAGCCTACCTGAGGTCTTCCAGCCAGTTATTTGAGCTCCTGTGCACCACCTGCTGTAGACAGGAGTTGCCTGGGACCCTGAAAAACAGACTGCCTTCTGGATTATCTGGGAAAGACGTCCTGTTGGAGGCTATATGCGCCCAGGCTTGGGGATTTGATGTTTTCCAGGTGGGGCGGGCACGAGACGAGGACAGTGCTGGTTGGTACTTTGGTGCTTAGGGTGGGTGCCTGTAAAACTGGGGGATGGGCAGGGAGGGATCCTTGGCTCAAAGAGTGGGAAGAAGCCAGGTGCTAATGGCCAATGGGGCCCAGCCACGTTGGAAGACTTGAGCTGCATTCTGTGTGGGGCTGGAAGCCCTGGGTACTTCCTGGGCCTCTGAGATCTAGTCTAGCCCAATGACGTGTAGGAAAGACAAACCTTCCTAAAACCAAGCCCTCAGCAGCCTCCCCCGCCCCGAGAAAGTGTGGGTCCTTCTCATCGCACTCTGGTCACACCCCCAGAATTCCAGACCGCCACCTTCTACTGCTCCTGAGTCCAGCACGTCACTTCTCCACAGTCGTGACACTTATGCCTCTCCCTGTGGGCTCTCAGTTCTCCATCTACCTGTCCCCAGTTCATCGCAAGACACCATCCTCCAGGACAGCCCCCACCCCCCAACTCACTGCTTACCCTGTCAGGCCCACCCAGAGGAGCTGCCAGCCAGAGATACTCGCGGCTGCCCTCATCACGGTGGGAGTGCCTGCTTCCTCCTTGCTGGCTTAGCTCTCTGGTGTCCTGTGAGCTCCTTGAGGGCTGAATCCCAACCTTGTAATTAAGTGTAGGGCTGGGCACTGCTTCCTGGATGCTCCACGGGTGGGCCAGACTTGGGGACATGGAGGCATCCCCTCACCCTGTCCCCGTGGGCACCTTGCCACTTGGGGAGACTGAGGTTCTCTAGTTAAAGAGATCTCTTCACGGTCACCAGGTCTGGAGCTGATGTCATGTCTGGTAGGCTCTGGTCTACACAGGCAGCCACCTCTCTCAGCTGACCAGAGCCAGCTGGACCCTGGGCAGGACCCAGGGCTCACCACTAGGGCGGTTCTGTTCTTTAGGTCAGGGTCTTCCAGCATGGTCACTGGGGCCCTCCTCATCAATGCAGTGGACACTGGCTAACAACCCTGGCGTCTGAGTGGCCCACAAGTCCTCAGGGAACTAGGATGTTGGACAGATGCTAGTCCGCACTCAGATCCGGGCTCTGAATCGGGGCCCACCAGTCAGGCAAAAACACGAGCTCCTGACACTCTGCCCTGACAGACCGCAGTCAAGCAGACTGTGACCAGACGTCGGAAGGCAGGCAGCATTTAGTCCTGACCCACCCAGCACTTCTCTCCTTCCCCATGGGCCCTCTGTATACGTGAAGATGCCCAGGGCGTTGATTCTGCCGTGCAGGCACACACAGTTCTCTGATACTGAAGACCTAGAATATGCCATCGTCGGAAGCCCAGGACAAAACCCTATGAGATACACAACACCAGGTCTTTAGCACAGTATCCCAGCGCTGCCTGGCCATGGGGCCCTTGGTTAGGGACACTCAAAGGCCTCGGTCACGACGGAGTGTAGCTCTAGACCTAAACAAATCAACCTGCCTCATCTGGATGGCTTGCCCTGTTGGGCATAGGGCGTGAGCCCAGAGGCAAAGCTCATGAGTGACTCTGGGAGAGAGAGAGCCGAGAGCCCGGCTGAATGTCCCCAACCCTGAAGAGAGGGTGATGGGGCACAAGGATTGACCTTGGGGACCTGGAACACCACTAATTCAGGGAGGAGATGGGTCATGAGGACAACACCTCATGGAGGGACCTGTGGCTTTGATAGCAAGGACATTCTCCAAGGGGCCACACAACAGGAGACATGGGGAGATAGCTCCAGAGGCTGGTAAGGGACCCTGCACCCCAGGCAGAGCCCTGCTGGGTAGTGTTGAGTCACCCCCTGCCGGGGGCCCCATGGGGCTTCCTCATGAGGCCCCATCACATCCTCATGACCAGCCATTCAGCCACTAAGCAGTTACTCATTGTCTAGAGGCCAGAGCAGTGGAGGGAGGGAGGTCTTGACCTTGCCTCCTCCTCGTTCCCCCCACAACAGGCAACTTCGCCCTAGCCACTTCCCCGACCGCCACCGCCGTTCCTCTTTCCTCATTAGAGCAGGGCCAAGTCTCCTTGGGTAGAGAGATCCACTCCCAGGCAGAGTTGACCCCTCCCTCTACACTGGCACCCCAGAACCCTGCTTAGGCAGAAGTGCCACCGACAGCACCAGGAACGTTCTAGACTCCTGCCTTGAGATTAAGTTAAGCTTCTGTTTGACGTCACCAGAGGGACCTGGGTACAGGTGCAGGGCACAAGGCCAGAGTCAAACTCTTTCATCTGTGGGACCCCAGGCAATCTGCTACCCCTCCCCATCCCTCAGAGCCTGTAACCACCCACCTCAGAGGGCTGGCAAGGAGCGATGCAATGTTTGTGGAGTGTTTAACTTGGGCCAACCCCTGGTGAGTGGCTCTCAAATACCTGCTGTTATCATCATTAAAAAGGAATCATGAGGCGGCCACACCTCAGTGGTGCCCAGCACTCTAGTTTACAAAGCACAGCACAGAGCCTGGAGCCCTGAGGAGACCTGGGAAGCAACCTGGACCGAGGCTCGCTGCAGACTCACACATGCCTGACCTGGCCTATGTCCTGCTCTCAAGCCAGCAAGTGGCAAGCGATCTTGGCAAAGTGGCACAGGGATCTCGGCAAAGCAGGGTACCTAGAACTGCCTTACCCCACCTCATTTGTCAAAGTGAGAGAGCAGCCGCTCTCACAGCAGGTGATGGGCGTGGCCAGACCCAGCCAGCTTTCCAGTTAGATGCTCCCAGAACCATCCTTTGTTGAGCGGCTGGTCTGTGCTGAGTTTGACTGAAAATGTCACGTTTCCGCCAGTGATGATATGGCCACAGACGGAGGGAGCCGTCTTTAAGCCTGGGTTCCCGGGAAGAGGAGGAGAAGGACATTAATTGGTAGGTGTATTCGGAATCATCACCTGGGAGGCAGGGGGAAGAGCTTGGTGGGTGGAGGAGGAAGCCAGAGCCGGGGGACTCAGTCACACCAAAGAAGGTCTCTGCGCTGCCCTACCCCTAGAGGTGGCCCGCGTGAAGGAATACACAAGGTTATCCCATAGAGAAGCCTTTTCTCTGTATCTGTGGCAACTGGCCAACCTGGGCATGTCTGAGACGTGACAGGAAATGACAAATATGGTTTCTCTGTTGTGTCCAAGAGAGGAAGAAAGGAAAGGAGAGAAGAGAAGGGAAGGAGGGAGGGAGGGAGGGAGAGAGGGAGAGAGGGAAAGAGGGAGAGAGGGAGGGAGGAATCATTTCACCTTCCCCGTTTCTCACTCATTAGCTAGAATGCAAATGTGATATAGGGACCTAGGCAGCCACTTTAGATCATGAGGTGTGGGGCATTGGCCTATGCACAGCCTGGTCTCCAGTCGAGCTGAGATGCTGAACCGCGGGACCCAGTGGTCATAATTTACCTACATGGAATGGAAGGAGTTCTCTCGTGTCTCCTGGAACTCTGGCTTCTGTCTAAGTTACCGCCCCCCACAGCCTCCACAAGAGAAGCATGGCTAGAAGTCACATAGGCAAAGTCCCAAGCTTCTGACCTTCAGGCTAAGCTCCTCCCCAGTTACCTAGCAACAGAAAAGACAGCAGCTCACTTTAAAAGGGGCTGTTTGGCCCGTCCTTGCTCTCTCTCACTCTTCTCTCCTCTCCTCTCCTCTCTCCCTCTTACTCATACTCTCTTTCTCTCTAGTCCTCTCTCTCTCTCTCTCTCTCTCTCTCTCTCTCTCTCTCTCTCTCTCTCTCTCTCTCTCTCTCTCTCTCTCTCTCTCTCTTTCTCTCTCTCTCTCTCTCCCTTCTCTCTTTCTCCCTGCCTTTCTACAATAAAGCTCTAAAACCATAGACAGTCTCTGCTCATCAAGATCCACTGTGCCTACTTTCACCAGTGTGGGAGTCCCTCTTCCCTCTTCCCTCTCTCCCATAACCCCGGGGCTACAGGGAGCAACCCCGGGGCCCCCAGGTTGGGCTGCCCCTTGTCCACCCGCTTGTCAAGTGGGTCAGAGGCTTGGATGCCCACCCAGGGCCGAGTGGAAAGCATCTGGTAGCCCTCCCATGTCTGCCTGTCCAGAGCATAGGTGGAACTCTGGTGAGATGTGGGTCTTCCCTCCCCCCTCTTCCCCTAGGCCCCTTTTTAGTTCCTACAATGAGGTAGGGGCCTAGAATAAGGTGGATGGAGCAACAAGAGAGAAGGAGCCTGGGTCACTAGCATGTCACTCAGCTCCCTTGTCATTCTAAACAACACAGGTGCTACTCTGTCATCTACCATTGGCTTTCTGGTCTCTGTGACAGCTGACTGACAACCTGTTTGGAAGGATTATTTGCTGACTCTCCTTTTTAAAAACTTGTATCTGTGCAGGAAAAGTACAGGGCTTCGTCCTATTCCCTAAACAGTGCAGGGCAATGGCTCTCCCTACAGAGTCTACTCTGCGCTTGGTAGCCCAAGTCGTCCAGAGACGTGTGCTGGCTGGATTTCTGTCAACTTGACACAAAACTGGAGTCGTCTGAGAGGAGGAAACTTCAACTGGGGAGATGCCTCCGTAAGATCGGGCTGTAGGCAAGATCGTAGGGCATTTTCTCAATTAGTGATGGATGTGGGAGGGCCCGGACCATTGTGGGTGGGGCCATCCCTGGACTGATGGTACTGAGTTCTGTATGGAAGCAGGTTGAGCAAGCCACAAGGAGCAATCCAGATAGCAGCACCCTTCCGTGGCCTCTGCATCCGCTCCTGCCTCCAGGTTCCTGCCCTGCTTGAGTGCCTGTCCTGACTTCCTTCAGTGATGGACTATGATGTGGAAGGGTAAGCCAGATTAACCCTTTTCTCCCCAGCTTGTTTTTGGTTCACAGTGTTACATCACAGCAATAGTAACCCTAACTAAGACAAGATACTTTATAGTCTTCAGTCTTTTCTGGGATGTTTGGGGGTTAGACAGACCAAGCATGACAGCGTTTCAGAAAGGAGACAGGTCTGTTTGGGTCTCCGTGTTTGCCTATAAGTTATCTCCCGGGGAAACAGGGGCACAACTCCATCTGGGTGCCCACACCAGTGCCCACGTATTTACTGAAATGTGCTTCCTGACAGATGTGTGTATGAAATCGCAGCGTTAGGCACAAAAGCATCAGACAGCAGTGCCACAGCCAGAAAGTCTAACACAGGGACACTGCCTTTCCTACATACAGTCTGTCACTGACCAAAACCACCTTAGCATGGCACATGACTGTGTTTGATGTGCATTGGGCTTGGGATTTCCAGCAGGCAAGCTCTACTTTGGGAGGCAGGACAAGAGCAAGCGTGGCTCAAGCCAATGTCCCCAAACTCAAGGTGCAAACACCCACAACCCCATTACCTGTTCCATTTCAATCAAGCAGGATGCCTTTGCCTTTGACCAAGTCAATGAGATGCAAGGAGGGTCCTCAATTGTCCTCGGCTACTTCCTCATTTCCCCAAAGCTCCCAGGTTCCTGTTGGTGACTTAATGCAGGGACACTGAATGGATCTAGGGACATCTGCAGCCAAATGGACTCAGAGGACCATGGCATGTGGCTTGTGGCCCACCTTAAAAAAAAAAAAAAAACTAAAACAAAACAAAAACAAATAAACAAAAACAGTCTTATGTAGCCCAGGCTGGCCCAAACTCACTACACAGCCCAGGATGACCTTGAACAGCTGATCTTCCTGCTTCCACCTCCGAGGGCTTGGATCCGAGACGTTCTCCACCGTCTGGAATTGGACTCCTGTCTTTGTGCACATTAGGCAATCTGTCAACTGAGCTGTGTCCCCAGCTGGCTTCCTTATTTGTACTACCGAAAATAGTGTTTCTAGGGTCTAGAGAGATGGCTCAGAGGTTAAGAGCACTGACTGCTCTTCCAGAGGTCCTGAGTTCAATTCCCAGCAACCACATGGCGGCTCACAGCCATCTGTAATGGGATCCAATGCCCTCTAATGATGTGTCTGAAGACAGCTACAGTGTACTCATAGACATACAATAAATAAATAAATAAATAAATAAATAAATAAATAAATAAATCTTTTTTAAAAAAAATAGTGTTTCTCTGTCAACTGGTAGAGGTAGGGGGTCTCTTTTGAGGATAGGAGAGATCTGACAGCACAAGCCTGAAGCCAGGCTCCCTGGTTCCCAGGTCGGAGGCAGGGAAGGGGTGGGGACCAACGTGTGAGTCTACTAACACCCCTTGATGTAAACTCACCTCTCAGAAGAGAGACCCTGGCCCCCGGGAGTCTGTTAGCTTGGGACGAAGATTGTGTCCTGGACGGTGCCCATAAGGGGGTAAGGGTTGCAGGTGTTGTGGTCTGAGCCACACAACTGGATTCTCACATCATCAGTCTTACAGCCCTGTGCCTTTGACTGGAGATAGGCTGCTGGAACCCAACCACAAGGCCATCTGTCCCTGGCGCATCCTGCCCTGTCCTGTTTCACTCTTCCCATCTTCAGTTTTAGCAGACATCTTCCGTCAAGGAATGGATGGAACAAGGAGTCCCCATTTACAGGGAGGGAAATTGAGGCCCACAGAGGGAATCCCAGCCTCATGAAGTTAGGGCACTGTGAAGTGAGGTGCAGCCCCAGGTGTCTCCTATAGTGGGCTCTGTCCCTGTCCTGTGACACTGCCACCTACAGACCCTTCTACGCACCCCCCCCCCATGGCATGACACAGAAGGGCACAGCCACAGCAGGCAATCATACACGGCCTTGCCTTTCCCCGTGGCTTCATCTCAGAATGCAAAAATCATTACGAGGCTCTCGCCCTCTGCCTGTCTCCTTAGAACGCACTTCAGGCAGCTGGCAGGCAAAGTCGAGCCACGGAGCCCTGACTCACTCTCCACCCCAATTACCAGGAGCCATTTGGGAAGGGCTGGTCTCTCCTGGAGCCAGGAAGAGCAACTTCAAACGAAAACCACAGGCAAACGTGGCCCTTTAACCAGGAGGCAGCTACTGTGCTACGGGGTGTGAAGGGAGAGGTTGTGGGACCCACCCAAGCGCCCTGGGGCCTTCTGGGTTCAGGCCCCGAGTCCTCCGCCTTTAAGCAGCTTTGGGAAGAACATCGTGCATCTGTGGCAGGTGCAGATGTTCCTATGACACCAATGTCTTTCAGTCACGGTGACAATCCCTTTAGGTCCCCAGATTCAGGGATCTATATCTGCCCAGACCATCACTGGGTCCTCAGGATGAAGCACGGGACACAGTAGACACTTAAGAAGTGATGTCGAACGGCCAAGATGGCCCATTCTCTTTACTTTTACAAACCCCTCCTCTTGACTTCAGGCCAGGGATTTGAACTCTCGTTTTATAGACAAGGGAATGGGTTCAGTCAAGTTACGTGCCTGCTCTACTTAACCATGAACTGGCTCTCCGGGGACTTATTCTCCTTAACACCACTGTCCCCTCCCTGGTTTCCTTACTGTCTGAACTCACATGCCAGTGTCCTCAGGTACTGTCAGTCGGGGTTCCTTCTTACAACCAGGAAGCCAAGAAACCCACTCTTGAAGAGGAAGGCCCCATCAACGGCTGTGGGTGACACGCACATGTGGACCTAAAGGACTCATCTCTCCCAGCAGCGTCACCCCAGAGGCCAAGCTGTCAGCACGTGAGCCTTAGGTGGCGTTCAGCATCCAGAGAGGGCACAGCTGGGTGACTTCCTGAAGAGACACGGCAGCTGAGAGGCCATGAGACCACAAACAGATGACCCCGAGGTACGACACAGGCTGATCGGGACCAGCGTGGTCTATTCCAAAGTGTTTTGAGTCACCAATAAGGTAAACTTGTTTGTTTGTGTACTTGAATCTAGAGACCCAGTCCTGGTCAGTGTTCCTTGCAGCTGTCTTAGGAACCCAAGAAGAGAGTCTGTCTGAGAAAGAAAAGCTGACATTAAAGCCGTAAAACTGGGTATGAATGGGCCGCCGGGATCACGCTGTGCCTGAATGACTGTGGCTTTCAGTATCCCTTGTGAGTTGAGCAGAGTCTTCTAAACCTGGCTACTGCTGAACGTACCAAACAAACCTAAGCGGCTTCAAGCCTGTCTCTGTGCCACACACATCTCTGTGTAGCCCTGGCTGTCCTGGCACCCACTCTGTAGACCAGGCTGGCCTCAAACTCAGAAATCCGCCTGCCTCTGTTTCACTAGTGCTGGGATTAAAGGCCACTACCACCCGGCATCAAGACTCCTCTTATTGTCTGAGTCTGAGGTAAAAGAACAGGAGGGGGGCTCTGATTCCCTCCAGCCCCCTCCCCCACTTTACATGCCCCCCCTTCCTCTATGGCTCAGAGCAACCAACAACCTCAGAGGCCAGTGTCCAAAGCCGGGGACAGCCAGGTAAGTGGGGCCAATCAGGTTTCCCACTGCCGCCTGCAGGGAGCCAATTTTCTCTCCCACAAAGGACCTCCTGCCTTTAGCGAGCCTGGTAGAGACAGACTTTCCATGGTTCTTAGGCAGTCTGTCTTCTCTGTCTTCAGGGTGCTTCCCCTCTGATCTGCTGTCTCCAGGACACCTATGAAGGTGTCTCAGTTTTCAGAAGTCAGTTGTCAAGTAAGGAGTGTCTTGTGGCCACTTTCCAGCGGACCCCCACCCAGTCTGTAGATATCAGAACCAGAAAGGGAGAAAAAGGGGCTGCTAGTTGCACTGCTTCCGGGCGGTCGGGGTTGGGGTAGGGATAGATTGCTCAACCTCTGTATCCTAGGCAGAGTAATGACCCAATGACCCGTCAAAGAGGTCCACCCCCGGCCAAGTTGGTAGACTTGCCGCCTAGCACAAATGAAGCCCTGGGTTCAAACCCTATCCGCACTTCTATTGGACCGGGTAGCCAGTGCCTCAAACGTCAGCACTTGGGAGGTGCCAGTGAGAGGATCAGAAATTCAAAATCATCCTCGATGACACATGGACTTCAAGGCTAGCCTGGGCTAAGAGATTCTGTTCCACAACACTGCACGCGCACGCGCGCGCGCGCGCACACACACACACACACACACACAAAGATGTCTACCTCCCAATTCTTAGAATCTTTGAAGCTTACAAAGGGGATTTTTGTGATTGGGATTAAGATTCAGTACCTGACCCTGGCAGTGGTGGTGCACACCTTTAATCCTAGCACTCAGAGAGGCAGAGGCAGGTGGATCTCGGTGAGTTCGAGGCCGGCCTAATAAAACAAAAACACAAAAACCAGAAAGACTCAGTGCCTTGGTGCGGGAGAGATCACCAAGTGGCTCAATCCAACCTCTCTCGGGTATAGTAGGGTCAACTGCATGTCAGGTACCAGTGAGAGTGAGCTGTGTTCACTCAGAGGCTGAGGAAGGCTCCACACTGGGGTGTGTGTATGGGGGGTGGGGTGGGTGTGTGTGTGTAGAAGCAGAGATAAGGGACCTGCTGAGAGGATGATATTGACCCTAATCCCAACCCAAGTTGGAATTCTGACCTCCAGAATTGCTACAGAGCCACCAAATCTGTGGTTATTACAACAGCCACAGAAACTAGCCGGAGTACCCAGCCTCGCTTTCTTCACTTGGAAAAGAAAAGACCTTTACCCAAACCACCATGGAATCCTACAGGGCCCACATGACCTCAGCCCCAGCTCCACCAAGCCTGAACTTTAAATCCAGGCTTCCAGTAGGTGCTTGCTGCCAGGGAGTCCAAGGGTGTGGCCTTTGCCTGCTCCTGGACCAGACATAGAGCTCAGCGCCACCTTAGTCTTTCTGTGGACCTTGATCTTGAGCCAGGCAGAAAGAGTAAGGATTAAGAGAGGGCTCTGACAGGGACTGGAAGGAACGAGGCCCAGGCCAGCTGCCAGCCAGACTGCTGGGGTAACTGGATCTGTCAGGATCAGAGCCTGTGCCCAGCTGCCCTAACAAGCTAGGCTCAGCCACTTGTCCCCAATATGCTAATTAATCATAGAAGCCGTAGATCAAAGCAGGGAAAGGGGATTTACTCCATGTGGCCACTTTGGAGAAAGGAACTGAGAAGTCTAGTGACAACCTCCACATTCACTTCTTGCTCCTGAAATGAAGTATAAATAGAGAGGGGCCCAGAGAGATGGCCCGGCAGGTCTTGCCACCAAGCCAGATAGTGAGTTTGGTTTCTGAGACCCTAATGGTAGAGGAAGAAAACTGACCCCTGCAAGCTGTCCTTTGGCCTTCCCATGTACACCGTGGGGGGGGTCTGGATGTGTCCTTTAAATAGAGAGACAGACATATGTGCAACTAAAGCCATGGTCCAGGTGTGGCCAAGCTGAGCCACCCTTCTGTCAGTGTGTCTGTCCTGTAAGTTCGTCTGACAGACTGTCCCAGGCTGTGGCGTCTCCTAGGAGACAAGGGCCCCGGCCTACGTCCTTTTCCTTCTCCTGGCGTGAGACTTGCAGAAGTCAGAATTCCTTGTTGACAACTGCCTGGGCAGTTAGTTACCCTGGGGGACAGAAATGAGCCTCCAAGGGGCAGCTCAGTGGGTGTCACGTGCTTTGGGCTGTGGGGTCCACGTGGGTAGTGAGGTTCAGCCTCAGTTACTAACCTGCAGTAAACCACTGCAGAGCCATCTTGTGTTAGAGATATTCTCTCTCTCTCTCTCTCTCTCTCTCTCTCTCTCTCTCTCTCTCTCTCTCTCTCTCTCTCCTCCCACCCTGCTCATGGCTGAACAAAGGAGTATGGGGAGAGACTGACACTTCCCAGAGCTGTTATGAAGCACAAGGTGAACAATCCCCAAAATCGATAGCAAGGGCCAGGCAGTGGTAGCACACGCCTTGTCTTAACACTCTGGAGGCAGAGGCTGGTGGATCTTTACGAGTTCGAGACCAGCCTGGTCTGCAGAGTAGTGAGTGCCAGGACAGCCAGGGCTATACAGAGAAACCCCGTCTTGGAAAAAAAGAAAAGAGAGAGAGTGTATGGGTTATCAAGGGTTAGAAAGCCAGAAGAGTACTGGGGGCTCCAGAGGGGCTATCCTTAGTTCCTTGAGAATCACCCGCACACCATTGTCCGCTCTGACAACTCCAGGTACCGTGTAAAACCCTAGCATCCAGCTTGGCCATCAGGGAGACGGGAGGAGAAGAGAGGAGAGCTGAGCCCTAGAGGGACAGGGATCTACCTCCCAGGAAAGAAGGCTGAACAGGGCAGGCAAAACTGGGTGACCCACGGCCTCTTGGTCCTGGAGTTATTTGTGAAGTCCCTACTTTGAACAAAACACTGTTTATAGTTTTCTATTTTTTAGATTGTATTAGCCTATTAGCTTCCCCCCCCCACCCGGCCATATTTGCACTTTATCACTGGTCTCTGCTTTCCAGAGGAGAAAGCCACACCCTGGCATAACCTAGCGTAACCCAGCAGGAGTCAGAAGGCAGAGCCTGAGAGCCTGGGACTTGGGACTCCAGCACGCACACTGCGCTCCCGGGCCTTGGGGATCTTGTTAAGAGGCAGTCTGGCTCCGCAGGTCTTGCAGGGCTCCGGAGGCTGCACCTCCAGCCAGGTGACTCTGAGGGGATGCAGTGGCCTGCGGGATGCTGGTCCTTAGGAGGGAGGAACTCTCCACTGAGCCTGCGCACTGCTTATTCCTGTGTCCTGGTGGGGCTGGGGGATCAAACCCAGGGCCTTGTGAAGGCGAGGTAGGTGCTTGGTTGCTCTGCCCGGGCCCTGTAACTGTTATGCTGAGATTTACCTGGGTTGTGTAAGGAAGCTGGGGCTTGAAAAGTTCAATTTGTAGAGGTCGCAGGATGGAAGTGACTGGAAGCAGAGTCTGTGTAGGACGACTGTACTGTCCACGGAGGGGTGGGCCGTGCTGGGGATGGGAATCTCAGCTTTCCCCGGAGGACCGCTGTCATGCAAGGCATCTCTCCTTCAGGTCCCCGCCCTGGACTAGCATTAGTCACTACCAACCTCACAGCCAGCCCTGATTCGCCAGCCCTGATTCGCCTAATCCCCGCTAAGTACCCCTGCCAGCTCACACCCTGACTGCTGCTCATGATCGTCACGGTCACTACAGGGCCAGGTGCACATGCCTTGTCCCGATCACACCACACAAATCCCCCTCCCAAATCCTTGGACTTCAAAAGGGAGGCCCCGCCCCGCCCCACACTATGCCACTGCAAGAATGACATCATTCCAGGTCACATGGGGAAAACCAAGGAACTTCCCGATGGTTGTTCGATGGACTCCCTGCAGAAGCCCTGGAGAGCTGACCAGCTGACTGCTCTCCCTCTTCTGCTAGAGACTAAAGGAATATTCTAGGGACCAATTTCAAGCTTTACAGTTTAGGTTTGGGTCTGGATCCCAGCATTCACTGAGTGTCAAATAAATGAATCTGGCTCAGCCGGGCGTGATGGCACCAGATGGTGCCTTTAATCCCAGCACTTGGGAGGCAGAATCAGGCGGGTTTCTGAGTTCGAGCCCAGCCTGGTCTACAGAGTGAGTTCCAGGACAGCCAGGGCTACACAGAGAAACCCTGTCTCGAAAAACCAAAAAAAGAAAAAAAAGAAATGAATCTGTCTCTTTGAGGGATAACACAGAACCCACAGTGAACTGGTAAAACAGAAAAGATATGGTCTAAAGACTTAGACGTGGGGGATAGAACATTCTGGAATGTATAGAGGGCTCTATATCCCTTGGTGTTTAAGGGATTCATTTTTCAGTTTTTCAACTTTTTAAATTACGTATATGGGTATATGCACATGTTGTGGGTGCAGTACCCAGGGTGTCCAGAAGAGGGCGTCAGATACCCTGGAGCTGGAGTTGTGGAGCTTGTGAGCCGAGAAACCTGGGTGCTGGGTGCTGAATTCAAATCCTATGTAAGAGCACTGGGAGTTCTTTTTTTTTTTTTTTTTTTAAAGAATATGAACCTTGCTATTGAAAAGCTTCTGTAAGGCAAAAGACACTGTCAATAGGACAAAAATGGCAACCAATAGATTGGGAAAAGATCTTTACCAACCCTATATCTGATAGAGGGCTAATATCCAATATATACAAAGAACTCANTGGCCTCGAACTCAGAAATCCGCCTGCCTCTGCCTCCCAAGTGCTGGGATTAAAGGCGTGCACCACCACTGCCCAGCTGCACTGGGAGTTCTTAACCGCTGGCCGTCTCTCCTGGAGACTAGGAGGTACTCCATCTACCCAAGGCTGAGATCTGAACTCAGCCTCATTGAGCTCTGTCTCTAAGGAGGGCTTTGGTGCTGTGGTCCTGGTGCTATGTCATTGAACTGATCCTTCCCATCCTTGGTCAGGGCCAGGTCCGTGCCAGAGCTGTTGGTGGAGCTCTCAGTGCTGAGTCCCCTCTGAGCTGGCCATGCTGACAGCGGTGGCTCTCCTCAGAAGTACCCCTCCCCCCTCTGTCTCCCTTTCTGTCTCTGTCTCTATATCTGTCTCTCTTTTCCTCCCTCCTCTTTCTCTCTCTTCTTTCTTTTAAGATATAATCCTGCTATAAGCTCAGCCTTGAACTCATAGCCTTGAACTCCTGATCCTCCTGCCTCAGCCTCCTAAGTGCTGGGATTACCACTCTGCACCCCTACACAGAGCTTCAAGTCCATTAGGATTGTTCTGAGGTGGGGAGCCCATTTCTGTGTATCATACCATTCTGAACACTGTCTCTGATCTCTCTCTGTTCACCAGATGCCAGTAGTGTGCACATATGTGCATGCATGTGAACACACGTATACACACGTGTACACGTTCCGGAACCAAATGATCAACCCAAGGTCTCTCTGAATCCTGCCATATGGCTTCTGGGAAGGAGCCTTCCAGGCCTAGACCACTACTCTACAAGGATTCTCTCACAGAACCCTCACAGCCACTGAAGGGCGGTCCCTTTGGCTGTCTACATTGAACAGGTGGGGAAACTGAGGCCTGTGCATAGTGGCTCAGCTATCCAAAGCTGTGAGGTCTAGTGGGGAGTGGGGACACGTTCGTGGGTTCTTTGCTTCTGCAAGTGCAGTGAGTTTTGGCAGGTAGGCATATGCTTGTGACAGGAGCTGCTGTGGTGGGGGCCTGGTGTTTCGATAGACTGTCACCATTGGATAGTTTGGGGCACCTAAGAAAAACGTGACACCTGTGCCTGCTCTCTCAGGCGTCACCAGTTTCTCTTCTGAATCATCCTCATGTGCAGACACACAGAGGCACAGAGACAGACAGAGAGACAGACACAGAGACACACACAAACAGACATATAGACACACACAGGCACACACACACACACAACACACACACAGAGCATACAGATGCACACAGGCACAGAGACACACACAGGCACACACACACACACA
>NC_034595.1:91834191-91836235 GCF_900095145.1 Mus pahari
CACACACACACACAACACACACACAGAGCATACAGATGCACACAGGCACAGAGACACATACAGACTCACATTCGAGCATTCACACACACACACACACACACACACACACACAGAGGCACGCACACACACAAAGCTGACTTCTGCCCTGTTTCTCTGTAAACTCCGAGTTGTAAGGTCTGTGCCTTCCCAGCCTCCTCTCCCACCAGCTGCTTCACCCGATTCAACTGGTTCCCACGCCAGCATCTGCTAAAGGGTCACGTGGTCACTCCTCTGTCCTCATGAGCCCTCTTTGAGCTCTGGAAGATGGCTCTCCCTTTTCCTTGAGGCACTGTCTTTCATCAACTCCCTCACAAGGCACAGCGGCCTTCCCTCCCTGGAGCCTCTAAACACAGGAGGCTCCAGCACATCTGGCCAGCTGCACATCTCAGATGCAGCCCAGATCCTGAGGGTGTGGCTCAGTGGCACAGTAGATCCTAGGGGAATGGTTCAAACAGAGCTGGCGTTGTTGCCCAGTGGAACAGACTTTGGGGTCACAGCTCCGTGAAGCAGCCCCTAGGGGGGTGGCTCAGTGGCACAGGGTGTGGCTTCAGGGTACAGCATGCAAGAGGCTCTAGGTTCAACCCCTAGCACCCATTGCAAAACAGTAATGCTTAGGACCGGTCAACTCTATACTTTGCCATAAAGTTTTATTGATGCAGTCTCAGGTGTACCCCAAAATGCAAGAATTATACCACTTCCCAGTTACCCTCACTCACCTCACCAGATTTTCTATATTCTAACAAAAACATTGTTCTTCTCCCTCTCCCCCGTTTTACATTTTTCTCTCTGCATCTTTCCTCTCTTTTGCTCTTCTTCTCTCTGCCTTTCTCTTTCTACTCTGTCTATATTTATACTTATATTTTTATATATGGCACACTTTTAATAAATCACATATGTTTATTATGGTGGTTTGATTGAGAATGGCTCCCATAGGCTCATGTTTGAATACTTGGTCTCCAGTTGGTGGAACTGTTTGGCAAGGATTGGGAGGCGTGGCCTTGGTAGCTATTCCCCGACCCCCATGTCCTCCCCTCTCCCTGATGCCTGGTAGCTGTGACTCAGAATGTGAACTCCAGCTTCCGCGCCATGCCTGCCTGCCTGCTGCCATGCTCCCTGTCACGATGGTCATGGACTCACCCTCTGAAAGCCCCAAATAAACCCTTCTAGAAGTTGTTTTGGTCATGGTGTTTTTCTTATCACAGCAGTAAAAAATGACTAAGACATTTATGTCTGTATCTCCTGTATATTAACCCAAGCTGCCCATCAGTCAGTTACAGCCATGACAACCTTCATCAGGAATGGATCTATTATGTATGAAAGCGGAGGGAATTAGCATGGACACACTATGGAGCCACAGAGATGAGGTTTCCACACTTCTCCGTGTAGTCTCCCTATGAGCCGAAGAGCGGCCAGCGTCTTGTGTGACATCCAATCATGGCCCTTCTTTTTTTTTTTTTTTTTTTTTTTTTTTGAGACAGGGTTTCTCTGTATAGTCCTGGCTGTCCTGGAACTCAGAAATCCGCCTGCCTCTGCCTCCCGAGTGCTAGGATTAAAGGCGTGGCCACCACGCCCAGCTGATGGCACTTCTTCCTTTTCTTTGTAGCTGGACAATTTCTTGGCCTGAGTTTTAAGGCCCAGATGACAGGATATGTCCTGGTGAATTGTTTGTGGCTGTCCTGTCAGGTGCCTGCCCTGCCCCCCACCCCCACCCAGGTCACTCCAGCACATACATTCTTTCTCTTCTGAAAATTCCTGATGAAATAGTGGCTCAGGTTTTCTTGTCCCCTTTCTCTGTCACTTCTAATGTCACCTCTTCTGACGACTCACCCAGAGAAGAAGGAGGTTTCTTTTTCCCAGTGACAACATCCTGCTTGGGGGGTGGGGGGCGTGTCACAATTTCTTTTCTTTTTATTTTTTTCTTTTCTCTTCCTTCTCCTCCTCTTCTTCCTCCTCCTCTTCCTCTTTCTCTTCTTCCTCCTCCTCCTCCTCCTCCTCCTCCTCCTCC
>NC_034595.1:91836340-91838732 GCF_900095145.1 Mus pahari
TTCTTCTTCTTCTTCTTCTTCTTCTTCCTTTTAGGACAACATCTTACTCCGTAGCCCTGGCTGTCCTAGAAGTCACTCTGTAGACCATAGTCTCCCAGAACTCAGAGATCAGCCTGCCTCTACCTGAGTGCTGGGATTATAATCACAATTTTAATGTGTCTTTTTAAAATTACAATTTAATTTTACTCTGTGTACATGTATACGTGAGCCCACGTGTGGGAGTCAGGGGTAATCTTTGAAAATCAGTCCTCTCCTCCCACTATGTAGGTCCCAGGGTCAAACCCAGGTCATCAGGCTTGGCAGCAATCGCCTTGACCTGCTAAGCCTTCTCACTGGCCCCTTTAATATGAACCAACATGTTCTCTGCAGGGTGTCTGACCCTCGCTTCACTCTCCTTTCCTCTGCACCTCCAGAGTTTGTTTCTGGTGTGCCTGGAACCTGTTGGTGCCACAGAAGTAGAACTTGGAGACCCTCAAGGCCAAGGGCCTCACTCTCTTCTCCACACACAGATCCTGGCTCTCCCACCTCAGCCCCTGCCCGTAGACCCCATGACCAGAGAGGCAGCTGGAGAAGCAGGAGCTGGGATTCAGACCAGTGTGTGAATCCATCTTGGAAGCATCCCCGACTGCTCACATCCATCCCCAGGCCACACTTAGAACCCTCGGGCAGTAACAGGCTTCTTCTTCTTTCCTTTTTTTTTTTTTTTTTAAATTTATGCATAATTTCTATTCACATGTGTGTTTAACTGCATTCATGTGGGGGGAGGGGCACGCGTGCATCACCTGTGTACAAAGGCCACAGAGGCCAAAGAACTTTGGGTCTTTTAGAACTGGAGTTACTTGTGGCTCTGACTCACCCAATATGGGTGATGGGAACCAAACCTGGGTCTTCTACAAAAACAGTAAAAACTTCTCTTTTGTTCTTGTTTTGTTTGAGACAGAGTTTCTCTGTGTAGCCCTGTCCATTCTGAAACTTGCTCTGTAGAGCCTCAGAACTCAGAGATTCGGCTGTGTCTGCCTCCCGAGTGCTGGGATTAAAGGTGCGTGTCACCACCACCTTGTAAAAGCTTTGAACAGCTGAGCTGTTTCTTCAGCCCCGGAAGCATCCTTCTGTATCTCCCTCTGGGCTCACTCCTACCTGGCCTTCAAGACCCAGTCCAAAGCTCACCCCTACCTAGTATGAGTCCCAGAAGCAATTGACATTTGGTCTTGAGTGCTCCTTTCTAACACTCCCTCTCTGTTCTAATGGGTTTGCTATTGAAGCCTCTATAAGTGTCCCACCAGACTTGGCACTCCTTGGAGACAGAGCCTGAGTCTAGAATCTAATGCAGTACCAACCCTGTACACGCAGGACTCTCTAGTGTCCTGGCAGAGTCTGTGGATAGGGAAGAAAATGGGCCAATACATCTGAACATAAATTCTTAAAATAACAACATGCTTGGGGCTGGAGCAATGGCTCACCTTAGCAGTGAAGATCATGGCTGTTCTTCCAGAGGACCCAGGTTCAATATCCAGCACCCACATGGTGGCTCACACCCCTCTGTCACTCCAGAGGAATCTGACATCCTCACACAGACACATGCAGGCAAAGCACCAGTGCACATAAGAGGAAATCATTTAGTAAAAAACAACAACGTGCTTAAGCTGTGTTTCAGGAGAAGCCTCTAGAGTCCACCCAAGGACTCTCTGAAACTGGCTTTTCAAGAATAGACATGTGGAACCAGGGAAGAGCACTTCCTGATGTGCGTGCACAAGGCCCTGGGTGTATTCCCAGGACTGTAAGAAAAAGGAAACTTCTGGAAGGTGTGGTGGCATATAGCATGGGCTTTTCACAGACTCACCAGCAGTAGGCATAAGGACATGGAGTCTTCCCAGATGTCTTTTAAACTTGACCTGGTTATTCCAGCCTACGATGCAAAACGTGACTAACTCTATACCTCTCAGCTTATCTGTTCTCCTCTACATCTGCTCCCAGATCTTGGTCTCTTCTTCTCTCAGCATCCCTATGTCTGGAAGTTCAGCCCAAGCTCTTAGCCATCAGATCTCTCGTACAACCAATCAGCAGCGAGACCACCTCTGCTACAGTTCTAGGTTGCCTTCAGGCAGATGACAAAGAATGAATGCTCAGAAATATCAGGCCAGTGAGGGGCCATAGAAATGACAATAGCAAGATTTGCTAGCATTCAGCTCTCTGTCTGCTGGTGCAGATTTAACAATTGAAAACACAGAGACAGCCGGGGGCGTGGTGGTGCATGCCTTTAATCCCAGCACTCAGGATTTCTGAGTTCAAGGCCAGCCTGGTCTACAAAGTGAGTTCCAGGACAGCCAGGGCTAGCTATACAGAGAAACCCTATCTTGAAAAACCAAAAAGAAAGAGAGAGAGAGAGAGAGAG
>NC_034595.1:91838837-91841627 GCF_900095145.1 Mus pahari
AGAAATTAAGAAAGAAATTAAGAAAGAAAGAAAGAAAGAAAGAAAGAAAGAAAGAAAGAAAGAAAGAAAGAAAGAAAGAAAGAAAGAAAGAAAGAAAACACAGAGACATACTATCATACAAAGTTAAAAAGTCACCCTGACAATGGTACACACATGTAAGCCCAGCACAGGCAAGTAGATCCTGATTTCAAGCTTGGGCTATAGTGTGAAAGTGTCTCAAAAAGAAAAAAAAGTGACTGCGGTGCTGTGGTTAAAAGTGCTCCCTGCTTTTCCAGAGAATTTTAGCTCAATTCCCAGGCCTAAGTCAGGTAGCACACACCTACACGCGCGCGCACGTGCACACACACACTCACTCTCACACGCACTTGAGCTCATACACACAAACCACGTAAGTGGCCAGTAAAGTTAACAAGATGCAGAAGCAGCAACTGAAACAATGTATTAATTGGCACAATGTACTTTCCCTAAAACTTTTTTTTTCCTTTTTAAAGACCTATTTATTGACTTTATGTATATGAGTACCTCGTAGCTGTCTTCAGACACACCTGCCGAGGGCATCCGATCCCATTACAGATAGTTGTGAGCCTCCATGTGGTTGCTGGGAGTAAACTCAAGACCACTGGAAGAGCAGACAGTGTTCTTAACCATTGAGCTATCTCCCTCCCCACCCCAACCCCCTGCTAAATCTTTAAGCCTTTGTTTGACGGCTGACAGTCCACTACAGCTTGCTGCCCATAGGATCATGTGGACATTTGTCTTTTTAAAATTAACTTCTTTTTTAGCGTTTATTTCTTTTTAGGTATGTTGGTGTTGTCCCTGCAAGTCTGTCTGTGTGAGGGCGTCAGAGTCCCTATGATTGGAGTTACAGACACTTGTGAGCTGCCATGGCGGTGTTAAGAATCAAACCCAGGTCCTCTGCAAGAGCAGACAGCACTCCGATCCATCACTCCAGCCCCATGTTGGCATGTTTCTCTGAGGGGTATTTGGAAAGGGGAGTTTGGATCACGACATCTCCGTATTATCCACTACTAAAACCAGTGGAGTTGGCTGGGGGCTGGGGCTGTAGTCGGGACATTCCAGAGGCTAAGGCAGAAGCCACAAAATTCCCATCCAGCCTGAGCTTCTTAGTAAGATGCTGTCTTGAAAACAAACGGGTGCTAGAGACACCGCTCAGTTGGTAGAGTGCTTGACATACAACACGGAGGACCAGAGTCTGGACCGCGAGTGCCCAAGGACCCAAGTCTGGACTGCGAGCATCCGGGGACCCGAGTCTGGACTATGAGCACCCGAGGACCTGAGTCTGGACCGCGAGCACCCGAAAACCTGAGTCTGGACCATTTGTTGAAGATGCTTTCAGGATTGTTTTAGATTCCTGTTTTTGTTGTTGCTTTTTTCAAAGACTTGAAGTTCTTATCATACAGATCTTTCACTTGCTTGGATGGAGTTACACCAAGAGATTTTATACTATTTGTAACTATTGCGAAGAGTGACCTTTCCCTGATTTCTTTCTCAGCCCCGTTTGTCATTTGTGTATGGGAGGGCTACTGGTTTTTTGAGTTAATTTTGCATCCATCATCATCATTTGCTGATGATGCTTATTAGCTGTAGGAGTTCTCTGTTAGAATTTTTGGGGTTGCTTATGTATACTATCATATCATCTGCAAATAGGGATATTTTGACTTCTTTGAAGACAATATCAGAAGACAGAAAGATCTCTCATGCTCATGCATAGATAGAATCAACATAGTAAAAATGGCCATCTTACCAAAAGCAAGCCACAGATCCAAAGCAATCCCTATCAAAATTCCAAAACCATTCTTTATAGACCTTGAAAGGACAATTCTCAACTTCACATGAAAAGCAACAACAAAAACAGGAATCTAAAACAATCCTGAACAAGAAAATAGAACGTCTGGAGGAATCACCATCCCTGACTTCAAGCTGTATTACAGAAAAATATGAATAAAGACCTCATGGTATCTGTGTTAAAACCAAGCAATGGAAGTGAATCAAAAACCCAGAAGCCCACATACCTACTGACACCTGTTTTGGTTTTGTCTTATAAAGAAGCCAGAAATATACAGTGGAAAAAAAGAAAGCATCTTCAACAAATGGTGCAGGTCTAACTGGATGTCAGTATGTAGAAAGATGCAAATAGCTCTATATCCATCACCCTACACAAAACTCAAGTCCAAGAGGCTCAAAGACTTCAATATAAAACCAGATACACTGAACCTGATAGAAGAGAAATTGGGGGAAAGCCTTGACCACATTGGCACAGGAGACAGCTTCTGGAACAGAACACCAGCCTGAACAGAACATAGTGCTTAGGCACTAAGATCAACAGTTAATAAGTGGGACCTCATGACACTGAAAAGCTTCTGCAAAGCAAAGGACACTGTCAAACGGACAAAACGGCCTACAGACTGGGAAACCCACATCTGGCAGAGGGCTGACAAACTGGCCTACAGACTGGGACAACCCACATCTGGCAGAGGGCTGATATGCAAACCCCAAAAGGGTCACGCCCCACAGATTGAGAACCACTGGTTTAGAGACTATTTGGGGGAGGGGTATGTGTGTTAACATTTTTTTTCTAGGCTCTGCCCCACAGTTACCTGGTTAGAGCCAAGTGTGCCTGACTCACTATAAAAGGGGCTGCTTGCCCCCTCCTCTCCCTCATGTTCTTCTCTTGCTTTCTTCCCCCTCTGTCCCTTCTCTCCCTATTCCCCTACCTCCCTCCTCTCCCTCTCCCCTCTCCCCTCTCCCCTCTCCCCTCTCCTTCTCCCC
>NC_034595.1:91842064-91855114 GCF_900095145.1 Mus pahari
CCCTCTCCCTCTCCCTCTCCCTCTCCCTCTCTCCTCTCTTCCCAATTCCCCTCCCCATACCCTGAATAAACTCTATACTATACTTTATATGTCTGATCCCTCTGGGGAGGGGGGGAAGCAATGCCTCAGCATGGGCCCGCAGAGGCACCCCCTTCCACCTCACCACACTCCACCAAGCACACCCCTGGTTCTTTCTTTTTCATAAAACACAACAATATGACTTTGATACACTGTTTGTTTTGAACGCCTAAGGAAACTGTCCCTCTACTCTCATCACAAGGCCTCGAGGGAACCAAACCTGCACCCCAAAGTGGAACAACAGCTGTGGGAGTAAAAGCAGAGTCACCTTCCTGCTGACTCAGGGAGGGCAGTGCCATGTGACCCAAGGGACCAGGCTGCACGGGGCCTGCGTAGGCTGCACGGGGGCCTGCGTGGGCTGCACCTGGGCCTGCGTGGGCTGCACCGGGCCTGCATGAGCTGCACAGGGCCTGCGTGGGCTGCACGGGGGCCTGCGTGGGCTGTACCTGGGCCTGCGTGGGCTGCAACAGGCCTGCGTGGGCTGCAACGGGCCTGCATGAGCTGCACGGGGCCTGCGTGGGCTGCACGGGGGCCTGCGTGGGCTGCACCTGGGCCTGCGTGGGCTGCACCTGGGCCTGCGTGGGCTGCAACGGGCCTGCGTGGGCTGCACCGGGCCTGCATGAGCTGCATGGGACCTGCGTGGGCTGCACGGGGCCTGTGAAGACTGCACCCAGCCTGCGTGGGCTTTGCTCCGTCCTGCTTGCCCACTTGCTCACTAAATTCTTGTAGCCACTAGGTATAGAACTTTCACCACTCACCTTTATCAATGGGGAAACTGAGGCACAGGAAAGCATAGTTGGCCTGGGGCTTCAAAATCCAGGCGCTTCTGAGTTGAGATTCTGGGCTGAGTCCTGCTAGACATTAAGCCCCGCTCCCCTGTTCCTAAGGAAGGAGACCCTCTTGTTCTCCTGCTCTGGGCTTCAGCAGAGCTTCTTGGGTTCCCAGAGCCTCCTGCTGCTGCTGGTGGAGGGGTGGAGTGATGAGGGGAGGTCGGGAGGTGTGTGGGGGCAGGGTCCATGGCATTCACCCAAAGTCTCCAGGAATTGTTCCAGAAAGTTCTTTCATCTCCACACGGCCTCTGTGAGGTCACCCAACTGATCCATGCGGCCACTGTCACCTGAAGCATAACCTCCCACCTGTATGTCAGCCAACATCAGGTGACATCGACACCTCTGCCTCCATGGGCACCGAGACACCCGTGTGTAAACCACACACAAACACATCATTAAAAAAAAAAAGTTAACTTTTAAAACAATGAATCAATAACCCAGACCCACGGAGTTATTGACAAACACATCATAGTGATAGGATGGACCTAGAGGACCCGCCTCTACTGCCCAAAGTGCCGCGTGATGGCAGCCAGGTTACTGGGTCCCTCTTTTGGGTTCTCTGTTGTTCCTCTGACCAGAGAGCAGGTCTCACCCTGGGACCTGGCACTGACCTGACACAAAAGGAATCCCTGACTCCCAACCTAAGCCCTAGGGAGCAAGAGGTCGGACAGCTGCAGGGGCTTAGTCACAGAGAACGATGGTTCCTGCGCCTTCACAATGGGGAGCTGGTGCCACCTTGTGGTCACTGCCTCTTCCAGCCTTCGAGGGATCATTTCGTTAAGTATCTTCTAAGTATCTTCTGGGGGGGTGGTGGTGCCTGGTGAACTGTAGATTTTGGCTTACTCCATCAAATGTTGTGCCATCATCATCATCATCATCATCATCATCATCATCGCCATCATCATCATCGCCATCATAGTCCTTGCCGATACCACCCCCCACTGCCCCTCGGTCACCAGTGGGCCCATCCACAGGGAGAAGAGAAGACACCACGGAGTCTTCTGGGGGAAAGGGCAGATGTGAGGAAATGAGGCAAGCCCAGGCCTGCCGGTTCCTGGCACAGCCATAGTGGGAAAAGCAGCCACCTCCATCTCAAGTCCTCTCTGGTCTCTAACCCACCAGGATGCCTGTCCCCACGGGGAAGTCACACCATCACCGAGTTCCAGAGCTTCCCATGGCTTCCCGGGACCTTCAGATAGAGCCCAAGTCTCAAGGCAGAGCCAGGCTGTTCCTCATACTATGGACATCACTTCGGGTGTCTATGAAAATAGCCCGGTGAGAGGCCCCTTTGGAGAAACCTCCATGTCAGCATCTACCTGCAGAGGATGTTAACCGCCAGCCAGCAGGGCTGGGCTGGGTGCCAGGCCACAATGGGCTGAGCAGTTTGCATCTGTCACTTCTGTCATCTGCAATCACACAGTCTGGGTGCTGCAGGGATTATCTTCATAGAGACAAAACCAGAGAGGGCCCCAGATAGCGAGGACCAGAGTCAGATATGACCCCGAGTCCACCAAACCCTCCATACGGGAAAATGTCAGCGCCTGTCCTGGCACAGCATTGGAGCTTTGTGTCATGGCCGTTGCCTCAGGCAGGCCCTGTAAGATGAGACTCAGACCATGGCAAAGTACTCGCTTTCCCCGGACGAGTGGGGTGGGTGGCCTTGCTCGCCCTCTAGTCTTGCTAAAATGTTGAGTTCCAGGTTCCTGGAGAAACCTTGCCTCAAAATAATAATAATAATAATAATAATAATAAAGGTGGAAAGGCTGGGACCACAGAGATGGTTCAGCTCAGCAGTTAAGAGGCTGCTCTTCCAGAGGACCGTCACCCACACGGCGGCTCACAGCTGTCTATAACTCCAGTTCCGGGGGATCCATGCCCTCTTCTCGCCTCCTAGGACATCATGTATGCACACAGTACACAGATATACATGTAGTCAAAACACTCATACACACACCATGTGAAATTAATAACTTAAGGTAGAAGGTGATAGAGGAAGGCTCCTGTCGTTGACCTCTGACCTCCACACACACACAGGTGAGCATACCCACATACAGATATGCACACACCAGATAGAGGAGGGTCTACTGAAAACCAAAAACAAACAAAAAAGATGTTCTCATTGACCATTGGGGGTAGGTCCTGGATGGTCATGCTTTTAAAACAAAATTTTCCCCAGTCACAAGGCATTTTTAAAAAATTCTTGCTTGTATGATACCCTTGGTGAACTGCCCACATCAAGGCAGGCTCACAGATATTTTAAGTCACCTCCGGTCAGGCTCCCTGCAACAGAGCGGAGCACCTGGCAGAGGAGGCCGCTCCTCCAGGCTCAGGCTCTCTGGTCCCACGTTTGACAGGAGTTGTATTGGAGGAGTGGCCCAGGACCGTCAGTGCTGGGAACTGGCCAGATTTGAGCCTGGCTTTTGTTGGCACCCTCCTAAAGGCACTGAGAGATGCCATGTGGATTTTCTAGGCTCTGGGAAAGCAGCTGGAGCAACCGTAATGTGCGAGACCTCCGGCCCTCAATCCACCGACAGCTGTGACCACTTCAGCTATGTTAAACCCTTGGGCTCTGAAAGCCCCTATCCCGTCAAGTCAGGCACTGGGCCCAATGGGGTGAGCCAGAATCAGGTCAGAAGCCTGCGTGTGGGTGCCGAGAGAGGGGCAGGTTACATAAGGGGAGGCGCTTTGTATCCTGAGTATTGGACCATACTCTGCCAGCATTTTCTGAATACCGTCTCATTTAATATCAGTTCATATCTTCCATTATGCTGAGAGATTATCTATAAGCTTTCTAGAGGCAGGCAAGCCACCCTCACCCTGTCCCCACCCAGGTTCCTGCACTTCTACTGTCAGGAGCTATGTGCCCCTAAGTTAGTTCTTCATCCTCTCTGTGCCCTCGTTCTTCATCTCAAGAGTGACAGGGTTCCTGGAAAGATAAAATAATTTAATTCTAATGCTTTGGCGAGTATCATTTGGGTGCAGTGTGGGGCACAGAAACCACATAAGTAATGAATGCACCACACACCGCCGTCATTTCTGCCCAGCTGGGTAACCACAGCCTTTGCCTGATCGCACAGCCCTGACTTTGCTGGGACTCACTTGCTTGACAGGAGACACGCGCTTACTTGGAAGGAGTGAGTGACACACAGGGCCGTTTTGCCCCTGTTGGAGGTGGGAACTCTTGCTTGCATGCAGAGGGGTCCTGAGACCCAAGCCCACCTCTGCGGGGCAGGGTTTCCCAGTCTGGTGCCTCTTGGAGTCTTTCCCTCTTGCTGCCTCCTGATTGGAGAATGCTCTCCCAGGGACCAATCAAAAGTTAGCAGCTTCTCCCAGGATCTGAACCCCAAGCCTTTCAGGAGACAGTGACCCCTCTGGCTGGGATTCTGGCTCTCTGCTTCTCCACCCACATTCCTCCTAGATCCCTGATACCCACGAACAGCTGGGGTCCTTACCATCTCCTAATTTGGGCATCTGGAGAAGAAGGGTGGAGTCGAGGGCTGGCTGGGCGTGCCTGGGCATACCTATGAGCAATGTGTTTAATTCAGTGCGCCCTTTGCTGGGGCTCCCTTCAGACCCCCTCCCTCTCCAACATTCGTCCCTCCACCCACCCTTCAGTTTCCATTCCCTTAACGAAAAAGCCACTTCCTCAAACTGCACAGCACCAGGGTTGAGTTCAGAGAGAAAGGGCCTGAGGATGGGGTTTAGAGTGGTTCAGACCCCACCCCTGCCTCTAGATGTCACGGTGCACCTTGGCCTTCCAGGACCATACAATGACCACTGCCTTGGCACGCATTTTGGTGTCGCAGGCTGGAACCCTAATCCTCTGCCCCGTCAGTCCATTTTCCTTCATCCAGGCACATCCTCCCAGCCACCGGGAGCCACCCAAATCTCCATCCATAAACACCACTCAGATCAGTCCTCTCCTATCGAGCCCTCTCACGCCCCATCCGGGGTCTTCACTACTGGCTCCTGCTCACCGTTGTCTGGCGCGGCCAGAATGCATTCCCAGATAGCCCCATTCCAGGCTCATGCCTGGGCTTAGCATTCTGGTCCCTGCCAGGGCCACAGTTCTCCCCCACTCCACCCCACTCCCTATGTCTCATGGCAAAGTGGATCTAATATGGGGTGTCCAGCTTCCCGAAGGTGTCCAGGAGGCTCCTCTCCACCCCCTGGTGTTGCCAAGATCTTTAGTTTAAGAAGTCTCAGGGTTTCATTTGAGAAGCATTCTCCAGCCCCAAATTGGCTTTGGTTGCCACCTATTCACTCCTGCCCTGTCCCTTCGGCTACTCCTGCCCCGCATTTTCTGCCCCTCCGAGCTGGAGGGGGGCGTCCAGAAAGGGAACTTTACTGAATAAAAGAATGAACAAGCCAAACACGGAAAGCAGGAAAGCAGGAATTGACAACTTGCGGGCAGAGGCGCTTGGAGGGCGGGGCCAAGCTTGACCGACAGGCTTGCAGACCCAATCCAAGAGGAGTCCGGCGGGCAGCCGCGCCCACGCCCCGCCCCCCGGCTGCAGCTTAAGGCCGCCGGCTGCTGGGCAGCGAGCGCAGGCGCAGCGGAGGGCTTACCTGCAGCAGGTGCTCATTCCTGGGAGCAGCGCGGACTGCAGCCGCCTCTGCGTGGGGGAAAGATGCTGCGGGAACGGACCGTGCGGTTGCAGTACGGGAGCCGCGTGGAGGCGGTGTACGTGCTGGGCACGCAGCTCTGGACCGATGTCTACAGGTGAGCCGAGAGAGCGAGTTACCCTCTCACCTACCCTTCACAAACCCTGTGACCCTGGACCTGGCTTTAGTATCCCGGTTGCCCCTCAATTGAAGAGCCTCAGAAATCCAGAGACGGCCCAGGCCAGGATCCACTTCCATGCAATTCTGCGGCCCCTCTAAGACACCCAGTTACAGCCCCTGTCACAGCCTCCTCTCTGAGACTGCTCTCTAAACCTGTCCTTCTCGTGCCTGGTCTTTCCAGCCCCTCTCCTGGGTGACCTCAACACACATGGGCTCTCTGTAACACGCCCCTTTTACTCCCCCATCCCTTCGTGGCTGACCTTTCACCCCAGCCCAGCCTCCTCCTCCAGTGGATTTCCTACCCCTGCAAGCAGAAACAGCCTGGGATGTGCTGGGGACTGGCTTGCCCAAAGGGGAGCTGCCCACGTGGAATCTGGCCTGGTACTTATCCGATTTCACGCTCCGGGGGGTTGCTGGTGGTTGCCTGTCCCGAGGCACTGGCTGTGAGCTGTGTCCCCAAATGCCTTTTCTGACTTCACCCTGAGATCAGAGAGGGGTCACTTTCCACCCACTGTGGCCCCGGGAGCCAGGACCCGTTCCTCCCCATCTTCTCTGCCCACACGCTCGATGGGGGTTAGGGTACCTGAGACAAAAGGATGAAGGAATGGCGCAGAGGGTGTCCCACAACCCCAGGGAAACGGACAGGGTATAGTGTGGGACCTCGGAAAGGTGCTAGGGGGAAGCCATCTGCTCCGAGCCACTCTCAGTGTTCTGCCTTTCGAGGGTGGGAGGGCTTCGTGCTGGGGGGGGGAGGGGCATGCGGGATTCTGAGGTGAGACCCTGTGCCTGTACATCCTCTATGGGCCGTGTTCCCAGACCATTCTGACACTAAAGCGCCTGACTCGGGTGGGCATCCCAAAGCCCACCTGAACGCCCCCTCGTGCTCTCCTGCCCGCTCTCCAGCTCCTTCCCAGCTGCACAGCCGCTTCAACAGGAGGCCCTGGCCCCGCTGGTCTCAGCAAGCCTGAGATGGGGCCCCTCTCTGCTCCTTTAACCCTTAAGCCTCAGCCCTAGCCTTCACTTCACCTGGGCCTGGACTTCAGTGGTCCTTCATATAGACCCCCAAAGCAGGATTGTAGCACAGGGGTGGGGTATGGTCTAGGCGCCAGTGGCCTGGGAGGGTGCCCATCTCTCCCCGCTCCCAACTGAACTGGGCACTGCCAAGGGGTAGGCCGGGATCCTGGGCCCTAAGCCACAGTTGTCACCATGCCTGTCTGCTTGCCTGCCAGGGCACCGTGGGGACTGTCTGAAAGACTGGCATGCTGCCTCTGCTGGGGGCTGAGGAACAAAGGGGGTCTGTGCCTGAGTCCTTGTCCTTGCCCCACCTAAGCAGAGAGAGGCCCCGCATAGTGGAGGGCAAGGGGGCGGCAGGTGTCCACCAGCCTCAGCCAGGACTCACAGTTCCAAGAGAGTTCCCCAACACCAAGCGTCAGCACAGCCTAGACCATAACCTGCCCAAAGGAAGCTGAACGCAGGCCACGATTGTCGTTGCAAATGTTGTAGTAGTCTACCTTTAAAAAATAAGTTAACCAGACATGGCGGTACACACCTGCAATCCCTACACACCAGAAGCTGTGGTCAGAGGACCACAAGCCGAAGGCTCATTTAGACTACTCAGTGAGTTCCAGCTCAGCTAGGGCCACACAGCATGACCCTGTCTCAGTATATCCCCAACACATGCATGCGTAACTCCAACAGGAGAAAAAACGGCCCCGTAATCTCAGCACTGGGATGGGAAGCAGAGGCAGGAGGATCCCTGTAAGTTCAAGGCCAGCCTGGTCTACATAGTGAGTTCCAGGACGGCCAAGGCTACACAGAGAGACCCAGTCTCCCACTCCACCTCTAAGAAACACTCATAAAAGTTATTTATTGTAGTTAGCACTGGAAGCTGGGTGTGTGGCGCACACCTTGAACCCAGCACCTGAGAGGCAGAGGCAGGGATGGAGCCCTGTGAGTTTGAGGCCAGTCTGGTCTACACGGCAACCTCCCAGCCAGACAGAGCTGCCTAGTAAGACCCTGTCTCAAAACAACCAAAAGAAAAGAAAAGTTGGAGCTGGAGAAATGGCTCAGAGGGTAAATGCGTCGCTGTAACCATGAGGATCTCGGTTTGATCCTCAGGTTCCCATGTAACAAGCTAGGTGTGGCTGTGGGCTCCTGTGCTCTGTGGGGAGCAGAGATAGGAGGTCGCTGGGGGCGTATCAGCTTAGACCCAGGGTCAGTGAGAGCCCCTGCCAGCATCTTCCCCTGGCATTCATGTCTACTTATCACACCCACCCCCAACACATACACACATACACACACACACACACACACACACACACACACACATACACACACACATTAGAGAGATGGAATTACTTTAATGCTCATGCAATAGTTTGTTGAGCCCAGTGTACCCAGAGTCCCGTCGTTGTCGTCGCCGTCGTCATATGTGATGATGGAAGATAGTTCATGAGAAAGCTGGTGCTCTTCGCCCGTGACGCTTTGTGACCCTTAAAGTTCATCTGGAGTGATAGTGAGCTGCTGGTTGCTCTGCAAGGGTCCCACGGTCACCTATGCTGACGGCCACTGTCCTGGACAGCGCATGTCTGGACCAGAGATCCAGTGTCTCTCTGGGTAATTCTTTGCTGAAGGGACTGTTGTGTACAGTGTAACGTAATGATTGGTACTCCTGCCTCAGTTTACCCACTGTGAGTAGCAGCCTCACTCCTACCCGATATGACAACCAAAAATGCCGCCAGACAATATCAGATATCCCGGGGAAAGGAAGTCATGTGTCAGGCAGAAAGGGACTTCCTTCATCAGGACATGTCCAGCATCTGCAGGGACAAGCCTCTTCTCAGGGGGAAAGGGGTCTTAGCACTAGGAAGGGATGCACTGCCCCCTCTTGGTTCTGAGTCAGACCTGGAAGATGCTCTTTGAGCATCCTGGTTTGCAGACCAAGAAAAAGAGACTCAGAAAGAGGAATACATTTGCCCGGTGACAACCAGGACACGGGTGTGAGTCATGTAGCTCAGAGCCCACCCTGTGTGACCCCTTGCCACCCTCTACCCTGGATGGGAGTCTCCTGCCCCCTGAAACATTGCCACCCCACCCTGTCCCACTTCTCACCGAGTCCTCCCTAGCTGAGACACAGATTCTGGCTCAGGACTCCAAGAGATGCTGTCACCCCAGGGCCTCTGAGTAGACACCACAGAGCAAGACCTGTGGGTAGTGCACCCAATTATGTAGGAAGGAGGGTGGGGACCCCTCATTCTTTCATCAAGTCACAAAGGGGAATGAGCAAGCCCCACTCCACCGTCAAAGGCTGAGCATGAAAGTGAGCCTCTTCATTCCAGATCGTTTGGTCCTGGTAGGAACTGCCTGTCCATCGGACACCAGTCCCCACCATTATCTCCTGTGGAGTGAACGGTCTCTGAGGAACTTAGAAGTTGTTGGCACAGTAGGAAGAGACACTTTATTATTTATTTTGCTCTGTTTTGGCTTTTAAAGATCTTATTATTATTGGGCTGCAGAGATGGCTCCGTGGGTGGGCCCTGAGTCCAAATGCCGGCACCCACAGAAACACCGGTGCAGAGAAAGGCTCACAGCAGCTAACTGCCTAGCAGCCTCGCTCCAAGTCAGTGAGAGACCCCGACTCAAGGAAATGAGGCGAGGCTCATGCCTTTGTTTCCAGCACTTGGATGGCAGAGGCAGGTGGATCTCTGTGGGCTCCAGGTTAGCCTAATTTACATAGTGAGTTCTGAGACAGCCAGGGTTGTATATTGAATTGTCTAAAAAAAAGGGGAGAGGGAGAGAGGGAGAGAGGGAGAGAGGGAGAGAGGGAGAGAGGGAGAGAGGGAGAGAGAGAATAAGGTGGAGAGTGAAGTACACCCTATATCATCTGGCCTCTGTTAGTCTGCACAGATAAACCCACATGTATACACACACACACACACACACACACACACACCCCGGAAAGAGAGAGCACTTGCCATTATTTACTTAATGAAGCTACCTAACGTTTATTGAACACCAGACAGCCTTCCCAATATTTACATGTCATTTCATATGCATGTGATAATTTGCATACACACCACCCTCATACCTTCACGGGGGGGGGGGGGGGAGGGGGCTGTTATCATCCCTTTCATCCTTCGGAGACCTGAAGTCAGACCATACTGCTGAGGAGTGGTGGAGGGGTAGAGCCCAGGCTTTACTCCTGTCTCTTTAACCTGTCTTTTGAGACTCCCAGTTTGTTTGTTTGTTTGTTTTAGGGGGTGGCTCCTCCCTGCTCCGCCCCTTACAGAACCACCAGCTATGGGCCGAGCATGTGAGTGCAGCCATTGATGGTTGCTGACTGCCTAGCATGAGACTGAGCTTGCCATCTTCAACCTCAATAGGCAGGCCCTGTTGGATGGGTCTACGGAAGGTCAAGGGTATGCGGCAGAGCTTGGCAGAGCACCCACACCTGCTGCCGAGAGAGTGACGCCAGGCCAGGTCCCGTGGCCCCATAAATTAGAACAACACCCAGAGCCCTGGGTCTGGGACAGGAGGCGCTGCCAGGAGCTACTTAGGATTCAGGTTTCAGGCAGGTGCCCAGGAGTGGGGGGGGGGCTGAGGAAGGACCTGGCACCCCGTGGGCTAGGCTCACAGTCGCTTCACTTAGGGGGGCCCCTGAGGCTCTTCCTTGCTGAGCGGAGGTCCCCGAGTTAGGAAGATAATGTAGCCCCAGGATCGCGCATCCCCAAACACCAAGGTTAAGAAGTGCCAGCTCCTCTCCTGCCCACACATAGCCATGTTGGATGCTGAGCCCAAGATTCCAGAACAGGAACCACTGTTGGCCGTCCCCGCTGGGCCCCAGACTCTTACCTACAAATAAGCGGGGTATCGGGGGAATCTTGAGACTCCCATGAGCCTATGGATCAAGCCCCACTTATCTTCTCTGGGTCCTTGCTTGGAGGACCATGGTGAGGACTCCCACCTGCGGGCTCTCCGAGGCTCACACAGTTCATTCACACCCTGCCGTGAGGGTCCCGGGACCTCTCTGAAGCAAGGATGGATTCCGCAGGAATCTCAGTGTGCTTGTCTGTGAAATGAGATGGACCAGGCAGGCTCTGTGGGGTTGTGTCAAGTATGGCTTGAGAGCCTGCGGCATCCAGTGGTAAATTCTCCGTAAGTTGTTGTTGTGGGTCGGATTGGGTATATTACAGTATCATCCATCATGATAAACCAGTTACTGCCCTCAAAGTGTTCACGAGACCCATGGGAAAGATGAACACCTGTTAGCATTTGGGGCGCCGGCTAAGGGAAAGAGTAAGGTGATCTGGCTGATGGGATCAGGGAAGACTTCCTGAAAGAGGTGGCAGCTATGCTGGGTCTTATAAGGCGGGCAAGGGTCCCTCACACAACAGATGATAAGTCCCCTGGGAGCAAACCCACCCGACAGGAAAGTGGGGCCCACGGAGACAGTAAACGGGTCATTTCAGTGGCTGGGGCCAAAGAGCAAGAAACGGGCTTTTGGTTGCTTTGCTCAGAGACTGGATGATGTTCTGTGGGTAGGAGGGAGTCTGAGAAAGGGAGTCACCAGAGATCAGACTGTTTCTTCCTGTGGACGGCACCGCCACCTGTGATGGGATCCCGGTAGACCAGGTAGAGAAGGAGGCAGGCTATACACACATGCCAAGGTTTGCCTCCACCGACCCTGCCCCGGCCAGTGCCAGCCCTCAGGACTCTGGCCGCCATAATAGAGAGGCTCGGGCGTGAGGCCTGGGCTGAGATGTCCCTCCCTCCGCTCACCTCTGTTGCTGAGGGTGCTTACCAAGCCGGCGCCCACAACTCCCCCTTCCAACTCCTCCAAAGTCCCCGGGGGCAGGATGTCACACCCCGGCTGCCAGGAGCTGGGGTCACTCCAAGGATGAACCCCGGCTGGTGTTAATGAGGGCCAAGCCAAACGGACAAACTGAGAGCCAGAGGCCAGCAAAGAACAGGCGCATCACACCCTCCAGCGTGCAGCTCTGTGGGCCTCCTCGGCCCCGCCAGACTGCCCAGAGGTCACACAGCATTTGAGAAGCTGTGTGGGCACACGCCTGCCTAGCCATTTCTCTCTTTCCATGGCCACTGTCCAGCCCCCCAAGCCACCGCCGACCCTCCTGGCAGCCACCATCCCAGACTCACTTACTAGCCGGCCCCCCAAACTTCCATTAGTTTTCTTCTAAACTCCCTCCTTGCTTTGCAAGCCCTTGGCGACTTCCCTCCCTCAGGAGAAAGGCTAGCTCTGCCATGTCTGAGACTTCTCTCCCCAATCACGACCACACCACCCCCTCCTCCTGTATGCGTGTGTGCAAGCTCACGTGTGTGTGTGTGTGTGCACATGTACACCACGTGCACACTCACCTTCTGCCCATTTCTCCAGGTCAGGCCTCCTGGTCCCACAGCTTCAGGGCAGCTTGGAGCTCGGAAGAAATCTTCCTTAGACAGAAGTGTACTTACCGCCCTGTAGCTGATGCTGGGATTCCAGGCCCATGGGCTTAACTGATTCTGAATAAAGCTTAGACTCTTAGCTCAAATGTTACATCCTCAGAGAATCTGTCTGAAAGCCATGCACCCCTTATTTTCAGAACCCAAGACCTTCACATGTTACGCAAGCACACTACTACTGAGCTACGTCCCCAGCCTGGCCATTCATGTCTCTATTGCAGTCGTCACAATTGATCGCATAATCTACAAAAGTCCTTCTCTGTAACTGGAAGATAAGCTCCATGGGCTGAGAGATGTGTTAACTTTTTAGCCAGTTTTTCCTCAGCACCAAGAACTCTGCCTGGCACACATAGTAAATGCTCAAGAGATGTGTGTTGAGTGAATGAAAGAGCGTGTGACCGAACCCTCCTCCTCCAGCCCCATCTCCATCAAATGGTTTTACTGACTGTGTGCCTGGACCCGGCTGGAGCTGAAACAATATGAGGGAGAAGACACAGCCTGCAGTGGAACACAGGCACAAATCCCCTCACGGAGAGGCGGGTATTGGGCGGGCGGAGATTCGGGGGAACAGCATTCCGGGTATCAGGCCCTACAGTGCACAGTGAGCGGCTGGAAGTGCAAGCATGAGGACCTGAGTTCAGATCCCCAGCGCCCACACAAAAGCTGGGCGCAGCAGCATAGGTCTGTAACTACAGCACCGGGGGACAGAGACAGGCGGGTTCCGGGGACTCACCCATCTAGCCAAGTGCTTGACAGAGGTTCAGGGAGAGACGCTGTCTCAAAAACTAAGGCGGAAACCAATGCAGGAACCAGCATCAAACTTTGGTCTGCATACACACCACACACACACACACACACACACACCACACACACACCACACACACCACACACACACACA
>NC_034595.1:91855329-91864158 GCF_900095145.1 Mus pahari
CACACACGCACACACACACACCACACACACACACACACACACACACACGTAGAGTTAATAGATGTATAAAATAGTCTGATACCAGCTTGGAAGCTAATCAGGAAGTGTCCATTTACTGTCCCCCCTGGTGCTGGGACACAGTGCAGACATGGGTCTCAGGGCGAGCCTTCCGTCCCAAGTATGCTCTCTGTGAGACTCTCTCCAGTAAGCCAGGAGGTCAAAGCTACCCCACCCCATTCCTTTCCCTCCCTCAGTACTGTCCCACAGGCTCTAGGGACCCCAAGCCATCTGGAGCCCTACGCTCTCGGGTTTCTGCAGGGGATTCTAACAGGATCTTCCCCAGGGAGGAGGCAGCCAACAGGATCCACATGGGACAATGGCGCCTTTGTGGCCTCTGCCAGAGCTCCAAGAATAGCTGTTTGCTTAGCCTCAAGCAAGGCTGGTGCAGGGCTGTGGGCCGCCTGGGGCCCAGGAGCTCTGATGTGGCTCTGGTGTTAACCCACGAGATGTTCCTCAGGTTTTTTACTGGATCAGAGGGATGGAGGCAGGCACAGGGATGAATGCGGTCCTGAGGGATCTTGCTTTTGGTGTGGTTTGCAAAGCATCCTTATCTCAGAAAACCCCACTATGGAAACTTGATGTAAAAGCCAGATGAAGTGGTCTTATTTCAAGGAGGGCGGGGCTCTAGCACCCTCCATTCGATTTCAGCCAAAAGACTGAGGATGGCCTGCTGGCCTTGCCAGGCTGTGGTGTGGCTCACGACTCTAGTCCCAGCACTTGGGAGGCAGAGCCAGGAAGCCTAGTCTACAGAGTGAGTTTCAGGACAGCTGGGGCTAAGAAAATCCCTGTCTCGAAAACAAAACAAACAGAATGCATTACTTGGCAGACTCCGTAGACTCCCAGCCACCACCTGGGCCCACCCCAGGGCTAAGAGAACGACAAGACCAAGACCGCACTGCGGAAGATGACATCAGTGTTTCTCAAACGGTGGCCCCGGGAGTTTATAGAATGTTCTTAGGACCTGGTAGTCTAAGCGTCTAAGCTGCCAGGGAGGCGGCGGCGGCGGCCAGCGGTGGCGGCGGCAGTGGCGGCTGCTGCTGTTGCTGCTGCTACCGCTACACTTGAGAGTCACAGCCTTGAGCCTCTGGTTCAGCCTAGTCCCCTGCTTCATCACAAATCTCACCTGACCCTGACACCCAGCAGCCTCTCAGGGGATGGGACCCCTAGGTCTGTAGGCATGGGGGTGGGGCCTGAAGACTTAAGTCCAGTTATGGCAGCACAAGCTCGTGGCCCCGGCGCTCCTGGCAGAGGCAGGTTAAAGGCCAGTCTGGTCTGCATAGTGAATTTCAGGACAGGCAAAGCTACATATGAAGACCCTGTGTCCAAAAGAAAAATAGTGATGATGAAGAAGAAGAGGAGGAGGGAGGAAGATGAAGAAAAGGAAGAGGAAGAAAAAGAGAGAGAGAGAATGCTTGAAAATTTAAACAGTGTGCAATGTTTCTGAGACTCTCGGACCTCGGATTGCTGCCCCCGTCCCCAGCAACAGCTATGCCTTTGAGACATACTCAGGCCTGCACTGCAGTCATTTCACATCCTACAAGAATCCTTTCAGAGCCCCCAGACCCACTGTGGTCCTTAGGAACCCTCAAACCTGGTTTACCCAAACTGCCAGTCCTGGCACCTCCGCCCCCTGGCCGCCCTGGCACCTGCTACCTGTGCCCCTTTATTTTCTCTCTCACTTCTTAAAAGACCACCATTCATAGTTGATTAGAGCCCCTGATGCCCCTGTGCAACCTTCGCCATCTCCTAAAAGTCTCCAGACGCCACCCTGTTGAGTTAGAATGTCAGAGTATAAATTGTCTTACATAAAGTTCCGTATCTAGCGGCCAGAGCAGCCAATGCCCTCCCTACCCTGAGTCTTGCTGAGTTCTCACAATCCCATTTCTCCTTCAGCAGGAAGCCATGCATGAGTCCCAAGATACGGCCTTCAGTGGTCAGGAATTCCAGGCCTGGGGACCTTTGAGACAAAGCCTGGTTCCAGGGCCCCTCCTGATAAGTCCCCAGTGGCACCAGGCAGGAGATGGGATTCCAGGCCCAGCTCTACCTTTGGAGCAAAACCACCCTGTCTATAAGTTTGTCACTCACCCTACAGAGTCCCATGCTCCCAAAACCGGTTGCCCATCTGCCGAAGCATCAGGACCCCAGTAAGAATTCAAGGCCCGAAGTGGGGATGTGGCTCAGTTGGTAAAGCCCTTGCCTAGCATGGTCAAGGCGCTGGGTTCAGTCTCCAGCATAGCATAAGCCAGGTCTATAATCCAGCCTGTGAAGGTGGATACAGGAGAATCAGAAGTTTACGGTCATCTTTACCTACATGGCAAGTTCAAGGCCAGCCTGAGCTACAAGAGACCATGTCTCCGTAATGAATGAGTCAATGAATGAACGAATGAATGAATGAGGGAGTGAATGAATGAATCAGAGTCTAAGTCAAGTGTGGCGCTACATGCCTAAAAGTTTCAGCACTTGGGAGGCTAACGTAGGAGTATAGTAACTTTGGGGTCAGTCTGAGTGACATAAAAATATCCTGTCTATCAAGAAAAAAATGTTCCGGTCTTAAGGCTAAAGGCATGGTTGAGTAGTTTGTGTGGGTTCCATCTGTAACACAGCACAGAGAGAGACAGAGACAGAGACAGAGACAGAGACAGAGACAGACAGACAGACAGACACAGAGTGAGGACAGACAGACAGACAGACAGGGTTGAACTCCAACTCAGCAAGTGCAAGATTAGCTTTTCACAATCTCCTGTCACCAGCTGGTCATGGCAGCACAGCTGGGTCTGCCTGGGTCCCCCAGACCACATAGCCTGGGGGGGGGCCTCTACCCCTCTGGAACTCTCTTGCTGACACCCTTGTCCCACGTAGCCCAGACTCCGTCTGACCCTCTGTCTGCTCTTCCTACAGTGCAGCCCCTGCTGGGGCCAAAACCTTCAGCCTGAAGCACTCGGAGGGTGTGAAGGTGGAGGTCGTACGTGATGGAGAGGCAGAGGAGGTGGTCACCAACGGCAAGCAGCGCTGGGCCCTGTCACCCAGCAGCACACTGCGGCTCAGCATGGCCCAGGCCAGCACAGAGGCCAGCAGCGACAAGGTACCATGGCCGGGAAGACAGTGTCCAGGTCTGAGGAGGCCCAAAGTCGTGCTGGGATAGCCTGAGCCACAGAAACAGTGGGAGCCATATAGTGCTTTTATAGCTAGCAGCTACAGGGGCAGAGTGGGGGTGAGGGTGGGGGGCATGGGAAGCTGAGTGGCCAGGCATGAAGCCACACACCCGTAACCCCAGCACTTAAGAAGCAGAAGCAGGAGGATCAAGAGTTCAAGGCCTGCTTTAGCCAGCATGGGGCATATGAGATCCTGTCTCAAAAACTGAAAACCGGGGGCCAGAGAGATGGCTCAGTGGTTAAGAGCACTGGCTGCTCTTCCAGAGGACCCTGGATCAAGTCCCAGCACCCGCATGGTGACACACAACCATCTGTAACTCCAGTTCCAAGGGATCTGATGCCCTGTTCTGGCCTCCAAAAGTACCAGGCATGCACATGGTACATAGACATACATGCAGGCAAAACCCCATACACGTAAAAGAATTTTTTTAAATGAAAACTAGTGCTGGCAACATAGCTCGTAGTTTTGTGTCTAGCATATGTGAATCCCTGAGGTCAATTCCTAGGACAGAAAGAAGGAAGGAGAAAGAAACAGGGGCAGGGGGAGGAACAAAGACTTGAAGAGCTGAAGGAAACATACGCTGAGGCAGGAGGATTGCTGCAAGCTTGAGATCAGCCTCACTGAGACCAGACTAACCCGAGCTACATGGTGAGAGTGTTCAGGATGCACACATGCAAAGAGAGGCCAGGACTTAAGAGGCAGAGACAGGAGCATCACTGGGTTGAAGTTAGCCTGGGATACATAGCTGATGAGAGATGATGTGCGTAGCACCACAGACCTCACCATGGCTAAAGTTAGGTGCTGAGCAGTCAAGGGTGGAATGGTTTGCCCAGATGATGCAACAAGGCCAGATGGTCCCCACTCCAGGCTCTAGAGAATTTTACTCTAGGCCATGTTCAGCTTTGGCACCTGGTGCCATACAGTGGAAAAAGTCCCTGGGGCTTGGCTGGTGCTACACACACAGCAGAGTGGGCATGCGCCCAAGAAGGCGGAGGGGGGTGCCAGGGAACAGGTCAGATAGGGGAGAGGAGCCCCCTCTCTGATTGGATTATCTGGGAGAAGCATCTAACAGTCCAGGAGTGCTTCCTGGAGGAGGGGGCCCTGCGTCTAGAGAGGACTGATGGGCTGGGAGGTAGGGGGTTACTCCTGGTCTTTTGTTTCATTTTTCACTGTAACCTGTGACCTCTGCCCTTCTCTCCTGTCCCCATGTGCGCATCTCACCAAGGTCACCGTAAACTACTATGAAGAGGAGGGCAGCGCTCCCATTGACCAGGCTGGGCTCTTCCTCACAGCCATTGGTGAGTTGGTGCTGGGGGCCGGGGGTGTCTTCACTTTGGGGGAACCTAGAAAAGTGCTTAGAGTGGGTTTCAGGGTGGCAGACTGGCTCCTGGAGCCACTTCCAAGTAATTCAAGCTTCAGAGTGGAGCGTGTGAACCCTGAGACTCCGGGGACGGGAGGGGGTGCTCCTGTGGAGGAGATGGTCGTGGGGTTCCCTTCACAGGCTCTGTGGGCTGCAGAGAGAAAGAGAAAAGCCCGAAGCCTCTGTCCAGCCCTGTACACACACACACACACACACACACACACACACGCACGCACTGCAGCCTGGAGTCTCCAGGCACTGCCACTATCCCTGACATTCCTCACCACCATCCCGGCCCCATCCCTAGGCACAGGGACACAGCCTGGGGTCCTTAACTCATCTGGTCCAGGCTCTTCATTTGATCCACAAAGGATGATGTGGCCCAGCGAGGTTAGGAAACTCATTCACAGTCACACAGCAACAGTGGGGCAGGTCGAGTTCCAAACTGGAAACGATTCCCTCAGTTCTACCCCTGCAGGGCCCTGCTGTGGGTGTCAGGGACACCGACCGTGGGCCGAGTAGAGCCCAGGGACATGACTCTCTGGGTATCAGGGACACCATAGGCTGAGCAGAACCCAGGGATGTGACCCTTCTGAATAATCAGTCCCTGCTGCACATAAGATTTTATCTTTATTGATGCCTTCAAGCTAGAAGGCGTCCAGACGCTCATTCTGTCATCCAACTGTGGTTAAACATTGACAGTGGTGAGAACCACCATCTGGACACTGTCCCCTGACTCAGTGCTATAGAGACGGGGTGCTCTGAGAAGAAGGAAATGGAAGAGGAAGAGGAGGCAGATAAACACAGGCCGTTTGTTGAGCACCCACTGTTTAGCATGCTGCAGACCTTGCTGTAAAGTCGCCAATCTATCCTTTCAGCTGTTGTAAGGAGAATCACTAAAACCATACCCATTAAGCAGATGGAAAAACGGAGGCTCAGAAAAGGCAAAACAGAGTTGCCTGGGTTACACCTGGAAATAGTTGGTAGGGCACCAAGTCACGCCAGCTGTCTAATTTTCTAAGAGTCGTGAAACTTCCTCTAAAAACTGGTACTTCTCTGTGAGATCCTCCTTCTTTTCTCTTGTGGCCCTTCGGAGGCTGGAGGACCCTCAGTGGCAGTGCTCTCCCTAGTGCTGTCACTGTGTTCTTCCCTCTGTACTGAGGGCTTCTTGGCCCAGGAGAGAGGGGGCCTTGGGATGACGGGGAGATGCTGGGTGAGAGTTGTAGCCTGACTCCCCAGCATGCTGTGAGCCCTGGCGTGTGACTGAGCAGCCTTGCAAACACAGCCCCCACCTGTCTCAGATGACCGCCCCCAGGAAACCCAATCCCACAGAGCCAGGGATACCTGAGGACAAAGCCCGTGGGGAGCGGGGCGGCGGCCAGAGACCTGTCAGAGGTGACCCTGGCTGGCAAGCTCTCAGGATGTGCACCGAGGTGACACAGGCAGAGAGATGGTCAGAGGAGGAGGTAACCAGGCTTGTCCTCCAGCTGAGACCAGAGGCTGAGCTCGAGGTTCAGAGGGAGCTCAGGTGTGGCCCTGGTGACACCCGACTGCAGGAGGCAAAGAAGCCGCGCCAACACCATCCACCATCCTCAGAGTGTCCTGTTTTCGCTCTTCGGTGGCTACTTAACTGCCATGAGTCCTGGTTGTCTTAGTTCACGGGACAGTAAAACGTGTCCCGTGGCTCTCCCAAAGACAATAAGGAAAATGGAAGCTTATCTTTACGAGAGAGAAAGACCAACATTAGTAAAAGTTCGTCTTCAGCTAGCACCACCATTTCCACAATAAAAAGCAGGCAAAGGAGTGTTTGAGATGGCTCAGCAGATAAATCCTGACAGCCTGAGTAATATATACATATATAATACACACACGCACACTCGCGCGTGCGCGCGCGTGCACACACACACACACACACACACACACATACACACAAATCATGAAATACACTAGTAATCCCAGAACGTGGGTGACAGGTACAGGAGGACCAGAATTTTAAGGCCAGCCTTGGTTACATAGCAAATTCAAGGCTAGCTCGAGCTACATCTGCCCCATCTCAAAAATATATATAAATGAATAGCGTTTGCTGGAGAGATGGCCCAGCAGTTAAGAGCATTGGCTGCTCTTCCAGCAGACCAGGGATCAATTCAAGCACCCACATGGCAGCCCGGATCTGTCTGTAATTCAACCCGAAATGATCTGACAGCCTCATACAAATATACGTATGGGCGAAACACCAATGCACATAAAATAAAAATAAATAAATCTTTTTTTTTTTAAGCAGAAAGGAAAGCAGGGCTGGAGACCCATACCTGTCATCCCAGCTGCTCAGAAGCTGAGGCAGGAGACTGACTGCCAGTGCCTTTCTGGGCTAAGAAGAGAGAGAGAGAGTTCAAGGCCCACCTAGATGGCTTAAGTAAACACTGTCTCAAGAAGTAATGAAAAAGGAGGCGGAGGAGTCGTTCTGAGATACAGCTCCGTGATGGAGGCTCCCAGGCAGGCGTCCTCTCAGAATGGAAGGCAGACATTTACATTGTAACAACCAGGCCAATTGAAATCCGCTCAAATCATGTCTGTTTTCTGTTCCACTAGCAGGAGGAACCAGTGACCCATCTATGGTCTATGTCCCACCTGACCTGACCTTCTCCCTCTGGCTCCTCCACTCTGAGGGACTAGAGGCAGCACCTCAGAGGCAGGGACACCCTGAACATACCTAGACACTAGACCTGGCCCTACAGAAGCAGGTCTGAGTGCACCTCACTAGGACTGTCTAAGCCCGCACGGACAGCAAGAACCCAGCCTCAGCACAGACAGGAACTAGCCATGGCTTGGCCCCCTCTGTCCACCTCACACCATCCTCCATCATCCCCAGCCTTGGTTTCTCCACCTGGAAAAGGGAGGTTTTTATAGAGCATCCTAGCATGGTGCCTCCAGGGGTTCAGGGGAAGTGGGGTGTGCACAGGGCCTGTGTCAAGGCCCAGCAGGTGCTGAGCGGAGGCCCTCCTCTCTCCTCTCCCTTCTTCTTCTTACTCCCTGCCTGGAGGGACATCACCCTGAAATAGGGGAACAAACCAAGGCGCCCATGGCCAAATCTCTGTATCTGATCCCGCTGTGTGACCCTGACGAGCAGACCACCCTCTCTGGGCTCTATCCCCCCCCACACCCCCGCAATAGACTTTACTGAGGAAAGTGGGGGCAGGGGAGAAGGGTGGGAGGGAACAGTTGCCCTTCCTGCTGAGGTCCAGGCAGAGGACGCATCCTGGCACCTCAGTGCCATTCTCCCCTTTGTGCCCTGGGTAAATGCTCCACAGGCCCGAGCTTCCCCCAGGCCCAGGACTGGAATGTTCAGCATCCATACCGGGATGGCCTTCTTCTCCCAGACCCCAGAGCGCTTCTTCACACTGCATCCCTCCCAAGCCTCTAGGACAAGTCAGAAGACAGGGCCAGCACAGCCGTGGTCCCCGGGGCTGGCAGCTGGCCTAAAGGAGCCACCATAACTCCTGTGGCTAGGTTCCCAGGGCCAGTGGCCTCAAACTCAATCCTGGTGACATTTCCCATGAATCTACCCCCCCTCCCCCGCACCAGGCGCCACCTGACACCTTGGGGCTATTCTGGGTAGCTGAGGCAGGACCCAGAGCCTCTGGGAAATGTCAGGAGCCCAGAGGCTGAGAAGCAGGTGTGCTTCCCTCTGTGGGGAGGGCAGAGCCCAGAAGGGTCGTTCTGGCCTCCCCTTGTTGGCCTATAGACAACGCCCCATTAGAGCCAGGGAGAAGGTTCAGGGGGCCACTGGTGGCTGGGGAGGCTAGAAGGCAGTAGAGATGTAAATTGACCATGGGGACAGTGACAGGTCCTAAGAGAACTGGGAAGTACTGTGGGAACTGGAGAGGAGGTGGCCAAGAGACTGTGCACACAGAGTTTGTCACGGGAAGGAAGCTGGCAGGTCCTTCCGAGAGTAATAAATGAGTCAGTAATAAATCTGGGTGGTGCTGGTGCACGCCTTTCATCCCAGCACTCGGGAAGCAGAGGCAGGTGGATCTCTGTGAGCTTGAGGCCAGCCTGTCTACACAGTGAGTTCCAAGGCAAAAGAGGCTACACAGAGAAACCCTGTCTCGAAAAGAAAGAAAGAGGGAGAGAGGGAGGGAGGGGAGGAGGAGGAGAAGAGGAGGAAAAGAAGAAGAAGAAGAAGAAGAAGAAGAAGAAGAAGAAGAAGAAGAAGAAGAAGAAGAAGAAGAGGAGGAGGAGGAGGAGGAGGAGGAGGA
>NC_034595.1:91864178-91879230 GCF_900095145.1 Mus pahari
GAAAAGAAAAGAAAAGAAAAGAAAAGAAAAGAAAAGAAAAGAAAAGAAAAAGAAAAAGAAAAAGAAAAAGAAAAAGAAAAAGAAAAAGAAAAAGAAAAGGCCTGTTATGTGGCTTAGTGAGGCCAGGGCACTGCAGGGCTCACAACCATCAGTAACTCCGGATCCCAGGGGTCCAGTGGCCTTTGCAGTTGGTACAATTCCTATAACCAGAACCCCATGTTACAGATGAGGGAATAGGGCCGAGAGAGGTTGTGGGACCTGTCCAAAGTCACACAGCTCATGACCGGAGAACCAGCGTTCCAACCTAAGGCCATCACAGGTTGAACCTTCTCTCTACCACACAGGCTCTACAAAGCCTTTCTGTGAGAGGTGCCAGGATGCTGAGAGTCTCTTCCCCAAGAGAAAGGATCAACAGGGACCCTGTCCCGGACCAACTATCTGCACCTGGCAGCACAGGTGCCCTTAGACGGGCAGGGGCTAGAGACAGGATTTCTCAACCAAAATAAAGTGAGGTGAGACAGAAAGACAGAGACAGAAACACAGACAGGCGTGGATATGTGCTGATGCCCCTGAGACAGACCAGAGGAGGGAACTGGAGATTGACCCCCCCCCCCGGTTTGCCTGCCACCTGTGACCTTGGGCATGTGATCTGGGTCTCCCACACCTGTACCGGGAAGATCAGCCTCCTATCCCCGCCAGGGTTTGCAGGGACCTGCCCACTTCCAAAGCTATTTGTGTCTGCTGAGGGTCCCTGGGAGAGCAAGGCTCTCTTTTCCAGCAACCAAGTGAATGGGGGAGCTGCCCCCCCACCCCCGCTTCCCACTGGGCTCCTCCAACTGCGCCACAACTGGCTGGCTTGCTCTTCCACTCAAGATTGTCTCTTGTCTACAGAGATCTCGCTGGACGTGGACGCAGACCGGGATGGAGAGGTGGAGAAGAACAATCCTAAGAAGGTTGGTTAGCTGGCCTTGAGGGTGGACACTATCCCGACCCTGACCTGGTGGGGGCGGGGGGGTGGAGGGCGGGGCTGGGTGGGGGACAGGGGATGGACTTCCAGGGCACCGCAGGGACTGCGAGGGGCCAGAGGCTAAGGCTGAAAACTGGCAGCGGAAACAACGGAAACAGCGGGGATGGGCCCCAGACAGGCCAGGCTCCCTGTGGGATCTGTGTCCCCAGCATGGGCCACAGAGCTGATGGAAGAATTGATGTTCCTGAGACAGAGGCTGCCCCGGAAAGCCATTTGTTTCCCCCTGTGCCTCGTGTTAACATACAACTAATCCCAGCACTCAGCGGGCAGAGGCAGGCCTGGTCTAAGTAGTGAACTCTAGGTCAGCCAGGGCTATCTAGTGAGACCCTGTCTCAAGAAAACAGATAAATAGAAATAAAATTAAAGGAGACGGGGCAGAGGTGGCTCTTACCTGTCAGTGCTCGGGAGGCAGAGGCAAGAGGATCGGATGTTCACGGCCAACCTGAGCAAACTCCGTCTTTAAGGGGGTGGCGGGTGCTTTATAGGGAAATCTCTTCAAAACAGATTGTAGGTCTAGATAATCCTGACTAAACTGCTCTGGAGGCTGGAGGTTAGCTCGGCTGACAGGGTACTGTCTTCAATGCAGGAAACCCCGAGTCTGTTCCCTGGCATCGACCTGGGGCTAAGCAATCGACGCAAAGGCGTCCAGTCCCTTCACGAGAATGTTCATACCTGGACCCGTGAAGTTTTCACGGTGTCTTTGCCCACCCTGGGAATACCCTTCCTGTGAGCTAGTAGTGGTTGTACGTGCTGGGAATCCCAGATCTCAGGAGGTAGAGGAAGAAAGATCAGGAGTTCAAGGCCACCGTCTGCTCCATGGTGAGTGAGAGGCCAACTGTGTGAGACCCTGTCTCAGAGCAAGAACAAATTTCTCTCTTGGATTCTAGGATCAGGTCAGTCGCAGAGAATAACAAAAACCTAGAGAGACCTAAAGTTCAAGGAGAGTCCTTCTCCTGGGCACTTGTCCTCGAGATCAGAAAGGCGCCTTCAAGGAGGGCCCCCGTGCAGTAAGGCCAAGTGGAGCTGATGGAGAAAGAGGGACCATTGTGGCAAAGGCCTGGGAGTCTCTGGGGTGCAGACAGGCCTCCGTGTGGGTAGAGCAGAGTGGGCGGAAGAGCCCAGATGCAGAGGCCACGGGTCTCCCCAGCCTTGTGTCTGGGAGATCAGAGAATCCAGGCTTTATCTGAGTTAACAGTGAGGGCTTCACACAGGGAAACGGCATGATCCAGCTGGAGGCTGCTCTGGGCACTGTGACTGCAGGAGAGAACGCAGAACAAGGTGCCGGCCCCCCTGGGAGCACTCAGAGCATGTCTGGATTCAGTTGCCTCAAGCCTGTCTTAGAATGTCAGTTCCCGCCACCATCTCTGCCAGGCACGGCCATCTCACACCAGAGCTGAGGCCCACACGCCCCATTCGGCCTTCCTGTCTCTCTGTGTTCTTGAATGTGGGGTCCTTTTTGGGTACTGGATTTGGTAATTGAGCCTTCCAGGTCCCAGCTGCTGTCCTGAAGGGTTAGGAAGTACTCCTTACAGTGTCTGTCCCTCAGTATCCCGCAGAGGCTGCACAAGGACGGAGCCAGGGGTGGCACTGACCATTCCGTCATTGCTATTGCAGGCATCCTGGACCTGGGGTCCCGAGGGCCAGGGGGCCATCCTGCTGGTGAATTGTGACCGAGACACACCCTGGTTGCCCAAGGAGGACTGTGGTGATGAAAAGGTCTACAGCAAGCAAGGTGCCAGTGGGGCCACACTGGGGGGCCGCGGGAGCGCGCTGTTCTGTCCCGGGCAGGACGGAGGGTGAGGCAGGAGTATACTTGGGCCTCCAGGGGAGAATGCTCAGAGTAAATGACTGCAAATGCAGTTCAACTGCACCTCAACAGGCATGGGACCTAGACAAGCTGGGAAGGGCCAGCAAGATGGCACGGAGGGTAAAGGAATTTGGCAACAAGCCAGATGATCTGAGTTTAGTTCCTGAGACACACATGATAAAGAGAAAGAACAGATTCCCACAAGCTGTTCTCTCTCTCTCTCTCTCTCTCTCTCTCTCTCTCTCTCTCTCTCTCNCACACACACACACACACACACACACACACACACACACACACACACACACACAAATAGATGACAAATAGATAAGTCAGGCAAATCCGAGTTCCAGGCCAATGTATGAGAAAAAAAGAAGACTAGAAAACAAACAGAAATTCCCCAAGGGTTGACCAGTTCTCCCTGGTACTAGAGACAGTATCTTTCCCTTAGGCTTTTGGTAGTTACATGCATGAAGGAGGGGCCTTGAAAAAGCAATGGCGAGCCCAGCTCCCACAGCATCCTGTTCCTAGCCTCCCTTACCTACCCACAGACCTCCAGGACATGTCTCAGATGATCCTGCGCACCAAAGGCCCTGACCGCCTGCCCGCCGGGTATGAGATAGTTCTCTACATCTCCATGTCGGACTCGGACAAAGTGGGTGTCTTCTACGTGGAGAGTGAGTGATCCCACTTTTGCTTTGGCAGCCACTGCATTGCCTTTCTCTCTGGGTACAGGTTCCCTGGGGCCATGGAGCCCACAGAGTGACTCACAGATACGTATCTCGCTCTTCCCCTGAGAAGATTCAATGGCCTGTGTCTACATACTTCTCTCCAGTGGTCAGGGGTGGAAGTCAGGGTCCTGTGGCCTTCATGATGCCTGAGGCCAGATAAGCACCTCCTCCAAATAGCACCAGGCGTTTCTGACTTTCAGAAAGTCCCCGCAGGTGCCATAGCTGCCCCTCTTCCTCCCGGTGGTGACAGGGTGTCCTGGGTGCCACCATGCCCTCTACCTCAAAGCTGCTCATCTAATCTGCTTATACCGTAGAGCCACCCAGTGCCCATGCAGGAAATACAACTGTCCCCCTCACCCCCACTGCCCTGGAGGAGCCGCCCCTGAGTGAGGAAAACCTGTGGAACAGATCGGGTCCCTGAAAATGTCAGCACAGAGTCTGCGCTGGCTAAGGTGGTCCAGAGAGGCCTCTCTGGGGAGTGACATTTAAGATGAGACTCAAAGAGAATAATGAGAAGGAGCTGGCGAGGAGGGGCTGAGGAGGAGCGAGCTTAACAGGGGCACAGCATACAGCAAGCTAGAAAAGGGGGGCAGTTTCAGTACTTCAGAGGAAGAGAAAGACCAGGCTAGTGGGCTGAGCCGGAAGAATGGAGGACAGCCAGCCAGCCAAGAGGGGACAGGGGCCAGAGCAAAGGCAGGGTTTGTAGTTTGTTCTTTGTGCAGCGGAGTCACCTCAGGGATGTTGTTTTCGTTTGTTGAGACCGGGTCCTGTGGCCTCTAACTCCCTATGTAGGGAAGGGAGGATGGCCTTCTTCACCCTCTGACCCTTCTGCAGCCCCTCCCAAGTCTGGGATTATAGCCACAGGCCATTATCATGCGCCATAATGTGGTGCTAAGGATCAAACCCAGGGCCTAGTCCATGCTAGGTGAGAAGCCTACAGCTGGACCACACCCCCACCTCCACCCCCACCCCCCACCCCCCAGGGTTTGGGGCAGAACTGTTCAAGTCTATCCATGTGCGGAGTTCCCTCTGTAAAGCGCCCTTTGCCATTTGCCAAGCACTGTGGACTCTTCTGTCTGGAGCCCAGAGCCTTGAGCTTTACCCTGGGACCCCTTCAAGACAGACCCTCTGGAAATAGGCAGTCACTTATTGCAGGGCCCTCACCTCAAGGAGTGACTTAGCTGGGACACTGACAGACAGAAGTTCACTCTGGGCTCCCATTGCTGCTTGGAATGTCCCGAGTCAGGCTAGCTCCGCTGCCCCAGGGAGCTGAGATGCTAATGTTTACATGGTCCAGACCAGAGTTGCCATGCAGCAGAGGGGGACCAGGGCTTTGCCTCAGCCTTGGCATTGACCTGTGGCTAATAGTGACATCCCTGCATACTCCAAATGCTTCTTCGCTTTGCTAACTGGAGTACTCTCCCGGGCTGGCTCCGCGCGCTCGCACCTCTCCCCTTCACGTGTCATTTGAGATGGGTCCTGAGCTGGCAAGAAAGGGCTCCAGCTGTGCGCACATGGAGAATGTCTCCTGGATGTCTTAGCTGGGCCACCACCTTGAAGGGAGGGTGGCTGCTGGGTTGCCCCTCCTCTGCCCCCCATAGTCAGTTTCTCTCTAGATGTGGGCTCCAGGTGTCTTAGTTGCTGGTCTTGTGATAAAATGCTCTGACAAAAAACAATTTAGAAGAAAAAAGGTTTATGCCATCTTGCTTACTGTCCATCCCAGCAGGAAAGGCCCAGCCCCAGCGTCAGCTCAGCTCTCTCCCCTCTTCGTTCTGTCCGGGGTCCAGCCCATCAAATGGTACCACCCACATTAACACACCTCAGTTACCCCAATTAAGAAAATTGTTCACAGGCCAACCTAATCTAGATGGTTCCTCCTGGAGGTTTTCCTTCCCAAGTGAGTCTGCAGTGTATCAAACTGACAAGCAACCAGGGGGACACTCAAGATTTATTTATTTATTATATGTAAATTTATTTATTATATGTAAATACACTATAGCTGTCTACAGACACTCCAGAAGAGGGCGTCAGATCTTGTTACAGATGGTTGTGAGCCATCATGTGGTTGCTGGGATTTGAACTCTGGACCTTTGGAAGAGCAGTCGGGTGCTCTTACCCATTGAGCCATCTCACCAGCCCCCCCTTTTTTGGTTTTTCAAGACAAGGTTTCTCTGTATAACCCTGGCTGTCCTGGAACTCACTTTGTAGACCAGGCTAGCCTCGAACTCAGAAATTCACCTGCCTCTGCCTCCCAAGTGCTGGGATTAAAGGCGTTCGTCACCACGCCCGGCTAGGGGGATACTCTTGAGTCACCATAGCCCAGCACAGGGGACAATGGATTTTCATCTTTTTCTTCCATGGAAGCATATGGAGGATTTTGTCCAATTCTGACTACCCTGTGTGTCATGTGTCGTGTTACTTCAGTGTCACGACCTGTGTCCCAGGAGAGACAGTCCAGTTCCTCACAAGGTCAGGAGCGGGGCTCTGGGATACCAGAGGGCCTTCTCGGTAGTGTGCCATGGGCTGCATGGGGCCCCCACTCTCACACTCTCCGAAGCAACTGACCCGTGAGAAGCTCTCTGTAAAGCCGTAGCTATCAAGCAATAGCTGGAATTATATACACTGGTGATTATTAGGACCAAGATGGACAGAAATCGCCAGTAGTCCTTGGAGGACCTAGGGACTTTATCCTCCAATCTCGGGTCCCCCCAGAAGTTGGGGACTTACCTTCCCCCACAAGGACATAGTAACCAACTTGTCCCCATTTGTCCAGGACCTCCCTGCTTTTTAGCACTGGATGTCTGTCATGCCATCTATCACAGGCAAGTTGAGATGGACGGTCATACTGTGCCTCCTTGTCACTGAAAAGGTTGTGGCAAGTCAGACCACGCGCTGGCCAGCCAGGGCAGATGACCGAAGCTCAGGAGAGGCCAGGGGGTGGCTGGCAGGTCCAGCGCAAGACTGAGGCCACTCAATAGGAGTGCATTGTTGGTGCCTGCAAGGACAGGCAGCCACGTCGGGGGTGGCAGGCTCTGCACCAAGTTGGGGACTCTGACCAGCCATGGAGGCTCTTTAAAACAAGGGCTGTGTTGTTCTGGCCTGAGATTCAATCTGCCTGGTGTTGGCACAAACTGCCAGAAAGCAGCCCCAAATAGAAGATGCATTGTGAATCACAGGGCATAGTCTACATAGGGAGGAGAAAGCCACCAGCAGCCAGCTGCTGTGCAGAAAAAATCCTCCCACCAGACCCACCTCCCTCGGCTATGGCTCCTCCGTCCCAGGCCCCGTGAGAGGCTGGGGAGAAACTTGATAACTTCAGCTTCTGCAAGATCAGGATGGCTTCGATGTTTGACATCACTCCCCTGAACACAGCTGAAGTTCAGCCTGGGTCATGGCGGATGTTGCGGGTAGGAGGGAGTCACCATAGATACACATCCGACTGGGTCTGAGCAGAGACGGGGCCCTAGGGCACCTGCCAGCCTTTTGGGTGACTTGTGGTAGGGTACTTGGCATCTCAATGCTCAGCCCTGCCCCTGGGAGGCGGAAATGCTACTTCTGTGCCTTGACGTCCATCTAGGACATTGGATAGCAAAGCACTGAGTTACACAGGAAGAGGCAGCGTCACCACACCCTCCCCCTCAGTCCCCTTAGGTCCCAGCTGTGTTATCCATGGTTACCCAGGTTCCCAAGGTTACTGAGGACATTGATACTGTGGCGTCTGTAGTGACCCTGTAACACAGGGACTGCAGTCCCCCAGTTAGCAATTGAGGGACCTGTTTGAGAGGTGAATGTAAATCCCGGGTGTGTAACTTGCAAATGATGTCTGACCTGGAAGTCCCTCTGACTTGGGAAGTGAATCAGGTCACCTGTTCATGTGTCACTTGGAATCAGGCTCCAGGTGAGCACACTGTCCCAGAGGAGGTGCTGTCGAAAGCCTGTGTTCCGGGCGACATCATTCTTGATAGTTTTTAGCCGTGTATCCCAGGAGTGGTCCCATTCCCTGTTCTAACCCTTAGGCAGCTGGGCATTAACCTGTGTCATCCGTGGTGAAAGCTCTAAGCTGAACCTAATCTGCCCTTCCAGATTTGCAGGGCGTAAAGAAGTTGCTTCGGGAACTCTGTAGGGCCCTAGCTCCAGGCCTTTGCCAATGCAAGTACCTCCTCCCTCCACATCCTCCCAGGCACCCTGCTGACCCACGAGGGTGTGGCAAAGCCACTTCTCTCTGCTCAGAAGTCTCCCCTGCCCTTCCCCACCCTGCGTAACAGATTAGATCTCCACCCCGACGCTGCCCTTAGATACTTCCCACATCTGCTGTCTTTACCATGGGCTGAGTACCATCCTTAAGACACAGAGATCCTTGCTCGTGCTGGCCATAGTAATTCAATTCATGGGACCAGCCCTGAAATCCCCTGTGGGGCCTCTCCCACAGGGGCTGATGGAGTCATTACCCCATCCAATGGACATTTATTAAATACGATCATGTACCAGACAGACAGATGGCCCGGCAGGCGGGGCTGTCCCTCACAAACATGTGCACAGGCTGCCATGGGGAAAGGTCCACACAGATCCTGGCTTGCTCTCTGGGGATGTACAAAGGACTCCTTGAGAGGATTAAGAACACAAGTCTTCCAGGCAGAGGGACCAGCGCTGTAAAGAGCTAGGAGTTTGACAGGGCAGGAGTGAATGCCTTCCTTCCCACCAGAGAGCCACACATCATGGCTTCCACGATACAGAGAAGAATGTCTCAAACAAAAGGCATTGCCTGTGTTAAAGTCATAAGAAGAGAACAAAAACTTGACGTTTGGAATTAGATGTGGAGGCCCCGCCCCGCCAGTTCTGCTTTCTGGGACTGTTTCCTCCTCTGTAAAATGGGAATAACACCTCCCTGTGCTATGCTAGACATCCTGTTCCCGTCTGCTCTCCTTTCCTATGTGCCATTCCCAAAGCAGCTCACTTTCCAGACGAGGAAGCTGGAAGCCAGCAGCCACCCAGCGTGCTAAGACCACAGCGTTGACCCGTTTGCAGCATCCTGTGGTGTTTTCCATTTGTGCTCTTCTCTCTGTGTCTAAAGGACAAGTCACTCTGTCCCTTTCCCCCATCAGAGAGCTCCCTGACCATCTCCTGACGGGAGAGGGTCCTAACATGGGTCCACTGCCGCCTTCCCCCCATAGACCCGTTCTTCGGCCAGCGCTATATCCACATCCTGGGCCGGCAGAAACTCTACCACGTGGTCAAGTACACCGGCGGTTCTGCGGAGTTGCTGTTCTTCGTGGAAGGCCTCTGTTTCCCCGACGAGAGTTTCTCAGGCCTGGTTTCTATCCACGTCAGTCTGCTGGAGTATATGGCCGAGGTGAGAGCCACAGGCCTCCCATGCGCAGTCAAGTATGTCCCTGGCTTAGACCTGGGAACTTTGGACGGGGCAAGTTTGGGTGAAAATGGGATCTAACGAAGCCTAACCATGTGACTCTACCGTTCTGCGACTTAGAGTCCCTATCTGAAAAGGGAGGATGGGGGCATCTATCCCCTGGGAATAGATTGGTACACACAGAGACACGTGGTGTGTGAGCCAGAAAGGTGGCTCGGCAGTTAAGAGTGCTTGCTGCTCTTCCGGGAAGCAGAGTTCATTTGCCCACCACCAACCTGACCAGCACCTCACATCTGCATGTAACTCTAGACCCAGGGGATCTAAAACCCTCTTCTGGCCATCACAGGCACTTGCACACACATCTACATAAACACGCATAAACGCAAACCCCACACATACATGTAACGACAGCACTTGGCACAGTTCCAGCGCACAGCAAGCGCTCAGTAAATGTGTCGTTCAGTCTCACCCACTAAGGGGTAGACGGGGACCTTGCGCACGCACCCAGTGTGACTCCGTGGTGTCTCTCTTCTCTCCCACGCCCAGGGCATCCCGTTGACCCCCATCTTCACAGACACTGTGATGTTCCGGATTGCACCCTGGATTATGACCCCCAACATCCTGCCTCCTGTGTCAGTGTTCGTGTGCTGGTAAGGGTCAGGCGTACCCCACACAGGCAGGGTGGCAGGGTGGCCAAGAGCTGGGGTCAGACTTACCTAAATCCAACTCCTGTCTCTGCCACTTAGCGCCTATATGACCCGGTGGCCTCTCTGTGCCTCAGAGTCTCTGAAATGCACATAAGTCTTACCTTGGCAAAAGCTGCCTAAGTGGGTGGGGTTATATGGCCCTCGGTCCCAGTGACCTTTACAAAGTAGCTGTGGATAGAGGTGGACCCTCCTCATCACACCTCAGTCTAGAGTGCTAGCATCTCCGACCACCCAAAATGGGTGGTGCTCACCCCCCCTTATGCTTCCTCCTGGCCTCTTTTCCAATGCCCCCCAGCATGAAGGACAATTACCTGTTCCTAAAAGAGGTGAAGAACCTGGTGGAGAAAACCAACTGCGAACTGAAAGTTTGTTTCCAGTACATGAACCGTGGTGACCGCTGGATCCAGGTGAGGGGCTCGGGGCCAGAAGGGGCTCCCTGTGAACACCCTGGTACCCGGCTGCCCACACCTGTGTGGACCCCTCTGTCTGCTCAAGAGCACAGAGACCCGAGAGAGCAAGTGTGACTTCCAGCAGCAGGCTACACTGAAACCATCTCTATGCATCCACGTTGAGTCACCAGTGACGGGCTCACGGGGAGTATTCTGTGGCGGTGACAAAGAAAAAGCCCAGTCTGTGACAAAGACACAGAATATTCTTGAGTCTTGAAAGAACTGTAGTTAGGATACGGTTATTTATGTTTTTAAAATGAAGCTGGGCGGTGGTAGCTTATGCTACCCAGTACCCGGGGGGAAAGGGGTGCAGAGGTTGGTGAATCTCTAAGTTGGAGGCCAGCCTGGTCTACAGAGTGAGTTCCAGGACAGCCAGGGCTACACAGAGAGACTCTATATCAGAAAATAGAACAACAGCAACAACAACAACAACAAATATAAGGTCGGTGTCCCCAAGAGATAATTGTGTGATCTTGGCAGAGGCAGTCTGTTGAGATGTTCTGCCGTCCGCTGCTCACTGGGAGGCAAGCTGGACACCGAGGCAGGCTGGGGATGAGACGTCTTGCCCGCGCCAGGCTCGCTTGTGTTACTTCTGTGCTAAATCTTACGTTGATTATTGGGGGTGGTACATGTACCACAAGCCACGCATGGAGGAGGTCAGAGGACAGCTCGGAGCGGTTGGTTCTCTCCTTCTGTCCTATGTACGAGTCCAGGGAACCAAGCTCAGCTCCCCAGCCTTGATGGAAGCTCCTTTGCCTGCTGAGCCAGGTCCCCAGCCTTGGCGGAAGCTCCTTTGCCTGCTGAGCCATCTCCCTCTGCTTGCTTTGATCTTTGAGCCAGACTCTCAGGTTGTAGCCCAGGCTGGCCTTATATTCCTAAGCTTCTGGCCTCTCAGTGGTGAGGTTACAGGTGTAATGTAACTGTGCCTAGTTTATTTGTGCTTTTTGTTTTGGTTTGTTTTGGTTCTGTCATAAGGTCTTCCACACCCCCAGACTGGCCTTGAACTCACTGTGTAAGAGGGAATGGCCTTAAACTTTTGGTACTCCTGCACTCATTCCCCCAAGTCCCAAGGATTCCACAGGCATGTGCCACCATGCTCCGTGTATGCGGTACTGGGACTTGAACCCAGGACTTCATGTTTGTGTTAGCCAACTCTATCACCTGGGTTACATTCCCAGTTCCTCATTTTGGGCTTTGGGCTTTTTTTTGCTTTGTTTTGTTTTGTTTTGTTTTGTTTTAAACTAGGGTCTCAATATGTAGCCAAGGCTGGCCGAATACTTGCTAACCTCCCGCCTCTACTTCCTGAGATCTGATATTAAATCCCTATCTATCGTGTCCCAGGCACCCCTGGGTGCCGCTGCAGCTGACAGCTCTCCCTCTTCTCCCCCACAGGATGAAATCGAGTTTGGCTACATTGAGGCACCCCACAAAGGCTTCCCAGTAGTGCTGGACTCCCCTCGAGATGGAAACCTGAAGGACTTCCCCATTAAGCAACTCCTGGTAAGATGTTGAAGCCACCTGGGGGAAGACACTGAGGACTCTTAGAGGGCAGCACAGTCAGGAGATAGGGAACATCCCAAGATAACTAGTCTCCCACTCAGGGCCTCTGTTTTCTCATCTGCAAGATGGGTCAGTGGGCCCTGAGGTGTTGATGTATTTTCTAAACTGGGAGAGTTGCCTTGTGGGAAATAAGAACTGTGGGAGGCGGAGCAAAGCCCGGGTCCAGAGGTCTTGACTCCTGCTGCTGCCTCAACCCTCCAACTTGTAGCTAAGTAAGTTTCAAAGAGGCAAGCAAGACAGAAGTCTACAGACGTCAATGTTCATCGGGACTTTGTGATGTGGATCTCTGTGTTGTGGGGTTTATTAAGGCAGCTCAACTCCTCACCGTCCTGGGAGGCCATTATCACCTCCACATTGTGGCCTCAGCCCACGTGGAAGAGTGAAGTATGTCTCTCTGCATCCCCACCCTTTGCCTTGAGCGGGAAACCCGTGTGGAGCATGTTACGGAGACAGCGACAGATCTGGCTTTCCCATGGTCTCATGAGGGACAGACTCTACTATAGATGCCAGGCCATTCAGAGGTGACCCTGCCCAAGTCCCCTCTGGAGATGTGGAGGAAGCAGTGTGTGAGCCCTGCTCTGGGATGACAGGGGGTGTGTCTTGAATAGCACCCCAATATCAGAAAGAGGACCTCAGGCAGACTTCATAGCCTCAGGATATGCATCTGCAAAACAGGAAAATGTCACCCCAGATCGTTACTCCAGCAAAGGCATGCCAGAGCCATCAAATCTGGGCCTGATCAGTGGCCATCATGGTCTGGTCTCACCACCCCAGCCTGGAGGCTGCCCTCCACCACCCTCCATGTGGGGCTGTCCATGTGTCCCTGACACGGAGGAGAGGGACATCAAATGGACCACCCCGGGGCAACCACAGGCAGCAGGAATGGAAACCGAGCTCACAGCGCTGTCCTTTCTCTTCCCCGGTCCTCCACGTGCCTTCCCCAGTCCTCCAGGCTGGCCCGGTGTCCCAGGCCCAGTCTGCATTGTTCCCAGAGGTCAGGCCAGGCCCGGCTTTATGGTGCGTGCCTGCTGGCCTGTATGATGCTGTAAAGTCCCAGCTGCCACCTGTTGTCAGCTCACACATGGCCAAAGAGGGGCCCCAGGCGAGAATGTGCTAAGCTCCTGCCATGCACCTCGCCGGGCGTGCCTGTCCCTTGAGCTTCTTAGCTAAGGTGGCATAGGCCACATCTGCCTACCGCACAAAGTTCTCTTGTGGGTTGGCTTGGGTTTTTTTAGGTCAGGCAAGTTAGTTACTCCCTGCTCTAGTTAAAAAACAAACAAACAAACAAGATCCCTATATTTTTGTCAAAAAAGAATATGTGTGTGTATATATACATATATATGTATATATGCGTGCATATATGTATGCAGATATGTAGATATATATGTGTGTGTATATATATACATGCATATATATCTACATACATATATACATACATATATACATACATATATATATACACGTATACACACACACACACACACCTCTCACAGAACTGGAAACTGAGGTTCAGAGAAATTCTGAGACGGCCAGTAAGATCAACAGAACCTGTGAGGCCAGATCTTGATATCGATTAGGATGGCCGTACCTACGGAGCCGGATCCAGGCAGAGATGGGGTGCACATATGTCACCCCCACATTTACTCTGCCAGCACTCTCACAGACTCCCTGACAGCAATGAGCAGCCTCTGGTCACAGCCATCTTTAAGGCTGAGACTCCAGGGTGCCAGACTGCAGGTGACATCCGGCTTGACCCCAGAGAATGACTGCCAAGGAAGAGGGCTCCTGGCTGTAGGGGGCTAAAGGCAGATGTGTGCTCTCTCTCCTCCCAGGGCCCAGATTTCGGCTATGTGACCCGGGAGCCCCTCTTTGAGACTGTCACCAGCCTCGACTCCTTCGGGAATCTGGAGGTCAGCCCCCCAGTGACCGTGAATGGCAAGGCGTACCCGCTTGGCCGGATCCTCATCGGAAGCAGTTTCCCCCTGTAAGATAGCCCAGGGTGTGTCTGGGGGTGGGGCGGGGCAGGGGGCAGGCACAGGAGCATGACTGTCTGGGGGGGGGGTGAATCTAAGGGAGAAATAGCCCCTTCCGCAATGGCCTGTAAATCTATAGACAACCGTGGAAAAAAAACCAAGTTAGCTTTTACATTTTGGTATAAAGTAAAATTTGTATACCCAATCTGTATGACCCAGTAATCCTCTTCCACAAATGGGAGGGTGTGTGGTGAGATGTAAGACGCGCGGGGAAGGGGTGTGGGACTCTAGCGAAGGTTCGCTGGCAGAGGGGAAGGGGCAGGGGTGCCTGTATGTGAAAGAGAAGAGATAGGGCAAGGCCCTGCCTCACAGGCATGCGGCCCTGGCTCCTTTGGCTGCCCACAATAACTGTACTCTCAGCCCAGCCAATGAAAAGGCAGGGTCTACTTTAATCCAAACATTGCTGGGAGAGAGCAAGCAGCCTGGCTTCCCACTCACTGCACAAGCGTTGCCTGGAACCTGAGGTCACCCAAGATTTGTGTATCAAGTCCCTCTGACCCACATGGAATGTTCTTTTATTTGCGGTACATGGGTAATGACCGCTTGCCCACCCTCCCCCAACTCCATGGTCGCGTGCGCTCAGCAGCTACTTCCTGCGCCTCAGTGGAGTGCCATGAGAGCTCTTGTCCCACCTCCAAGATGATGGAAGTCTCAGATACTCAGTCCCATGTTGAGCATGGAAGCTGGCTACAGCTGCTTGCTGGCAAATTCCTGGGCCAAAGGCTGACTGAGCTCTAAGCCCTCCTCCACATTGGCCATACCCTCTTTTGACCCGGGGCTCCCATGTCTTCTGCTTGCCCCAGGGTCTCTCAGATCTGCAGCTCGGGCTCCTACTACGCCCTTGCTGGCACCAGCCAGATCTGGCCTGGGTTTCAGATGCTGAATGTCTCATCCTGGGGGGGGGGGGGGTGTGCTCTGACACAGAGGCACAAGAATAATCTGCTAAAAGACTCTTCTCCAACCCTGCCCTAGGTCTGGAGGCAGGAGGATGACCAAGGTGGTACGCGACTTCCTGCAGGCCCAACAGGTGCAGGCGCCCGTGGAACTCTACTCTGACTGGCTGACTGTAGGCCATGTCGATGAGTTTATGACCTTCGTCCCCATCCCAGGCAAAAAGGTGAGCTGATGGCCCAGACTAGACTAGAGTGAGCTTCGTAGCCAAGAATCCGTGCACTGCCAGGACTTGGCCGCAGAGCATGGGGTCTAGAGCAAGGAGCGAGCAGCTGAATGGAGCGAGTAGCTGAATGGAGCGAGTAGCTGAATAGAGCGAGTAGCTGAATAGAGCGAGTAGCTGAATGGAGCGAGTAGCTGAATGGAGTGAGTAGCTGAATGGAGCGAGTAGCTGAATGGAGCGAGTAGCTGAATGGAGCGAGTAG
>NC_034595.1:91879275-91880147 GCF_900095145.1 Mus pahari
GAGTAGCTGAATGGAGCGAGTAGCTGAATGGAGCGAGTAGCTGAATGGAGCGAGTAGCTGAAGTTGGCTTTGTAATGTTGTGCCTAGAGCAGGCAATTTTAAACCCACAAAATTCAAGACATCAATAGTTCCATGTGTAAGCAGTATGAAAAATATGCTATTTTGTGTTGCACGTACATGTTCCTATAGGTGTGTGCATGTGCGTGTGCATGAGTGTGGGTGTAGGGATCAGAAGTTGATGTCCAGTGTCTTTCTCACTAATCGTGGAGCTCGACAGTTGACTAGGCTGGCCCCAGCCAATAACTCCAGGGAGCTGTTCCTCTGCTTCCCCCTCCCCCACTGCCTTAGTCACTCTTCTACTGCGGTGAAGAGACACCAGGACCAAGGCCAATCGTTATGAAATAAGGAAACATTTGCTTGTGGCCGGCTTAGAGGTTCATAGGTTTAGTTCATTATCATCATGGCAGGGAACATGGCAGCACACATGGTCCTGGAGGGATATCTAAGAGCAACATCCTGGTGTGCAAGCAGAGAGAGGGAGGGAGGGGAAGGGGAAAAGGTGGGGGAGGGGGAGAGAGAGAGGGAGAGAGACGGAGAGACAGAGACAGAGAGACGGAGAGAGAGAGACTGTGCAAGGGCCTGGGTCTGGTGAGGGCTTTTGAAACCTCAAAGCCCCCCATCCCCCACCCCAGTGACACACTTCCTTCAACAAGGCCACACCCCTTTATCCTTCTAATCCTATCAAAGAGTTCCTTTCCCTGGCATTCAAATATAGAAGCCTGTGGGGGACATTCTTTTTCAAACCTCCGCAATCTCCATTTAGATTACAATCTCCATATAGATTACACTATATTACCTGGCTTTTTTTTTTT
>NC_034595.1:91880662-91949281 GCF_900095145.1 Mus pahari
TGTCCTGGAACTCACTTTGTAGACCAGGCTGGCCTCGAACTCAGAAATCCATCTGCCTCTGCCTCCCAAGTGCTGAGATTAAAGGCGCGCACCACCACCGCCTGGCTACACTTATTTTTCAAGCCAGGTCTTCCTCTTCGACTCTTACAACCCACCTGAGTTTTGGGCTGGCTATTCATATGCTCAGCAGTCACACCCAGATAATGGCTGATCGGTCACTACTGTCCAGGAAAAGGGATTGGGCTGAAGGCTCTGGGGCAGAGCATCCATTTTGGAATGGGCGCCTCTGTGTGTCCTCAGAATCTCTGCAAAGTGCCTGTCCCTTTGGGGAACCCCTTCCCTGCCACCATCCCAGGCCACTTTGGGGCCTGTACTTTGGACCTGATGATGTTGCCCAGGATACAAGAGACACAGTCAGTCAGTGCTAAGACAGACAGACTTCCTAGGAAGCCAGTGGTGCTCAGCACGGAAGGCACCAAGTGCTGGGCAGCCACGACTCAGGTCCCTCTGGTGTCCTGGCTACCTCCCCTCCCTCCACCCCTCCCTCCGACAATGTGCCACCCACGGGGGCATCTCTTGCAGGAATTTCGGCTGCTCATGGCCAGCACCTCCGTCTGCTACCAGCTCTTCCGAGAAAAGCAGAAGGCAGGCCACGGGGAGGCCGTTATGTTCAAGGGTGAGTGCGCAGAAGCTCTTGGCCGGAAGCCCCACAGAGCCCAAGAGGGCCTTGTCCCAGAGCATTCAGCTGCACCACCAAACCCAAACCGAAGGTGATGCCTGCCTGGGGATGCAGAGTTGATGGAGCGCTTGCCTAGCATACACCAAATCCTGGGTTCGATTCCCAGCACTGCATAACCCATATGTGGTGGTGCCTGCCTGCGATCCTAGCACTCACAGTTGGAGGCAGAAGGGTCCTAACTCCAAGGTCATGTGACCCAGTCTCAAAAGGGAGAAGGGCAAAGTGTATCTTCAGAACTGATAATTCGAAAGAGCACCAGAGAGGGTGCTCACATGACTGCCGTGTCATCTGAACCCAGAAGTTTGTGTTTTCAAGACAGAGGGATGGAAGCCAGGACCTTCTGAGATGGTCATGCTCTCTTCTGCTAAGCCTCATCCCCTTCTGTCTACCCTTTCCACCCCCAGAACAGTAAAGGGGGGAGAGAAACAATGTCGATGCTGGAGGCCCAGGAAGGGAAGTGGTTTCAGCTGACATCGCACCTGCCCTGCCTGGTCTGGAGTGAGGCTCTCGTCTCCCTCCTAAGTGGGGCAACATCACGCCTGCTGGGTCTGGAGTGAGGCTGTCTCCCTCCTACTTGGGGCAGACCCAGGGATGAGTGCTGCACCTGAATTAATCATGAGAAAGAGACTTAGCTGGGGAAACCCTGCCAGGCGGCATGGTGAGAGATGCCATAGCATGTCTGCACTCTTGCAGTGGTAAAATAGATACAATGTATTGATCATTGTGTCTTACCAATCAATTGTTGTTAATAATCGCTACCTCCTCTGTCAAGGTCGGCTTTTTTTTTTCTTTTTGCCACATAGTAGCTTAGTATCCTGACACTCATAGTCACTGGTTAATGCTTATGCTGTTGTCCTGAGTCCAAGGAGTAGGACTGGAGTGTTGCCCGTGTCCAGGACAGATCCTGGTAATACTGTCATCCTAGTAATACTGCCATCCTAGCCAGGTAGTGGTGGCGCACGCAGGTGGATCTCTGAGTTCAAAGGCAGCCTAGTCTACAAAGTGAGTTCCAGGACAGCCAGGACTGTTACAAAACTAAAACAACATAGATGGATGGATGGATGGATAGATGGATGGATGGATGGATAGATGGATGGACAAAAAGATAACACTGCTATCCTGTTCTAGCCTCCTGATGGCAAGTTTTTTTTCTGGGTTGGCAGGTGTGAGGCTTGACTTTCTAGAAGTTTCCTTTCCATCTTAAGCTTGCCTCAAATGCTGCCCCCACACACCATGGTTAGAAGTATTAATGCCATAAGGTCACGGGGAGGACTGTGGCGTGGTGGCAGCACAGGGGCAGGGGGTCCCACAGCCCTGGTCTCTTTGGTGCTGTGACAATACAAAGTCTGGACCATGCAGAGAGAGAGCTGACAGACTATTCCTAGGTCAAGCAAAAATAAAATATAACACTCTTAGCACTCAGGAGGCTGAGGCAGAAGGTTGTAGGTTCCAGGCCAACCCATACTACAGAGAGACTCTATCAAAAAAAGGAAAAAAAATGTTAATTAAATATACAAGACTCACAGCCTTGTGGTCCAGCTACCTGTGTGGCCACTTGCTATGTGGGGAAACTCAGTTTCCTCACCTTTTTTTTTTTTTTTTTTGGTTTTTCGAGACAGGGTGTCTCTGTGTAGCCCTGGCTGTCCTGGAACTCACTCTGTAGACCAGGCTGGCCTCAAACTCAGAAATTCACCTGCCTCTGCCTCCCGAGTGCTGGGATTAAAGGCGTGTGCCACCACGCCTGGCTCACTTCCTCACCTTTAACAGTAGCAGCTACCTCACAGGAACATGGGGAAGACTGTCTGGGGAGCACGGCTAAATTAATCCACAGTGAGCATTTAAAAGACGGCTTATCTAGTGTATACAAGGTCCTGGCTTCCGACCAAAGAACAGACTGCAGGCGCTTGGATGTCACTAATCTGACCTAAAGCCTCCAGGCTATGGAGCCGGAGGCAGAGGCAGGCTCTCTCCAGGGCGGGCACTGAGTACCACAGGAGGGGGGTTGAACCCTGGTCACCTGCACCCAGGTGTCTTTTCCTGCCAGAGAGCACAAGGTGCCTACACCCCCCCCCCTTCCTGGTTTAGGAGACATGGTTGATCTGGAGAGGGGAATGTGCATGCCTCCCTGGGTAGAAGGAGATCACCCCCTTCCCCCTTCCACTCCCCCCACCTAACTCCCACCCCATTCCCCCCCCCCCGCCAGCAAGTAGCTCAGACGGGACACCCAGACAGGCACCTGAGATTTACTGTCACCCTCTGACCCCCACAGGCCTGGGGGGCATGAGCAGCAAACGCATCACCATCAACAAGATCCTGTCCAATGAGAGCCTCACGCAGGAGAACCAGTACTTCCAGGTACAGAGGTGGGAGGGCAGGAAGGGATGGCAAACTGTGTGAGGTCTTGGCAGAGGCTGGTTCTATGGGAAAGGTCAGGGGCTCGGGGCTTCTGGCCCAGAGAGGCCTCAGCAAACACCTGCTGGACCTGCTTGCAGTGTTTCTGCAGTAGCCGTGGACTCAAGGAGCTCCGAGCCCAGCAGGGGATGGGAGAGAGTTGTACTTGTAGGTCCAGAGTTCTATCAGACAAGAGCTCGGAGCAGACACGCCCCTTAGAGGGACAGCAAAGCTTCAGACTTGCTGCCAGGACAGAGGTGGCCCGAAGCCACCCCTTACTCTGAAGCTTCGGCAGCTCACACATCTCTGAGGGACTGCATGTGGGTGTGACGTTCTGCTCGAGTCTTAAAAGTTGCACCAGACATTAAACCCAGCGCCCAGAAGAAGTAACTCCATTCAGAGAGCTTTTCCCTTGACAGAAAGAAAACCTTGGATTCCATTTTACGATGATCTAGGTTAAGCCAGGGGCAGGTGGATCTGTGAGTCTACAGATTCAGGGCAGCCAGAGCTACACACAGAGAAACCCTGTCTCAAACAAACAAACGAAAAGAGAGAGAGAGAGAGAGAGAGAGAGAGAAAGCAGAGCCAGTGTAAAGAGTGTAAAGTAAATGCTCACTTGGCTCCTAAGCATGCAGGGTGTTAGATTTCTAAGTCAGTTTGAAGAGTCAAGAGGCAGAAAACAGACCGTAGGCTGGCCTCAACAGACTAGACTGTTTACTTAAAACAGGGAGGGGCAGACACAGGAAGAAAGTGGTGGGGTCCTAGGGGTTTATATAGAAGGGGAGGGAAAGGAAAAGTTAGGTGCAACTTTTTTTTTTTTTTTTTTTTTTTGGCTTTTCGAGACAGGGTTTCTCTGTGTAGCCCTGGCTGTCCTGGAGCTCACTTTGTAGACCAGGCTGGCCTCTTGAACTCAGAAATCCGCCTGCCTCTGCCTCCCGAGTGCTGGGATTAAAGGCATGCGCCACCACGCCCGGCTGAGTTAGGTGCAACTTAACTCGGGGTATGTGCAAACCCCAAGTTTCTCTCTCCCGGCGTTGTTTGTCACAACAGGGTGGGCTTTATCTTTAGAATCTGTCCTGATCTTGCTGTCAGGTTGTGGGTCACAGTGGGCCACTGAGTCAGGCAGTGGAAATAAGGGAAGTGGGCAGGAGTCTCGACACAGGGCCTTGGTCAGGGCTGGGCAGAATCTGTTCAAAGTCCTATGGTTGTGTGGACTTCAGGCACAAGCTGATCAGGGCTCCAGCAGTGCCAGCTCTGTTGGTCGGTATGCGTGGGTACCCTCATGGCTGCGGAGGTTCAAAGCCTCACATAGATACCCGCACAGATGGCCTGTGGCATTTGAACAGGACCCTGCATCTCACTCTGCCCTGGGGGTCAACCCGAACTGATGATCATGGTCAGGGAGTCTCCCAGTACCAGTTTGCTCAGTCATGAGTCACTATAAACCGCACCCCCCCCCGTCACCCATCCCCCATCCCACAAACCCAGCTTAATCACTGAGGTAGGAGGAAATGGCAAGGGACCACTAGTTAGCTCTCACCTGAAGGTCGGAGAAGTTGGTACAACCCAGCGGCTCTCTGAAGCAGGACCTGCTGGAGCTGAGCCAACACCTCACTGGGGCTGACCTCTGACCATCCCTCCATGATCCCTGCAAGAAACAAAGACACACACACACACACACACACACACACACACACACACCACTAGTCAGAGCTCAGGAGAAGCCTAGTATCAAAAGCCAGGGAGTTTATCTTTGCAAAGCCTGGATGGCAGGTGCGGTGATTGACAGCGGAGGAGAGTTTAAGCACTAAGGCCCCGCCCCTCCCGGCTGTCCTCTTTAGCTGAGTAAGCAGGGGAGCGAAATCCCCCAGGGTCACCTGGGTCTCTGCCACTTAAAGTCTGTCTGGTTTTCAGTGAGGGTTGTGCGGAGTTGAGTCTCTGACCTACGGCCTGTTTCCCGTTGTCAGAACCATGGCCGTCCCATCTGCGGGCTGCGGGCAAGCTCATTTGCTGCAGTTTTCTATGGCAAAGTTTAAGTTGGGAGGGGTGGCAAGGCTAACAGCTTTTGGGGTGTAACTAGACTAGCAAGCATTAGCAGGAGTCTAGAGTTTTCTGTTCATTTGTAGCTGTGCCTCAAGTCATTTTTTTTTTTAAATGGTCCATTAAGCCAGGCATAGTGACATATGCCTTTAGGCCCAGTACCTTTGGATCTCTGTGAGTTCAAGGCCAGCCTGATCTATAGAGAGAGTTTCAGGACAGCCAGGGCTACAAAGAAAGACTGTCTCAAAAAAAAAAAAAAAAAAAAAGAATGGATTTTTTTTTCTTATCCCTTGTGGAGAGATGCTGGAGAGGTGACAGGGATACCAGCTAAGCAGGTGTGTGTCCCCAGACCTCAGTGCTTCCTCTTTCCCCCTTCCCCAGCGCTGTCTGGACTGGAACCGTGACATCCTTAAGAAGGAGCTGGCGCTGACTGAGAAGGACATCATTGACCTGCCCGCTCTCTTCAAGATGGATGAAAACCAGCAGGCCAGGGCTTTCTTCCCTAACATGGTGAGGTGATCCAGCTCCAACCCCTCGTGCCACCCCCAGCAGGGTGCAAGCAGCCCCAGAAGGGTCCAGCTGAGCTGCTGGGTGACCTCAACCTCTGGCCCTTGCCCTCTCTGAGCCTCTCCATTCCCTGCAAGGGGAGACATGCTTAGCCTTGCTTTCTTATTGGTGTCCCCTGGCCCACTACTCTAGATAGGAGAGAACTTGGTAAAAAAAACGATCACAGCACAAACCAGGCTTAGCTCAGAATCTGTGCCTGGGTTTCCCCACCTCTGGGGGGCGGGGGATCCCTGATAACACACTGCCTACGTAGGACTTGACGCCCTCAGGCAAACAGCAGCTGCTCGCTAAACACTCGCTCCCCTCCCAGGTGAACATGATCGTGCTAGACAAGGACCTGGGCATCCCCAAGCCTTTCGGACCCCAGGTCGAGGAGGAGTGCTGCCTGGAGACGCATGTTCGAGGCCTGCTGGAGCCCCTGGGCCTCTCCTGCACTTTCATCGATGACATCTCCGCCTACCACAAGTTCCTGGGGGAGGTTCACTGTGGCACCAACGTCCGCAGGAAGCCCTTCCCCTTCAAGTGGTGGCACATGGTGCCCTGACTGCTTTTTCCTTTTCCTCCTCCGCTGCGGTCTCTGGGTCCTTCCTTCCTGTGCCCCCAAGTCCTTCCCCTACAAGAAGCAGGTGGGATTGGGGGATATATGTGCCTTGCTGTCCCCTGGAGAAGGACCTCAGTGTCCACTGAAGCCGCCCCACCCCAGTAAGCCCAGCCATTCCCCCCCCCCCGAATCTAGCGGGACATGTGGTTAGTGTGCAGAGCCCTGGCCTCCGGGAAAAGCGGGCTTCAACCAATCACGTAGTCAGACTGTCCCCAGGAATTCTCAGCCTCTACTCCAGGTCAGAATGAGGGGAGGGAGAAGGGAGGCTCTGAAGTCATTGGCTCTCCCAGCATCCATCTGACATTCAAGGTAGACCAGGAGGGAGGACCAGGGCCAGGGTCCTGGCATACCTTGGATGGTACCCTCACTTCAAGCTCGCCTCCCTCGGGGGCCCCCTGGTGGCTCCCTGCACCTGTTCATTCCTTACAGATTCCCGTACACATTGCATCCCCACTCCCTGAGGGTCCAATCGTTCAGCATAGAATCTTTTGGAAATAGGTCTTAGCAAAGGAGCGTTCTTCACTTTCTGTGGATGCGGGCTACCCAAATTTAGGGGAACGGGGAGGTCTCAGACTAGTATCCACGGTCTAAAGTTCGCGGTATATGGGATGCTCCTGCCAGTCAATGCTATTTCCGTTCTCTCGCCTGGTCCTCAAGTCTCTGGCCAGTCCTTGGGCCTCTCCTCCCATTGTTCCTCCTACTTTGGACATTGACTTCCTATTCTGGACATTGCCCCTCCACAGCTACAGTTTCTTTGCCACCAGCCAGATTCAGGCCTCCCAAGAGCCTGAGAAGCAGTCTATCTCTTCTCATGGATGCTGGTCCCAACATCCAAGGATGCTGGTCACGCTCCAGCCTCAGTGCTCCCTTCCCAGCTAGCTGCTGCTCCAGAGGAGGCATTTCCCAGCATGCTTTCCAAAGTCCTCCCATCCAGATACAGGCAAATTTACCCCTTGGCTTCATTTAGAAAGAACGCCCCCCCATCCCCCACCCCCACCCCCGGAGCTGCAGTGATGGCTCAGCAATTTAAAATGCTTCCTGTTCTTGGAGAGGACCCAAGTTCAGTGCCCAACACCCGCAACTGTCTGTAACTCCAGGTCCAGAGGCTCCAGTACCCTCTTCTGGCCCCTGAGGGCATTGCACACGCGTGTACAAACCCATACACATAAATACATTTGTTAGGATCTGAAGAGATGGTGCAGAGTACCAGGGCAGAGTACCAGGGCTCAGTTCTCAGCACCCAGGTGATGGCTCACGACCACCTATAACTCTAGTTCCAGGGGGTCCAATGCTCTCGTCTGACCTCCACGGGCTTCTGTACATACATGGCTCACATATACACACTCAAGCACACATACAAGTAAAGTAAAATCAATGATATTTTAAAAATAAAAAATATTTTTTTAAAATAAAGAAGGTCCTTTAAGGCCAAGAAGATGGAAAATATTAATTCTCCTTTGAAAGGTTAAACAGTCCCATTTATAACCAAAGAAAGGGTTACAGACCTACATTCTTTTTTTTTATTATTATTATTAAAGATTTATTTATTTATTTTATGCATGTAAATACACTGCAAGCTGTCTTCTCACACACAGAAGAGGGCGCCAGATCCCATTACAGATGATTGTGAGCCACCATGTGGTTGCTGGGAATTGAACTCAGGGCCTCTGGGAGAGCAGTCAGTGCTCTTAACAGCTGAGCCATCTCTCCAGCCCCAGACCTACATTCTTAGGGGAACAAGATTTTTACCTTGGATTATTTCCTCAGCTATGCAATCAATGGGTTGTATGCTACTGAGCAATGGGCACAGACTTAGACTCTGATAACATAAGCTAACCAGACTCGCTTGTCCCCAACAGACAAACCGCACCTCCCTCTGTGTGGCCGCACTCACCCTTGCTGTGGTAGGCTCTTTGGGAACACTACCCCGTATATCCAATAAGCATACAGCACAACACTCACTGCCCTCAAGAGTTACGGGCGTGTCTTCTTCTCCATCTAGTTAGGCCAACAGCCATGCCAGGCCAGGCCCCAGAGCCTCCAAAGCTGTCATCCTCTGTCCCAGGAGACAGTGGTCCCTGCCTTTGAGGGCAAAACCCCAAATCCTGTCTCCTGCTCAGGAGAAGAAAACACGGGCGCCTCTCTGAGGGAGCTGATCTGGAGAGGTGGGGGCTTGTGGTGTGTGGTGCTCGGTTAAAGTGGCTTTACTGCTTTTATTTTTATCTGCAGTGGGAGGAAATGAGCGCCTCCCATATGGTGGCCGCGTGGCTTTGTAGAGTGTGCTACAATTCTCCCCAGTGGCATTGGTCGTCTCAGAAATTTCTGGAACTACAGGACTCAGACACTGCCTGTCCCATCTCACTTGCTCACTCAGTGTGACCCCCCCCCAGTGTGGATGCCCCCTTGCCTCCCCTGCATGGACTCCTTGCTCTTCCCCACCCCCACTGTGTTGTTTTGTTTTGTTTTGTTTTAACTTAGGCCCAGATGCTTCTGGGCTACACCAGTTCCTGTTTCGATGTTAGTTTTGAAATGCTCTGTGAAGGGCGGAGGGACGACAGGAAGATGGCGAGAGCCAGGCAGTATCAACTTCCTGGAGAAGAAGCCAAGATGGAGACTGAGAAGTGTTTGGGGAAGAGCCAAAATAAAGAGTAATAAAAATAAGCCGTCCACGGGAAGCTATGTGGCTCTGGGTGACTTTCTTTGCGGCTTCTGAGACATAGTCACAAGTCAATCGGATCACATGTGGCCCTCGTGGTCATGAAGCTCCTATTGTTCTGAACATAAGGTCTTGATCCTTATCAAACTCATCTCAAGGACTCGGCACCACCCCATCTACACACACACACATGCACGCACACACTCACTCTCAGGACTGTGTGTCACACGGCCTCTACCCAAGGTCATGACCAATATCCACAGTAAGGTAATCAATCATGTTTTAAAGCTGAGTTTCCCCACATGCACACAGTGAGATAAGCATTTGGGAGCCAGTAAGTTGTTATCCGAGTGTCTCCAGGAGAAACAGATCCGGGAACAGGGGGGATGGGGCATTGAAATCAAAGGAAGACACAAGCAAGGGGTGTAACTTTGGGGCCAGTTCATCCCAGGACCCTCTGTGAGCTCTGCAGAGCTGATGGCCCCTGGAAGTCGATTCTGTGGAGCTCAGGTCCCGCTGCACCTGTCCAGCAGGGCACTAACTCTGCCCCCTTTGGTCCTTGATGGGGAGAGCCACCAGTAGTCTACGGCAACATCTAAAGAAGGTTGTGTCTGCTGCATTATGAACAGAGTTAGGAGTGGGGCTTGGAGAAATTGCTCAGTGGTTAAACACGCTTGCTACTCTTCCAGAGAGTAGCTAACTACTACTTTGGCCTCTGTGGTCACCAGCATGCACACTCAGGTACACACAAATAAATAATATAATAAATCTGTGTGGAAAATGAGCCAAGTTAAACCCGTGAAGTAGCTCACCGGGTGAATGGGCTTACCATGAGCTTGCAGGCTGACTTCTGTCTCTGAGACTACCATTAAGACAGGAGGAAAGAGCTGACTATATGGAGTTGTCCTCTGATTTCCACATGTCTGTCAGGCACATGGGTCTACATGCAAAAAAAAACAAAAACAAAAACAAAAAAAAAAAAACCTTCTATCCAGGCACGATGGCATGTGCCTTTAATCTCAGCACTCAGGAGGCAGAGACAGGTGACTCTTGTGAGTTCAAGGCCAGCAAGTTCAAGTTCTAAGCAACAAGTTTGTTCCAGACAAACCAGGGCTAAACAGGGGGCCTCCGTCTCGAATATACATACATACATACATACACATCAATGAACAAAGTCACAAGACTCAAGTGCTCACTAGCTACAAGTGTCCACACATTGGTTGACAGAGTTCTATAATCTTCTCTGCCAGGTTTAGCCCCAGTTATGGAAAGGGACACTTTTATTAAATCCCAAGAGAGGCCAGGAATTGGTGGCACATGCCTTTAATCCCAGTACTCAAGAGGCAGAGGCAGGAGAGTCTCTGTGAGTTCAAGACCAGCCTGGTCAACAGAGAGAGTTCCATGACATCCAGGGTTACACAGAGAAATAAAGTCTCAAAAGAGAAAAACAACAACAAAAACCTAGAATCCGGTCATCTGAGTGCCATGGTTCATCTAAGTTGATTTCTGTAACACAGGAAGTAGAAATGCAAAGGGAACATCAGCCTTCTTCCTTCCAGAACCTTCCAGAAACTCCTCTTGCCTAAGATATGGGGGTGGGGGCTTTGCTATGTCACCATTGCCCACTGTCAGGATGAACCCCCCACCCCCATCTTGACTCTGTCCTTTATTGTTAAGTTTGTCTTGCAGGGAACATGACGTTCTTTTCTCAGTTCTCCTCCTCCTCCTCCTCCTCCTCCTTCTCCTCCTCCTTCTCCTCCTCCTCCTCCTCCTCCCTAACCCGTAGGTGCTTTGCCTGCATGCATGTCTATGCTCCACATGCATTCAAAGCTTTCAGAAACAAGATGAAGGCATTGAATCCCCTAGAACTGGAGTTACAGTTGTGAGCTGCAGTGTGGGTACTGGGAATTTAACCCAGCTCCTCTGGAAGAACAGCCAGTGCTCTTAACTGCTGAGCCATCTCTTCAGCCATCTTTATTACAGCCATGCTCGTGACCCGAGTGACCCCCCCCTCTCACATCCTCAGGTCCCCAGGCTAAGACCCCTGGCCCAGGCTACAGCTCCGGCAGGAAGCCTTGCCTTTCTCTTTCCTACGTCTGGCCATTTCAGGTATTTGGTCGGCACTCACAAAACACATCTGAGTGAAGCACCCCTCAGATGCCAACAGGAGAGGCATCTTCCTGTCTCTTCCTTTCCTAATGCTAACCCCGACCATTCACGGAGAAAGGCTGACCACCAACCTGAATCACCATCACCAAAGTAACGGAAGCAACAATTCATTAAAGCAAGCTTTTTTATTTCCGTACACAGGCTGCCTCCCGGTAAGTGGGGTTCAAGAGGTCAGCATTGGATGTGAGGAAGACGAGGTTTTTATAGCTCAGGGGTAGGGGTTTCCAAATGGGGGATTATAGGAGCGGGACCTAAGTAGAATAAGTTGATCAAAACAACCTTTTTGAGGCAAAGGCATGATTGCAAGGTGGTTGTTACAAGGTAGTCATGATAAGTGTTTAAACAAAGGTAAGGTTACAAGATGTCTGTTACAACTTCTGAAACAAAGGTTTAGTTGTCCTTTCCTGGAAGAGGTAGTTAGTTCAGCACTATCTGCAGTTAAGGTTACAGGCAGGGCATAGCCCAATCCTTGAGAAACCGAGGTTTATTCATAAACTGGAATGAGCAGAGTGTGTCTTTACTACACGATGGCTTTTAAGACTAAGATGGAGGCAGGATGGTTTATCACTTATTTTCTGTTTGTTTGTTTGTTTATTATTAATTTTTGAAGACCAAACACAGATTTATTAAGGAAAAGTGAGGAAGAACTCCCCAGAGTGGGAGATGTTCTGAGTAAGAAATATTCTTTTATTTTCTTCTTTTCTGTTTAGATATTGAGGACTGAACCAAAGGTTTCACACGTTCTATATAAGTGCTCACTCTGTAGACCAGGCTGGCCTTGAACTAAGAGATCTTCCTGCCTCTGCCTCCTGAGTGCTAAGATTAAAGGTGTGTATCACTTCTGCTCAGCTTGCTTTTCTCTCTCTCTCTCTCTCTCTCTCTCTCTCTCTCTGCTTCTGAGATACTATCTCTAACCTAGGACAGCCTTAAGCTCCCTATGCGACCAACAATGACCTTGAACTCCTGATCCTTCTACCTCCACCTTCCAAGAGCTGAAATCACGGGTATGGACCACCGTGCCCAGTTTAGGCAACGCTGAGAACCGAACCACAGATTTCGAGGCTGCTTGCCACATTCCCAGCCCCGGGTTCATAGTGTCGTGGAGCCATCGCTCTGCCTGTGGCTCTCGAGTCCCTCCCAACCTGCAAGTCTTAGGAGAACTCTAAGGGGGTTTCTGGCCCCTCAGTGGGCAGTGTCACTGACACAATAATAGTGATTGATCATTTATAAACATTGCTGCCGGAGCAGAATAATGATTCAGCCACCACTCTTGGAAAGAACTTAGAGACGTACATTCTTTAGCAATGACCACTGCCCTCAGGAAGAATTTGGAGATGCAGATTGTGAGTAAAGTTAGGTTAAGATGGTTGGTTTGTTGGGTTTTTTTTTTAAAGTGGCTTTGACATAAATAATCTTGAGCAACAATTCAAAATTCAGAAAACCTTTTGATAACTGAGCAAGGGATTTTTTTGAGGTCAGTGGACAAGAACAGTGGCAGCCTGACCAGAACCAGCTGACCTGCTTCTCTGCTGGGCTGGTGATCAAGGCGATGACTAACTTCTTGAACCCATTTTTGCTCTCCACTTCCTGATATGATTTAACAAAAAAAAAATTGTTAATGAATAGATGTGCACCCTGATATTTAAAGTAGAAATGGCTGATCATTTTTTACATAAAAGTTTAGATTTGTGATTTTTTAAAAAATGTTTTTTATGAGATGACTCTTTAAGATAAATAATAAAAATAATTGAATCTTTCTTTGTAACTGCGAATTGCAGCCTGCCCGTAAAAGAAACTGGCTGAGAACATTACCTTGCTTGCTTACACTTTGTTAGTCTATCACAAGTTGCTTAGTTACAAATATGAATGGATTCTTGGGAATTGCTTTTTTTTATTATTATTACCCAAAACCGTAAACTATTTGATTGGTATTGGGTGTTTTTTTTTTTAACATATACTCAATGTAATCGTTCACTTAGAGAAAAATAAAATGTAATCACAGCGTACCCAGTGCACTGCTTGAAAAATTTTGCTGGGATATATAAGCTGAGGGAGAAAAATAAAGTAGTTGGAGCTTTGCTCTGTCCACCAAATATGTATGTGTTTGTGTGTATGTATGTAAAGTAGTTGGAGCTTTGCTCCATCTGCCAAGTGTGTGTGTGTGTGTGTGTGTGTGTGTGTGTGTGTAAAATGTTTAGATCTTTTTGGTGCTTGCTTCATCTACCAGGTGTGTATGAATGTATGCCTGCCTTCCAGCACCCTGATCCTACAACCCCTCCTTGGATTGCTGAACATACTGTCCGGCTGGTCTGCGACACCTGTTACTGCTAGAGTGGCTGCGAAGCAAATCCTCAAGGTCACCCCCACCCCCACCCTGGGCTGGGATTACAGGTGACACGGCCAGGACTGGCCACTGGGGGACCTGAACTGCACAGCAGACACATTACCATACCCCCGGCCTGCCATAAGTACCTTCTTTATGAGGGTGGAGTGAGTGAGAGACAGTGTTTCCCAGTCCAGAGTTTCTCTGTGGAGCCCTGGCTGTCCTGGAACTCACTCTGTGGACCAGGCTGGCCTCGAACTCAGAAATCCGCCTCCCAAGTGCTGAGATTAAAGGTGTGTGCCACCATGCCTGCCATATGTACTTTTTAATGATTGTTAAAACTAACTGAGTTCTGTGGCAGATAATTTCCATTCAAATCTTCCTACCCATTAGTTAGCATAATCCATCTCTCCTGAGGACGAGTGGCTCCCCCTAGCTGAGGCACTTCAGATGGAGAGCTGGGGGGGGGGGAGGAGGTAATCCTCCTCCTTGGCAAGGGACTGGTCATCCCCATTCATTTTACTAAGGTCACAGAGGCGATGGTTGATGGAACAGCTTGCACTCCCAAACCTACACTGTGTGTGTGTGTGTGTGTGTGTGTGCATATGAGTACACTACCATTGCTCTCTTCAGACACACCAGAAGAGGGCATCAGACCCTATTACAGATGGTTGTGAGCCACCACGTGGTTGCTGGGAATTGAACTCAGGACCTCTGGAAGAGCAGTCAGTGCTCTTAACCACTGAGCCATCTCTCCAGCCCCTGAAACCTACACTCAGGCACAAAGGCAGCCCTAGCCCTGCCTTTGACAGTTCTGCATCTCTGACACTGTGTTTTGCCTCTGACTTCCAGTCACCACAAACCCAATGAATATTTACCATTGTTCCTGCTTACATTTCATTTGCAGGACTCCAATTTTAAAAACATTCGAAAATTCAAGGCTCAAATGGAAGAAGGCAAACGCAGTCCACGGTGTAAACGAAAATCCGTGCTTACCTGGAGGATCACACGAACTGCTAATCTGAGAGTATGCTAGAGACGCTGGGTGGGTCACAGTCCCCCAGAAGGCCCTGGGCCACTTGCTAAGTCCCAGCAGTTGAGCTGACCTAAGCTGTGTGCACCACGGGTCCAGCTGGAGCAGAGGTGGCTCGTGACTTTCCGCTCCAGGAGTTAATTCCATAGAGACTGCTCGTGAAACGGGAGAAGCCTGTGGCCCCGTTGCCTCGCTCCCACTCAGAGAGCATATTTCGAGAAGTCTAATTATACGGTGGGGTTTGTACAGGATGAAAGAAAGGGGTTTAGATAAGCCTTTTCTAAGGGCAAATTGGCAACAGCTGTTAGAGAGAGCTGGGCGGCGCTGCGAACCGGGAGTGCCCCCTGGAGGTAGAGCCGAGTAACTGCAGCCAGCACTTTTCTTAGACACAACCCAATTGTGTTGACCCTCGGTGGCCTCAACAACAAATGAAGACCTATAATTCCCGCCTGGTGGGTTTGCTGTAATGATTATGCACAAGTGTAGCCAAAGGGTTGCTTACACCCCCAAACCTCCAGCAAAGACTCCAAGGGTCAGATGATGTCATTCAATGATCTAAGAGACAGAAAAGGGCTTCTCTGAGAACCAGGCAAAATAGAGAAGGGAGGGGGGGACAGGAAATGGGGAGGTTGACAATTGCTCTGCCAACTGTGTCGACTCTGATTCTGGAATTGCCAGCTTTCACCTCGGCGTCTCTCTAGAGCCTCATGATGCGGAACAAGGGTAATCTAGAAGTAAAATACCCCCGCCAGAGAGCGGAGATGTTCCCGGAGAAGTCGGCCTCTTGCCAAACTCAGGAGCCACAGCCCTGCTTGGATGATTGAGCCACAGAAGGGCTCCTTCTGCAGTAGCCAGAGGGGAGGCTCCAGGGCTGAGGGGACTCAGGCCCAGCCTAACCCAGGGTTCCCTGCTTCGTGGCGGGATACTCTGAGTCAGGATGCTGGTTGGCTGATCACACTGAATTGACTTGCTTTTTCGCCATCCCTGACCACCCAGGCCCTGTCTTTCCTTCTATTCTGTTTCCTGAAGAGGCATCCAGTGCCCTGATGTTCCCTGAAAGTCTCTCATGCTGATTACAGGGAAGCCAACCAGGGCTGATGGGGCTAAGATGCCAAGGAGTCGAGGGACAGGCTTGGGGCTGTGGCTCACTGGTAGGTCACTGGCCAGGCACATATGCTTGTGCTCAGCTCCCAGTAGCAGCAGAGAATGGTGGCTCTACTTAAAACATTCCTACTTTATTGAACGTGATCTTTTTAAGAAATTTTTTTTAGATTTATTTACTTTGTTGTTCTGTGGGTGAATGCTGTGCCTGCTTATGTATATGTGTACTGCACGCATGCCTGGTGGCCTTGGAGATCAGAAGAAGGCATCAGACCCCTAGACTGGAGATAGGTAAGTGCTGGAAACTGAAGCCAGGTCCTCTGGGGGCAATAGACAGCAAGTGTTCTTACCTGCTGAGCTGTCTCTCCAGCCCCTTCAATATGAACTTTTAAAACCACTCTCTGCCCTGCCGAGGCTCCTCAGTGCTTCCGATGTAACCCTGAGCTATTGAGACCAACCTAGTATTTGTCTTTGCTCCTGGACTGAACGTCTAGCCCTGGGGGGAGGGCACAGAAAGAGTCTCTAAAGCAGAATTGCCACCTTAGGTTGCCCAGATTTCCCAGCACGACTGGAATGGGGACAGTTATTCCAACCCATCAGGGTTGTTGGGAGGACCAGAGGAGACTGTTGATGTAAACACATTTGTGGGCGATGAGGTGAGGTTCTGCATAAACACAGGGCTTCCAGCAGCATGTCTGGTGAAAGCAATATATCACTCTCTCCATGGATGCCAGCCAACCAAGCCCAAACCCTGCAGTCTTACAGCAAGGACAGCTTGGCAACCCAAGTCAGGAAGGGGCCATGAAGACCTTTAAGCCCTATGGCATCTGTGCCTTTTTGGCACCCCAAAGCTCAGGGCGGAGGTGGAGCCACCCAGGAATTTACTATCCTTCCATAACATTAAGCTTCCCAAATCCCCATGACGCCCAGGAATGATGTGACTACAGGGTGTGTGGGCACACTGGCACCAAGGGCCCCTCCATAAATCAAGGTCTCACTTTTGCTGGCTGCTCACTGCTTTTTCCAAGGTGACCTGGGTGGCCATTCATGTAGTGGTGGTGTCTGTCTTTGACATGGTGGCTAAAAATGGCTAAGGGGGCCAGTTCTCTAGAAATACTGCCTGTTGGCACCTTGGAGGAGTTACAAAGAAAATGACAGTCTTCCTACAACCTTGTTAGATTTGGGTGGCCCCAATGGTCCCTTGGGCAGGCTAGAAGAACCTATCCAGTGCTGAGCCAGGCCCCCTGAGAAGCCAAGACAACCTTACCATCTGTGGCACGAGACAACCAGGCCAATTATAGAATCTTAAATCAGCTGCCACAACCCCTAGTGATTCAGGCAAGGACGCTATAAGTCAAAAGTGGCGAAGGACTTGTCAAAGGTCACATGGCCTTGAGGAGGCAATCAAGGTAACCCCCAGGGGTTCAGGCCTCTCCACACCCCCTTCAATGAGGCTACCTGGCAGAGAAGCCAGACTCAGGGTGAGTTCTCAGAAACTTGGCTCCATCTAGCCATTCCTCCTGTCATGGTCATTTCTCCAGTGGCTTCTACATGAGCCAGTGTGAGAAAACCCAAGACTATAAACAGTGCCCTCCCTCTGCCAAAGGTGAGTGGAAAGAAATAAAACCCTTCCTCTGGTAACAAGGACCAGCAAGGTCACTGGGTGCCCCCAAGAGGTCAAGTGACTTGGGACACCAAGATCACACCTGCCCAAGGTGACTAAGGAAACTGACGAAATCTGAGGACACAGGTCGGTTGGTAGAAGGCTTGTTCAGCACACACTGGCATGGTGACACACAGCTGTAATCCCAGCTCTCTGCAGTTCTTTACCTGTAGGAAGATCTGAAGTTGGGGACAGTGGACAGCCTGCGTGTGCCCTTGGTGGACAGCCTCAGTTGCATCACCCGTCTTTCCTATTGTCATCTTCCTCACGGTTAGAAAGGAATTAGGTGAGCAGCTCTCTCACTTACCACAGTATCCCAGAGGCTGGCGCCAGCCGCACACTAGGTGCCCCTTCTGGCTGCTTTGGTTTTGGTTTTGTGTGTTTCGAGGCAGGGTCTCAAGTCTCCCAGATGGCCTCGACCTCATTAAGTAGCGGAGGGCGAGCTTGGTTCTCCTTCTGTTTCCATATGCCAGGCATGCAACTTCTGTACATGTGTCATTCATCTTTTTTTTTTTTTTTTTAGGTTTTTCGAGACAGGGTTTCTCTGTGTAGCCCTGGCTGTAAAGGAACTCACTTTGTAGACCAGGCTGGCCTCGAACTCAGAAATCCGCCTGTCTCTGCCTCCCAAGCGCTGGAATTAAAGGCGTGCGCCACCACGCCCGGCTTTTGTGTGTGTGTGTGTGTGTGTGTGTGTGTGTATGTGTGTGTGTGTCATTCATCTTTATGATTGCCTCAGTCACTGGACAACTGTCCCAGTCAGGTAGGGACTGACGGGTTCTCTAGACTTAGCACAAAACTGACCAGACAAGAGTCACAGGTGGGGCTGGAGAGATGGCTTAGAGGTTGAGAGCACTGGCTGCATTTCCAGGGGTCCTAAGTCCAGCAACCACATGGTGGCTCACAAGCACCTGTAATGGGGATCCGATGCCCTCTTCCAGTGTGTCTGGAGACAGCTACAGTGTACTCACATACATAAAATAGATAAATCTTTTAAAAAAAAAAAAAGTCACAGGTGATTGACAGACACCACTGCAAGTAGAGAGGGGTTAAAAAAAACTCACAGCCTCCAGCCGAATAGGAAAGCTCCGCCCCTCCTGGCCTTTGCTCCGCCCCCTGGCCTCTGCCCCGCCCCTCCTGGCCTCTGCCCCGCCCCTCTACGCTACCCTCCCTCTCTCCCGCCCCTCAGACTCCAGAGGTCACCTTAGGAACCTAGGGAGCCCAGTGGGCATGCGCCCTACGGGCGGCTGCTGCACACGCGCACTTCCTGCCCGTTGGCTGGGGAAGCCGGAAGCGGCCTTCCACTCGTTGGCGCTTCTTAGGCGGCTAGCGGTCCTCGGGGTGAGAGGCCGGCTTCCCACCGCGGTGTTCGACGGGATGCCGGAGGGGAAGGGGTGGGGCTGACGTCAGGAGCCAAGATGGCGGCGGCGGCTGGGGTCTCCTTGAAGCGCGGCCTCCCGGCTGCCGTTCTCGGCCGAGTCGGCCTGCAGGTGAGCCCCGGAGCCGTGGCTCAGTGGGGAGCCGTGCCCGTCACCGAGGCTGCCTGGGTAGAGAGGCCGCGGAGGGGCGGAAGGAGCCCGGGTCCAGGCCTCGGGGGGAGGACTTACGGTGCATCCTGCTCCTGAGCATCCTTTCCGACAGCCATCCCGCGCTTCTCCGTCGCTGGAGGGAGAGGCGCGGCCGGGAGGAGGTTGGAAGAGAGACCGGAAAGACAGAGAGTCAGGGAGGAGGACAAGCGAGCTGGTCAAGGTCATAGGATGAGCGACCTGTGGTCGGGACCCGGGATCAGATCCTGCTGTTTGTGCTCGGCCAGCCTTGTGTGACAGGGAGGCCTGGGGGGTATCCGGGGTGGGACCCGGGGAGGCCAGGTCGCACCTCCAGGTTAGGCTGGTCTGGATCGGTAAGGTCGGAGAGCGGTGGACTCTGGAGGGCAAGGCACGTGCCCCGCAGGGGAAGGGAGACATGGAAGCAGACGACCCCGACCCCTGAAAGACCCGGACTGTGAAAGTCTGCAGGCAAGACCCGGTTCCCTGAAGCGTGCTTACTCACGGGTGTGTAGCGGCACTGATCTCATACCGCTGGCATGGGATGACGGGCAGAGCCTGGAGCTGCTTTTGTTAATACTACTGTAGTAGCTCTGTCATAGGTCTCCCCACACGCCCTGTATCCTCGGGAGCTGCACACAGTGGACGCATTTAGGAAGGCGAGAGAAACTGCCTCTCCTTACTTAAAGCTTTACAGATACCATTCAATCCTCCTCTGGGCTCCTGGATAGCCCTTCGCGGGTGGACAGCAGGAACTCCCATTTTGCTTTGGGGTTTTGTTTTTGTTTTTTTTAGATTTTTTTTTAAATTTGTGTGTATGAGTGTGTGCTTTCGTGTATAGGCACCATGTGCCCGTGGAGAAGAGAGAGCTCTGTTTCCTGGAACTGGAGTTAACAGGTGGTTATCAGCCGCCATGTGAGTGCAGGGAACCGAACTCTGCACCTTCCAGAGTCTTAGCACCTGCTAAGACAAGTCTCCACCCTGTGACAATGTTATTGTTGTTTTGGTTAGGTTTTGACTTTTCAGACAGTGTCTTTATGCAACCCTGGCTGGCCTGGAACTCAGAGATCCTCCAGCTACAGCCTTCCGGGTGCTGGGATTAAAGGTGTGAGCTGCCACCACCCGACCTGTGCATGCACACCTATCATACCAGCACCCCAGAGGCTGATGCAGCAAGATCAGGAGTTTAAGGACATCCTCAGCCCCATATGGAGTCCAAGGCCAACCTGGGCTACTTGGGACCCTGTCTCAGCAAAAACAGACAGTGCCTTACCAGAACCTCAGGCTGATGTCCCAGATATTCAGTTAATGATTCTGTTTTTGTTGTTGAGAATGTCCTGCGTGAGTACTGCATGAGTACTGTATTTAAATAATTTCCACCCCCTCTCTCCTCCCATGCCTCCCCTCCCTTTCACACTCATGACTTCTTTAATTATCATTGCTAAATATATACATACACAATCTCTTAAGTGCATTTAGTGTTCCTTATGCATAACGCATTCCGGGCTGAGAACATGGGATTGGATGAATAATCACAACACCAGTTCATGCCAACTCGAAGGGGAGAAATTTCACAAGGCCCCACCCCTAGTTGAAGAGCTGCAGCAATCAGTGGCTAAGCAAAGGGTGTGTGTTGGTTTGGGGGAGGAGCCACGTGATAGGTTGTCCAGTTAATGTTTGTCGGTGACCTTGTTCTTCAGCCTCTTTCCACATTGCTGAGGCAGCTGTTGAGTTGTAAGAGCCCTGCTATAAGGAGTGACTTCTCGGACTCAGGCTGGGCTTTCTAAGTGCAGGAGAGGCTGGCTTCAAAGGTCGGTGGTAGGATTTCAGGAGAAGCCTTTGCCCACTTTCCAGGGCAGTAAGAATGAGAGAGGCCTCCTTCCTGTGGGAAGGTTTATTTGTGCTCAAACAGCGCCATCCTGAGCTTGCTGTGGGTTCTGGTGGTCAGTCCTGTGATGTGCACCTCTGGACTGCAGTCCTGACTGTGTTTAGTTGTGACAGGTTAACTGCCAGTAGCAGATGCTTATTTCTTTGTCTAGAATATGAACTCCAGCAGGGCAGATGCCTGGAGTGCCCGCCTTCAGTCAGAACAATACAAATACGTATAAGCCAGGGTTGAAAAGCACAGATCATTCCCTGAGCCGTGCCAGCAGCTTGGCCTGCTCCTTGTGAAGTCTCGGCTCTACTCTCCCCTTAGCAAAGGGGACCAGAGATTCCCTGAAGAACACACAGCTCAAAGGTGACAGGGCTGGATTGGAAGCAAACGCACTAACACACTTCAGATCCAAGGCTGCCCCTTGAGTTTGTGTGGGTTGGCTTCCTGCTGCCTTCGCCCACCTTCCCTCTGGGTGGCTGTGTCACCTGTCTAGCTTCAGGCCCGCCCCTGAGGAAGCTAGAGGAAGTTCGTCTCTTCGAGGATTGTCTAGAGACGTTCTTCCCGCGTAGCATACTTATTAGAGTCATAGATTGAGCTGCAGATGTGTTCAGTCTCTACTCCCATGGGGAACTTGGCACGTAACTTCCAAGGGAGAGAAAGAAGTCTCACACTTTGGCCCATCTCCCTGTCCACACAGTCTTTTTTTTTTTTTTTTTAAAGATTTNTTTATTTATTATATGTAAGTACACTGTAGTTGTCTTCAGACACTCCAGAAGAGGGCATCAGATCTTGTTACAGATGGTTGTGAGCCACCATGTGGTTGCTGGGATTTGAACTCCGGACCTTTGGAAGAGCAGTCGGGTGCTCTTACCCACTGAGCCAACTCACCAGCCCCAGTCTTTTTTTAAAGGCAAAAGTTTATCAGGAAAAGCTCCGAGAGCCAAGGAGATGGCTCCGTGCATGTTGGTCAGGCCTGATGACTAGAGCCCCGCCCCCAGAACCCACATGAAGGCAAAAGGAGGGACCTTACTGCAGAGTGTTCTTCTGCCCTCCGCACAAGCACATCCTCACCGCTGACACCATGCACACAGTCCGAATAAATACGGGTTTTTTTGTTGTTTTTAATAAGTCTTAATATAGATTTAGGCACACACGTAAGGGGAGAGGAAAAAACCGCGAGTGGGCTCAGGCTTCTCAAGGGGTTACTCATATTCTCCTTCCTAATACTGGGCAGCATGGAGGTTCCTGTGAGCTGCTGTTCTGCATCTGATGTCAGTGTGCACGATGCTACACAGCATCCAATAGGAAAGAATAGCATTTCAGATGCATGTGGCCTGTAATTACCTGGAGAGTCCAGAAGAGGGCGTAGGGTGTGTCTGCATCATCCCCAGCACCTGCGTAAACCAGGCATTGTAGGCCGCCCCTGCTGACCCAGCATGGGGGTGCAGAGGCAGGGGGATGGGGGTTCATGGCCATCGTCTCAGGGTCATTGTCCCTGACTGTCTGACTCACATGGCAGAGACTCGGTTTTGCTGAGATGCAGTAGAACAGAGCAGAACTTGTTTGTTCCCTAATTTGATTTGTGTTCAGACATTCTTCATCTTGTTTTCTTCACCAGATTTTCTCAGTATGAGCTTTCACTGGGTTTGGGAGAAGTGTTTTCTTTTTAAATGCATGGTCTCCGCCTCCTCTGGCCTCACCTGCATGGTCCTGCCTTCACCTCCCAAGTGTTGGGATTACAGGCCTGTGCCAGTTGAAAATGTTGGGTTTTTGGTTTGGTTGGTTGGTTGGTTGGTTTGTTTGTTTGAGACAGGGTTTCTCTGTGTAGCCCTAGCTGTGTCCTGGAACTTACTGTGTAGACCAAACTGGTCTCAGACTCAGAAATCCACGTGCCTCTTTCTCCCGAGTGCTGGGTTTAAAGGGATGCACCACCAACCCAGCTTTCATGTTGGGATTCTTTAAAAATACTTTATGAGCTGGGCGTGGTGGTGCACGCCTTTAATCCCAGCACTTGGGAGGCAGAGGCAGGTGAATTTCTGAGTTCAAGGCCAGCCTGGTCTACAGAGTGAGTTCCAAGACAGCCAGGGCTACACAGAGAAACCCTGTCTCGAAAACCAAAAAAAAAAAAAACAAAAACAAAAAGCCCCGCCTTTATTCTGTATGATGAGGGAAGCGGCCCATGCCACTGTGTGGATAGTCAGTCCTGTCCATCTTACTTGGCTTCTGGGGATGGAACTCGAGTTTTTAGGCCCCCATAGCAATCAGTTGACCCTCTGAGCCATCTCACTGGCCATAGCATCTTGTTTTAAAAGCTGAAGTAGCTTTCTGATTGGTCTCTTCAGATCTCATGTAATAAGTCTCCCTTTGTCATTATCTCACATACATACACAACACAGTGGTGTCACCACCTTGGTTAAAAGTTGTATAGTCCAGTCATGTGGCACACACCTGTAATCTCAGCATTTGGAAAACTGAGGAAGATTGGAAAGTTTACATCCAGCTTGAACTACACGTGAGACCCTGTCTCAACTGAAGTTTCTCTGCGTTCCATGACTCTCGGGACAAAACGAACCTGCCGCTGTGTGCTCACACCGTGTGCACCCGCGCCCTCATGTCAGCCTCCCTATCCTAGCGGACCATGCCTCTTAGATGCACATGTTTCCCTGCATACCCTCATTCCTGTTCCTCCTGCCTACTAACACTCTGCCCATCGGGCTCCAGTTAAACCCCAGTCAGTGCAGCCATGACCCCTGCCCTCTCAGGATGCTGGCTTCACCTCCTGAGGATCCCTCCATGCACTTTGTCATGCAGGTCCCACCTCACTGTAGGTCACCACAGATAAGTTCCGTGAAGCGAAGGTTCTATCTGTGTCAGAAATGAAGCTCAGTGTGGTGTCACTAGCCCCTGGATCCAGAGCTGCCATGTCATGGGGGATTAACATCTGATGGGTGTTGGTGACTGGGCCTCCAAGGAAGCTGGGTACCAGCATGTTTGTGCCCAGTAGTGTGGTCATCATGTTTGATGAGTGGGGAAGTGTCTTGCAGTTTTTAATCTCTCTCTCTCTCTCTTTTCTTTTTTTCTTTTTGACTTTTTCAAGTTTCAGGCCTGCCGAGGGGCACAGACAGCTGCTGCTGCAGCTCCCAGAATCAAAAAATTTGCCATTTACCGATGGGACCCAGACAAGACTGGAGATAAACCTCGAATGCAGACGTACGAGGTGGATCTGAATAAGTAAGTGTCTGGGCCAGCCAGGTGCTGGCAAAGGAGAGCGAGCATGGGAGGGTCTGCGGGGCTCTCACTTAGGTCTGGTTTCTGCCATCATTCGTGGTGCTAGGGATTGTGGTGCCTGGGGGTCATGCCTTCCAGGTCTTGAAAGGTGTAAAATCTGTCCCTTGATGTTTAGATAATGAGATGTTTTCTGTCTTTAGGGTCAGTTAGATGTCTCTCTAACACTCCCTCTCTCTCTCCCTCTCCCTCCCCCCCTTTCTCTCCAGTCTTTTGTAGTCCAGTCTTATCTTGAACTCATTATGTAGCTGAGGAAGACCTTGCATTTCTAATCTTCCTCCCTATGCCTCCCTAATTCTGGGGTTACTGGCATGGCTCGTGAGGTGCTGAGGTTGAGCCTGTAGCTTCATGCATTCTGTATAAGTACTGGCTAGCTGTTTTATTAAGAAAAAATTAAAAATATTGCCAGATTCTTAGAAGACAAAAGTTCTTGCAACTCAAACTCAGTAAGATGGGCAGTGGTGGCGTACACTTTTCAACCCAGTGCTTGGGAGACAGAGGCAGGCAGCTGTCTGTGAGGTTGAGGCCCGCCTGGTGCGTGTGAGCTCCAGGAGAGCCAGCGTTGCACAGCAAAGCTGTCTCAGAAACCAAGCAACCACAACAGCAGAAACCCACCTCAGCAATATGTGGCTAAAGTTATAAAATGTACAATACATAAGGCCATTAAGAATTAACTTTAATATAAATGTAAGCAGTGAATTCATCTGACAGCTAGTCCCCAATAACCACACAGAGAAACCAGAGTGTATTTCAAGCTCACCTCAATAGCTGAGCAGTTAAGTGATCTACCTTAACCTCCTATGCTAATCCAGCTCCCTCCCAGCCCCGCCCCATGACACTTGCATAGTATTAATGATCTGGCTCCAGTGTTTTCAGGGTCTCTCCAGACCCCTTCCTTATGGCTCAAATCCCCATTCTCCTGGATGATCCAAATCTCCCTCCCCCTCCCTCCCTCCCTCTGTCCCTTCCTCCCTTCCTCCTCCTTTCCCACCCCCCACGTCAGGATTGAACAAGATATGAGGGCAGAGAATAACACAAGGGTGAACTTCATACAGTGTAGATAAACATCATGCCTTCCCGAGGCCTTCCTGAGTTCCCTCTTGGTAATGATAGAGACGGCTTTCCTCAGTGTGACCCCAGGAGCATGGGATGACTGTCCACTGGAGAGAGCCTGGCCTGACCTTGAGGACAGGGACTCAGCGAGTGGGCTGCACTGTTCTCTGTGAAGTCAGGCCCTAACCTCATGGCAGCAGAAAGACTAAAACTCTGAGAAGCAGAGAACATGGTGAGCGTGGGGACCCTGGAAAGACTCAAGGAGGAATACAAACTCTTCCTAGTGCTTGAATCTGCCATGTTGATCACCATCTAAAACTGTCAAATGTGAGCACTCCTCAGGAAAGCTTGGGGTCCAGGACGGGCAATTACACAGAGTCAGTGAAGGAGGCAGACTGGCCAGGCATGGCGAGCCAAGCCCAGGCTCCCATCACTTGGGCCGTAGAAGCAAAGGACAGGAATTCCAAGTTCATCCTCAGCTACATTGAAAATTCAAAGCCAGCCAGGCTGTGAGACCTTGTTTCAAACAAATGAACAGTCAAAGCCAGCCGGGGCTGAGGAGCTGACTCAGCTGGTAGAGTACTTGTGGGCCCACAGAACACATGTAAACTGTGGGGCACAGTTAGCATGCACCTCTTACCCCAGCAGTGTGGAAGCAGAGACAGGCAGAGCCTGGCTGGCCAGCCAGCCTGCTCTCTGGTACCCTTAGAACCAGTGATATAGAGTACGGTGAACAGTGCTCGAGGATCAATACCTGAGGCTGACCTTGACTCCACGAATACATACGTGCATGCGCGCGCGCACACACACACACACACACACACACTTTTCAAGGGGGCTGCAGAGATGGCTCAGCAGTCAAGAGCACTTACTCTTGTAGGGGATTGTATGTAATTCAGTTCCCTACACCCATGTCAGGCAGCTCACGACAGCCTGCAGCTTCCCCTCCAGGGGGTCCGATAGCCTTCTCTGGCCTCGGCAGGTGCCTCACACACACATGCACACACGTTATCAGAGAAGAGATGGGATGACACAGATATGTAGGTGAGACAGACGGTCCACTGAGCCATTTCTCCAGCCTGAGGGCTTTTTTTCTAATGTCTTCTCGAGAGCCTGAGTCAGGAGACGATCCAGTTTGAGGTTACCCTGGAACACATGAAGAAAGGACTTAAAACCAGTCATCTAAGACTTTACCTTAAGAAGGTGGGAAAGGAGGTTGGAGATACAGCTCAGTGTGAGTGGTGCTTAGCCTGCAGGAGGCCCCAGCACCACAGAAACAGTGTGAGGTCAGAGCAGGCACAGCTGCGTGCGCCTGGCATCCCAGCTACTGATTCCAAGGTAGAGCATATGGGTGTGAGGCCAGCCTAGCAGAGCATGCGACCTTGTTTAAGTGAAATTAACAAGGCTTAGGACATAGCTCAATGGGACAGTAGGACCGGTCAGCCAGCCTTGTGTAAGGCCCTGGGTTCAAGCCCCAGTATTTAAAGGAAAAAAAAAAGAACCAAAGAGGAAAAGAATAGAGTAGCAAAGCAAATCCAAAGAAAACATAATCAAATTCACAGAAAAGGCCAGAAATAAGGATACACAGCACAGCAGGGGTGACTTGGGCCGTAGGATTTAAGAAGTCATCAGCCTGTGTAATAGCAAGTCAAAGCCAGCCCAAGCTGTCATCAGACCTTGTCGTGAAAGGAAGGAAGGAAAGAAGGAAGAAAGGAAAGAGAAAGAGAGTGGGTACTGGGCTGAGGCTTGCTCAGCACACAGGAGCCCTGGCTCTTAGTTCTAGCACTACAGTAAAACAGCAAGATAAAAATCCCACTACCGGGCTGGTGAGATGGCTCAGTGGGTAAGAGCACCCGACTGCTCTTCCGAAGGTCCTGAGTTCAAATCCCAGCAACCACATGGTGGCTCACAACCATCCACAATGAGATCTTACGCCTCTTCTGGAGTGTCTGAAGACAGCTACAGTGTACTTACATATAATAAATAAATAAATCTTTATTTAAAAAAAAAAAAATCCCACTACCAGGCTAGAGAGATGGCTCAGTGGTTAAGAGCACTGACTGCTCTTCCAATGGTCCTGAGTTCAAATCCCAGCAACCACATGATGGCTCACAACCATCTGTAATGAGATCTGACGCCCTCTTCTGGTGTGTCTGAAGACAACTACAGTGTATTTACATATATAATAATAATAATAATAATAATAATAATAATAATAATAATAATAATAATAATAAAAATCCTATTACCAAGCAGAGGGTATCACTCCAGACCTTATAAAGTTAGATTATTGTTAGTGACTGTGCTGAGTCATTCAGCTTCAGCCAGTTTGATGAAGTGAGCTAAGTCCTTAAGAAGTACAACTCACGGTGACTCCTGTAAGATTCCTGCCCGCACCAGGACACTCGTCGTAGCTGCACTACGGCACTTTGTACTATTACTGTGTGGGTGGTTTGTTTTAAGACCTAATTTTAGTTTTTTGTGTATGTGTGCGCGCGTGCCTGCCTGCCTGTGTATAAGTGCTGCAGGGCCAGGGGGGCTTTAGCTCCAGCACAGCTGAGTCACGGGCAGTTAGGAGCTGCCCAGCTTGGGGACTGGGAACTGAACTCAGGTCCTCTGAGAGGATAGCATGTGCTCTTAACTGCTCAGCCATCTCTACTCCAGTTTATTCTCTTTTATTCTCTTTATCATATTTCCTGTTACAATTGTGTAGTATTTGTTTTTAACTCCCAAATCAGAAGGATCCTAAATTCAGATTGCATAGTAAGACACCATTTCAAAAAAAAGCAGAACAGACAAACAAGCAGGCTGAGGAAGTGGCTGCGTGGTGAGGTGTGAGCTTTGCAAGCGCGAGGGCCTGAGTTTGGAGCCCAGCATTCACGAGAAAAGCCAGGCAGTGCTGCCTGCTCCTGTAATCGCCGCTCTGGAGGAGAGGAGCAGTCACAGGAGGGTCCAGATCTGGGGGTGACTGGCTGTCAACCGCTGAAAAAGAGCAGCTCCAGGCTCAGTGGAAGACCTAGTCTCAAGGGAATAAAATTGAGCAATACAGGAAGACATCCTCCTCTGGTGTCCACATGCGTGCCTGTGTATGTATGAAGCGGGTAGTTTTTGCTACCCTGCTTTAAGCTCCTGTCAGACCTCACGCTACCAGCCCCACCCAGGTTTCCTCAGATCTGAGGATAAAACACACACACACACATTAACTTATTTTCAACCTGCCTTCTTGGCTCAATTGCTGAGTGCTTCTAATCTCCCTCAGCTAGGGCGTCCTTCCCAGTACTCTCAGCTCCGCACTTTAAAATCTGCCTCAGTTCTAGTTGCTACCCCAGGCCTAGTCAGCCCATCCACCATAGATCTCACATGACTGGTGGCCTTTCCTCAGAAGTATGGCGAAAATCTATTTCCCTCTCTGTGTCTTCTCGCCTCCTCCTTTTTCCTTCTGCCCGACAATTGGGAGCCGGGCATGGTGGCGCATGCCTTTAATCCCAGCACTCAAGAGGCAGAGGCAGAATTTCTGAGTTCGAGGCCAGCCTGGTCTACAAAGTGAGTTCTGGGACAGCCAGGGCTATACAGAGAAACCCTGTCTCGAAAAACCACAAAAAAAAAAAAAAAAAAGAATCAATTGGGGAACAAGACCTTAGCATCAAAACCACCCCCTTCATATGTGTACCTGCATATACATAGGCATGCACTACACATACACACAGGGTAAAGGTGGTGGTGGTACACACCTTCAATATCAGCACTCAAGAGGCAGAGGCAGGCAAAGCTCTTGAATTCGAGACCAGCTTGCTGTACAGAGTGAGTTCTAGGACAACCAGGGCTGTTATATAGAAAAACCGTATCTGGAAAAAAGAGGGAAAAAAAGAGAACACATACACAAAAGGAATAAACACATATAACTGTGCAGTAGCTGAACCTTAAGCAAGTCAAAGTAAAGCTGTAGGAAGAAACCTGGTGCTGATGGGAGATTAAATGGGCCCTGCATCCAGGTATCCTGACTGCTATACAGTAGTGAAGCCAAATGCTGGCCATAATAGAACTGAGTTCTTTTCTTTATCAGATGTGGACCTATGGTGTTAGATGCTTTAATCAAGATCAAGAATGAAGTTGATTCTACTTTGACCTTCCGAAGATCATGTAGAGAAGGTGAGTGGGCTTTCTTTATCACCAGACCTAGACTCGGTTCAGACTCCAGTGAGGTGCAGCTCCCATTAATGGGAACACCCCGAGAGCTGCAGCCCTGCAAGCTGACCTGCTACTGAGACTAGTACAGCGTTAGGGATTCAAGGGAATGAAGGAACGATGTATACACAGACATAAAGGAAGCTTGGACCAGGAAAGCCATGCTTGCTCTGATGGAGGGCAGCAGCTACACAGCCCAGAACCTCAGGCTGTTTGTCACACACAGCACAGGGATGAGGTTAGCTAGTGTAGACGAGGGCTCTGGGAGTGGTCTCAGATGGTAGTCATCTGAGAAGCAGCTATGACTGCTACACTGCTTAGTCACTCATAAGCACTCAGACCAAAGGAAGCTTAGCCAGCCTGCGCCTCACCTGGAGGAAGGCCTCACCATTTCCACAGGTGTAAGACATTGTGGTCTTTGACACGGCCAGGCCCGTGTGTCACGACACGCCCACTCAGGACCCCTCCAGTCCCCACACCCTGCTGTACATCACCTTCTTGTTCATGGGATGTGGCTTCCAAAGTCTGAACTGTGATGCAAGTTCTGATTTCCCCTGGGGAGCTTTGTCTCGAGGTTCCTGGTCCCGTGGTTCCTGTCAGTCACCAGGAGCCTGGCAGCACCAGCGAGGACAGGCTAGCTGGCAGTGGCAGTGTGAGCTTTTTGTTTACGGGAGGTGGAAGTTTCTGGCTGAGGCACCCGAGCTGGGCTGCCGAGCCGGTGAGAAGACAACGCCCTTCTCTAGGGCTGTGCACTTAGTCTGTGTCAGAGAACACGGAGAGTGCAGAGCACAGGCGTTTCCGGCAACTCGGTGTGAGGCTTAAGGCCAGAGCAGTCTCCACATCTAGGAATGGACTACATATCGAGACCGTGCCTTAAAAAAAAAGAAAAGGTGCCAGGCGTGGTGGCACATGCCTTGAATCCCAGCACTTGGGAGGCAGAGGCAGGCAGATTTCTGAGTTCAAGGCCAGTCTGGTCTACAAAGTGAGTTCCAAGACAGCCAGGGCTATACAGAGAAACCCTGTCTCGAAAAACCAAAAAAAAAAAAGAAAAGAAAAGAAAAGAAAAGTCAGGCAGTGGTGTGCACGCCTTCCGTCCCAGCACTCGGGAGGCAGAGGGAGGGGGAGCTCTGAAGCTTGAAGCCAGCCTGCTCTGCAGGGACAGCCAGGACTACACAGAAATCCTGTCTCAGAGACAGAGAGAGAGAGAGAGAGAGAGAGAGAGAGAGAGAGAGAGAGAGAGAGAGAGAGAGAGAGAAGAGAGAAGAGAGAAGAGAGAAGAGAGAAGAGAGAAAATTGCTAGTGATAATACAACAAAGGTAATATTTTAAAATAGGATTTTAAGTAAAAATCAAAATAATTTAATAAGAATACTTAAAAAACTTAAAAGGCCCTGAAGCCTGAACTCTTGTGGCTGTGGAGTTCGTCTGTCAGGCAGGTAGGTGACTGTGTGGACTTAGTGTGTAGGGGGTGGGCCTGCTGAGTTAGGGGACTCTGCAAGGACATGTAATGAGCTGAAAACCAGAAGTCAGGCACAGAGGCAGTCTCCATGTCTGCTCAGCCACCCATAGCCTTGGAATCCTGGGATTAAGCTAAGACGGAGCTAGCTGGGCCTTTGGGACAGGATGTAGCTTAGAGGGTGCACAGCTTCCTGGTTCAAGGTGAGGTTTAGGCAGGAAAGAGAGGGGAGAGAAGACCCATCCTCTGTTAGCGCAGCTACTGATGTGAGCAGTGTGGCCCAGAAGAACAGATTGGGAGCCTGAGGTCACCCGGTGTCTCCCCCAGGGATCTGTGGCTCTTGTGCCATGAACATCAACGGAGGCAACACTCTAGCGTGCACGCGCAGGATCGACACGGACCTCAGCAAAGTCTCCAAAATCTACCCTCTTCCGCATATGTATGTGATCAAAGATCTAGTCCCTGTAAGTGTGTGGCTCTCCCATCGTGGCAGGGGGTGGTGTCTTGCTGGAGGAGGAGGGGGAGGGGGAGGAGGACTGTGGTGTTTGGAGCGGGCCAGGCCTGGGTGGTCACAGCTTCTTTGGTGGATGTGATGGAACAATCAGACACTCCCGATGTTTATGGCAAGGGGTTTCCACAGTATCCACAGAGGCATTAGGAATCCCCTTCCCAGATCCACACCAGTGTGGCGTGTGTGACACGGAGATCCTGAAGCTCAGATGCCAGGTTTGCTTGGGCATAGAGACTTAGAATTTCCGAGTTGGGACAGCCCGAGAAAGGAAGGATTTGGCCATAGCTGCAAAGTATCTGTGTAACGTCTCGGGGGGGTGGGGGCGAGCAGGGAGGCTTGACTCTCTCCCAGTCCCTCCCTCTGCTGCCTCGAGTGCCGCCGTGACTTGAGGCAGCAGGAGAAAAGACTGCAGATACCATAACTTCAGCTGGTGTGGAGATTTCCCAGCTCTGTGGCCAACACTGACCGTGTTCCCTTCCAGAACTGTCATTTGTCACAGCCTCTGAAGAGTTTGGTTTCTGTCTGTGGTGGTGGGAAAGTGCATGGTGTATGTGAGACAATATGAAGGCAGCAGCTGCAGACCCTGCCAAGATCTGATCCCTCCCCTCTTTCTCCTTTCCCTCAGGATTTGAGTAACTTCTATGCACAATACAAATCCATTGAGCCTTATCTGAAGAAGAAGGATGAGTCCCAGGAGGGCAAGCAACAGTATCTGCAGTCCATCGAGGACCGGGAGAAGCTGGTCATTACTTAAACCTATTGTCATGGTTGGCAGGGTGCTTCTGGAAGTAAGAGGGTGGGGGGAGCAGTAGGGTGACACAGAACACTTATCGTGCTCTGAAAGAAACTGGGGAGTTGCCAGGCTGTGGACGGGGCTCAGTGGCAGAACCTTTATCTAGTGTGCTCAAGACCCTGAGTCCATCCCCAGTGCTGGAGAGGGAAGGACAAAGAGCAGCTGACCCAGGCTGGACACCCTCCCTCACCATCGGGTGGCCACGATTGCCTGTGAAGGCCCAAGTGGACCAAGGAGCGGGCACAGCCGAGTGCTGCCTTCTGGGCCGGCATTGCTATGTGGCAGGAGAGAGCGGTGTCTAAGATGCCTGCGCTGTCGAGGTTGATGGGCACCACCAAGCTGGGGAGGGGGGCTAATGACACACACTCATGCACACACTCACGGACGAGTGTGTGTGTGTGTGTGTGTGTGTGTGTGTGTGTGTGTGTGTGTGTGTGGCACGTGCTGGCCATTCAGTCTCAGCACCACCACTTCAGACAGAGGGCAGGAGGCTGGGGCTTTTGTCTGTGACAGTGGTGGGGGGCAGGCAGGACTGAAGTAGAGCCTTGCCATGTCTGACTGGTTGGTGCTGGCCTTCTGGAGTTGCTACTCTTGGGTCAGGGCACAGTTTTTCTTTTGAGGCAGGGCTATATCACAAGCTGACCCGACTGCCTCCCCTCCCACATGCCCTGTATCTGTGCTGCTGCGGTTCCATCCCAGAGCTGTGTGTTTCTACAATAAGACTGTGCCACTGAGCCTGTCCCCAGTCCTGGGCTGTGACACCTTGAGTGGAGGATTTAGTGTCCAGCTTTCCACCGCTGTTCCTCCCTAAGAAGTCCTATCTGACAGGCAAGCACATCGACTCAGCTAGTGGGCCAAGCCTTCTGGCCCTAACCTCTGGCCCTGGATATTTTGCCAGTGTCAGTACATGAGTGCTTAATGGATCTCTTATCTTTAAAGTCACAGAAAGCGTGCTGGTCCATCCTCACGGGAATGGTCGGTCAGTGATGCTCCAATGCCAGTGAGCGTTTTCACGAGGGTATCCCTGCCCTTCGCCATTTCTACCTCCCAGTCTTACACATTCCAACCCAGGCTGGGCACAGTGAGGAAGCCTTGCCTTGAGGTGGCTTTATTAGGAAGTGAAGGCCTCTGGATTCCCAATAATAAAGGTTTCCTCATATAAAGACCTACATGAGAACCAGGCATAGTGATTCATGCCTGTAATTCTAGCACTTGGAGTCTGAGCCAGGAGGATTCTCATGAATTCAAGGCCAGCCTGAACTACATAGTAAGTTCCAGGCCAGCCCAGGCTACAGAGTATCAAAAACAAACACACACGCACACACACACACACAAACGCACACACACATATACATACCAACATGAAGCCGGGGCTGTAACTCAGTGGTAGAGGCCTTGCCTGGCTTGCACAGGCCCAGAACTCTTATCTCCAGTACCACATGAAACATGGCCATAAATAACAGACATTTGTGTAACATTTGTGTGGTTTCTTAATATGTTACATGTAAATAATTGAATATAGTATGAACTACTTTTAATTTTTTTCCATTTCTCTGTGTGTGTGTGTGCACGCACATGCATGCACAAGGGCACAGGCATGCTCAATGTATAACTGAGGGTGAAATCTCAGGCTTGCAAAGTCTGAGTTTGCTGTTGATCCACTTGTGCTACATCAGGTTTTTGCCACATGTGCTATGAAGCCATCCTGCCACTGTTGCCTAATGACAGTATGGCTGACCTCTTACCACAAATCCAGTCACGGCAGGCAGCTGTCTGCCTCCAGCGGGTCTTCAGCTGCTGTGTTGGCTGTCCTGTCTCCGTCGGCTGCCCCTGTCCATCCCTCTGGGTGGCTGCTTGATGCCAGAACCAGGAAGTCCAACTTACTGGGCACAGAGAGGACTTGAGGGACCAAGTTGACCCCTCCTTCCTCCCTGGAGTTCAAGGGTCAGTGTGTGAGACATGGCGGGCAGCTTAGGGTGCTCCTGAGGCCTGCCCAGCTCGACAGACACTGGACAGACTGCCAGAGAGCCTCACTGCAGCCTGAACCCCCGTGGGAGCCTCCATGGGAGCTCCTCTTTCATGGCTCTCGGGTCCATGGGGGTGTTTAGTGATTCTTGAATCTATATGCGTGGTTGTTGGACTTTAGGCCCTGGTCTCTGGTCCAGAAGAGGTTTCTCTTGCATTACAAGATCTTTTTTTATGAATCTATTACACTGCCACACACCACCCTTGGCATGTCACCAAGAAATCACACAGGTGGGCTGGCCCTCTGCCGTGCGCTGGCACCTGGTCTCTGACCTCCTTTCTCTCCACACAGGACGGGCTGTATGAGTGCATCCTGTGTGCCTGCTGCAGCACCAGCTGCCCCAGCTACTGGTGGAACGGAGACAAGTACCTGGGGCCTGCAGTCCTCATGCAGGTGCGGCGCCCCCGCCTCAAACAGCCAGAGGTCCTAGAGGGTGGTGGCCTGCTAGAGGCAGCTACCTGCAGAAGGGTGCCATCCTGCGCCGTGCAGGCACCGGGGAGACCAGCTCATTGGGCTCACGTAGCTCTCAGCGCGTCTGAAACTTCACCTTGCTGTGCCTTTGTAGTGGGGAGGGCCACCCCAAAGGGAGGGGCCCAGTGTGAGCTGGATCCTTGTGTGGATGAGAGAAGTGTCGGGATGCTGGGCTGGGGGCTGCTTAGAAAGAAACAGTTTTGTCATTGCCTGTCACATGTGTACAGCTCAGGGAAAAAATGTGTCCATTCCCAGGAAGCTGCTTTTCAGATCTGTGGTCAGTGCTTTTCAGAGAGTGTTAGGCAACTCAAGATAACTTGATGTTTCTGACTTTCCAGTAAAAAGGAAGTCACTGGCTATGTGACCATACAGTAGTGTCGACCTTGCTGTGTGCAGGCAGGTGCACTCGCACACGGTGCTTGCTTCCCAGCATCTGAGTTGTTGAGAACCACACAGGTCTCAGTAACACAGCTGGGGCCAATCCAGGGCCCTGTAGTAAGCCATTGTGAGTTTGCTGCTCTCGGGGCATGTGTTGATTGACAGAAAGTAGACAAACTGTCTATGATGGTATCATAGCTCATTAACCTGTGAGCCCTTGAACTTGGGGAGGAAGGGATGAGTTCAGGCCAGGCGTTGGTGCAGACCTAGCCTTAAAATGACAAGCCAGGCATGACGGTGTGCCCCTGTCACTTTAGCACTCAGGAGTCAGAGGGAGGCAGATCTCTGTGTTCCAGGCTGGCTAGGGCTGTCCAGTGAGACCCTGTCTCACAGCGTCTGTTCAGTCAGCGGCAGGTCTTAGCACAGGCAGCACAGGCTGTAAGGAGAGACAGACGTTTGCACACACAGCCCACCCTCCCTAATTAGAACCTGGAGGGACATGAAAGGAGCTGACGCCCAGTCAGTACCTCATCCTTAAGCACCGAGGTGCCAAGCACAGGGTGGATCAAAGGCTCATGGACACCGGGGTTAGGAAAGAGCTAGGAGCCTTCCCACAAGGCAAGAACTCCAGAGCAATGGCAGGCTTCTGCCAGCCCTGGCTCAGCTGACATGCCCTGCTTTCCCAGGCCTATCGATGGATGATCGACTCCAGAGACGACTTCACAGAGGAGCGCCTGGCCAAGCTGCAGGACCCCTTCTCTGTTTACCGCTGCCACACCATCATGAACTGCACACAGACCTGCCCCAAGGTACGGCAGGAGTGGCTGGGCCTGATGGATGCCTGATGTTTCAGTTGTGGCTTGGAATGGCTCTCAGTCACAGACTCCACCAGGTCCCAAGAGAGGCAGGCCTTACCTGTGGGGCCACAGAGGTGGAAGGGGCAAGATGCTCCAGGACCCAACGCTGTGGGAGGCAGGTAGCTCTGGGAGGCAGGGTCCCTCAGCTTGTGTCACAGCTCTGGCTACTGATGTGCTTCAGCCAGTGTGGCAGGCAGGCGTCTGCTCTGCAGAGCTACTGCGGACTCAGGCCATCCGCCTCCCTGGTCCCCACCCTCTCCTCATTTCTTTTGTTGCTGTGTTGTCCTGTTTGAGACAGATTGTCTCTACATAGCCATTGCTGTCCCAGAGCTCACTCTGTCCCGGAACTCACTGGCCTTGAATTGAGCCTGCCTCTGCCTCCTAAGCGCTGTGACTAAAGGCATCCATTTAATTAATCGGGGAAACTCTGCTACAGTGCACCACCACCGCCCGGCTCCCACCCCTGAGAGAGAACTCTTGGGCCATCTGTGGGTTGGCTGCTTTCTGATCTGGTACCAGCTGTGGACGTGTCAGCCTTGGTCAGGAACTATGAGGGGTGACCCTGACTGCCCTCAGTCAGGGGCTGGGCAGCAGGATAGGAAGCTGTAGGGCAGCCACTTAGCAGGGTAAAGGGACCTTTGCTAGAAGGACCCAGCCTCCAGCATCAGGGCAGGCGAGAGCTACTCGGGAGAGTGTGGCTCTGCCCTGGGAAGGCAGCCATGCCGCACACGGGTGTACTGTGTCCGCCCCGCCTTTCCCGTGCCACACCCCTCTGTACCTTTTCACCTTGTGTACCTTGGAGATCAATGGCTTTGTTAATATGTGAAGAGCCTGTCTTCCAAAGTGCGAGGCCCTCCCTCCCCCAACCTCAGATAAGTCAGTCCTGCCTGGCACCTGCAGTCCCCTCCCCGCTTTTGCAAGGCTGGCCCTGACTAGATGCTTATCATCGGTCCTGCAAACAAGCTGCGGGCCGTGCTGCAGCCAGGCTGCTGGTGTTAGCCGCCAGTCAGACGCGAGGTAGGAAGCAGTCTCAGGGCTGTTTCTTACAGTGCTTTTGAGAGGATGTAGTCTCTGCCATCCCTGATTTACTGACAGCAGTAACGGCAGGCGTCTGGCGAATCCTGACTTTGGCCTGTGGTCCTAGAGGAAGCTCCACCCTGGGTGTCCTGAGCAGTCAGGGGCTGCCTGGCGTGGGTCAGCGTGGGACAGGCCTGTGCTGGGTCTGCACAGCACCCTCCTGGAAAGGGGCTTCGCTGCCACCGCTGTTACCTCCCACCATGCCTGGTACTGAAGTTCTCCCTCCCCTCCAGGGTCTGAATCCAGGGAAAGCGATTGCTGAAATCAAGAAGATGATGGCGACCTACAAGGAGAAGCGGGCCTTGGCTTAACCCTGTCCGTGCTAAGTGTGCCTGTCAGCTCTGGCATCAAACAGCTGGGGTCTCCCTAAGTTCAGCATATGTAATAAACATTTAAGATAAGTAGGCATTACTCTCCATCATTACCAAAAGCAGTTGGAACTGAGTTCTTGCTGCCGAAGACTGTGAAGACACCAGGAAATCCTTGTCCTTGAAGAGGTGGGCAGAGCTCCAGACCTGAGCCCCGATGAGGATTGCACACAACCAGGGCAGGAGTGTTTCCCCAGCATCACACACACCTTGCCCCTCTGTGAGAAAGGACTTGTAACCTCCTCACCTGCCACGTAGTCCCACGTAGTGCCACATAGTCCCACGTAGTCCCACAGTATTAGCTAGCAGCCATGAGCAAAAGCTGTTTGCAGTCTTGTTTGTTTGTTTTGAGACAGGGTTTCTCTGTGTAGCCCTGGCTGTCCTGGAACTCACTTTGTAGACCAGGCTGGCCTCGAACTCAGAAATTCACCTGCCTCTGCCTCCTGAGTACCGGGATTAAAGACGTGCGCCACCAGACCCGGCACTTCAGGACTACATACAGGCCAGCCTCTCTGCGCCATGGATCAAGGTCTGAGATTCATTCCAGCACACGGCGGCAATCACCCTGACCACGCAAGCTGATAGGTTCCACAGATAACCTCTCGAGGCCTCACAAGGCAAAGCTGCGTCCCCCGCCACAGCTGCCTGCCCCGGCCCCCCTTCAAACCACACGGGTGATGCTAGACCAGCAACACACAATGGGAAGCAGGCCACTGAGGCAGGAGTTGAGACCAGCCTAGGCTACATAGCAAATTCCAGGCCAGCCTGAGCTACAGAGCAAAATTGAGAAAATACGGACAAATGAAAGGCCTCCTGTCCTGCATTCTGCATTTGTTTCCTGAATGTTTGACCAATCTAAAAATTCCCTTCAAGCCAGACGTGTTAGGTGGCGGTAGTGGATGCCACCCAGTGTGTAGGTGACAGGAGTGTGTGGTATTATCCTCCACCCCTGCATTCGCAGCCACTGAGTAACAGATTTAACTGTTCCGGCGTTAAAATATTTGGGCACCACTCTTGCTTGACTTAACTTTCTGCACTGACAGACTGGTCTAGAGGTCAAAATGGAGTCGCTCCTGTTAAAGTTCTGCACACCAACCAGATGTTCCCTAACCTAACTAAGCCAGAGAGGAAACAGTCAGGCCTGACCCAGGGGTCACCTGGTGCTTGCCAGGCAGCCGCTTCCATCCTCTGTCCTGGTCACACCCTACAAGAACAGTAACTTTGAATCTTTTTTTTTTATCTTTAAGATTTATTTTATTTATTAGCACACTGTATCTGTCTTCAGACACACCAGAAGAGGGCATCAAATCCCATTACAGATGGTTGTGAGCCACCATGTGGTTGCTGGGAACTGAACTCAGGACCTCTGGAAGAACAGCCAGTGTTCTTACCCTCTGAGCCATCTCTCCAACCCAAACAGTAACTTTGAAATGATCCAACAGAGACAGAGAAGAGTGTTTAACTCCAAAATTGACTACCACACTTCTTAGGAACCCCTGCTCTGCCCCTTAGTGCGGTTACTCATGAAGTGAAGCATCACTGGGCTTTTCGGCTGATGAGGCAAAATCTACCAGGTTTGAACCCTGCTCATAGGAGGAAGAGCCGGGGGATGCTGAGGTCTAGCCTGGGTGAGATGCTGACCCAAGATGCAAATAAAGGTTTGGCGATGCACTTGCCTAGCTTGTCTAGCCTCTGGATCCCACTTAACACTATATAGGGAAGACACGCCCCAAAGCTACACCGTAAGCTTCAGCTGGGACTCAGACCATCCCAGAAACAAAGGCTTTTTTTATATATCATGAGACACGTACCCAAGGAAATGTCTGACGCCCCAGAGAACGACCCTTAAAGCGTTCTGAGCTGGGTATGGAATGTGCATTGCTATCCTGGTCCTTGGGAGGCAGAGGCTGGAGGATTATCAGTTCTGTACTAGCCTGGGCTACACATTTCTAGGCTAGCCTGAGCAACCAGAGACCCTGGGGGGGGGTTTTCGTTTTTAAAAGCAAAGATCAAGTTCTAGGACAGCTAGGGCTAAAACAAAGCAAGAGCTGTTTCTGATGGTACACACGTGCGGATGGAATCCCTGGGCTCCGGGAGACCTTGTCTCAAAACCAGAAAGATATTTACAAAACGGGGGTGAGGTTCGCTCAGGAGGCTGAGGCAGGAGGACGACTTAGTTCAAGGTCAGTTCCAGCTACACAGTGAGAAAGGGAAAGGGATTGCATTCGGCAAGTATTGGCTTCATCAACACAGAAGGTAAGGGGAAGTGAGTGTTCGTTTCTGGCCACCCAGACACCAAGGCCACAAAGTGTCTTCTGGATTCTCAGACACCTAGAGCATGTGCTAAGGCTAGTGTCATCCCTAGTGTTACCAAAAAAAAAAAAAAAAAATTAGGGGAGTTTGCCCTCCCAGTATCTGAGTCCCTGATTCCTGGACATAGGCTTAACACTTAGTGACACTTAACCCCAAGTGACAACTGAATGTGAGGCTGTTCCAAGGCCAGCACTTGAGAGGTGGCAGGGTAAACCCCCTGGCGCTGTCTGTGGAAAGAGATCAGTTTAATTCTAATGACCCTGTCAGACCTGGGAAAGTCACACTCCTTATCTTCAGGGGTAAGTAGACTTTGCTTCTGGTACCTGAAGGTAATGGTTCTTGAGTAAATAGTGTTCTATTGGCCACTGGACTCAGGAATGGGGGGGGGGGGAATGTTACGTCTCATCAGTCACAAAGGCTTTGATCTTGGGAGGGGCGGTGTCCTGCTGTTGCTAGTGGTGGTTTGAGACAGGGCCTTGGGCTTTGTAGTTCAAGTTGACCTGGAACCCTCTCTGTAGCTTCCTTCCTTTGCCTCCCCAGTCATGGAGCATACTCCACGGAGCCAAGCAAGGCTTTTCTCTGGAATTCTTTTAAAATGTTTCTTAAGAGGGTTTCTATTGCTGCAATGAACCACCATGACCAAAAGGCAAGCTGGGCAGGAGAGGTGCCACGCCTACTTCAGTGGTGGCTCACAACAGGCCTGAAAACCTGAAGGAAAGGAGTCCTGAGGTAAGGAGTCCTGAGGAAAGGAGTCTCAAGGAGATTCAGCCTCCTAGAGTCCTGGCATTTCCAATAATCTATATACACGAACCCTATCCGCATGCTAGCATATGCTCTCAATATTATTAATGCCTTTAAAGATTAAACTTTTACCATAGGTGAAGTTTCCACTAGTGTTCCATAGTCCTGAAAATTCCTTAAAGCCAGGAGCTTGGAATTCAGTGAAAAGGTTACTTTCATATGCAAGCATTTACCAAGGCCTAGGAAATAGGGGGGTTGTGGTATTGCATTATTCATGAGAAGGTCTGCTAGTGAGGAACCCCCTGGTGCTAGCTTTCACAAGGCTCAAAGGAGTAGCACAGATTGTGACTAAGATGTGAAATCCTTACCTGTCTTTAGCTGACCCTAGGCAGAACTGCTTTATCTTAACTGTAAACATTACCTGGCTCCTGTAAGTCCCTTTGAAGTCATTCCTCTGTTTTGTGTCAAGTAACTTCAGTGTACTTTGCCTGCTGTGACATCCTGCCCCTTCGTTCTCTGTACTTTATAACACTGGTGTTCACTTTATGAGAATTCATTCAGTTCTACACCCTCTCTCGTGTGGACTGTCTGTCACTCACTCGCCGAATCCTCACTCACCTGCAACCAAGAGACCCAGTTCTACGCAGATTGGGGACTCAAAGTGAGGCCCGTCTGTGTCAGAGAGGGTTCACTTGGCTACACTTCCACATTGCTGTTCATCATTGAAGGACATCTGGACAGGAGCTCACACAGGGCAGGGAACCTAGAGGCAGGAGCTGATGCAAGGCCACGGAAGGATGCTGTTTACTGCCATGTTCTCTATGGCTTGCTCAGCCTGCTTACTTATAGAACCCAGGACCACCAGTCCAGGGACGGCACCACTCACAATGGCCTGGGCCCTCCCCACCGATCACTAATTAAGGAAATACCCAAGTGCTGGATCTTAATGAGGGCATTTTCTCAGTTGAAGCTCCCTCCTTTCAGATGACTCCACTCTGTGTGTCAAGTTGACTTAGACTAGCCAGCAGTGTGTGTGTTTGTGTCTGTGCACACACATGCACAGTACCTGGGGAGGCCAGAGGAGGGAGCCAGAGCCTCTGGAGCTGCAGTTCCAAGAGGTTGTGTGCAGCCCCCCTGTGGGGGCTGGGAACCAAACTCTAGTACTTGGCAAGTGCGGCAACTGCTGAGTCGTCTTTCCAAGTCCTTCTCTCTTTGATATTTTCAGATGAGTCTGGCTCTGTCCCTCAGAGCTGTAGCTGTAGCTTAAACTCACAATCTCCCAGTCTCAGTTTTCCAAGTGTTGAGATTATGTGCAGCCACAAAGACTTTTTTTTTTCTTTCTTTCTTTTTTTTTTTCTTCGAGACAGGGTTTCTCTGTGTAGCGCTGGCTGTCCTGGAACTCACTCTGTAGACCAGGCTGGGCTCAAACTCAGAAATCCGCCTGCCTCTGCCTCCCGAGTGCTGGGATTAAAGGCTTGTGCCACCACGCCTGGCTCACAAAGACTTTTCTAATAAAATGAAGTCCTGAGCAGGATTTTGGGGTGTGTGTGTGTGTGTGTGTGTGTGTGTGTGTGTGTGTGTGTGTGCATCTATAGAATTTACAAAGCAAGGCCATGGAAAGCTTCGTGTCTCTCTGGGTCTACACCACCCAACTCTGCTCACCTGATCTTTGGGCAGTTGTTGGCTATCTGTGCCTCTCTTTTGCTACCTGTAAAATGGGAATGAGTGAGTGGCATTCAGAATGAGATGGATGGCATCTAAGAGTAAAGCCCCAGGCACCGTGCTTGTGGTAGAGCAGATACACCACAAACTCCATGTAGCTGACGTGTCTGAAGATCCAGCTATGGACCCCTGTGACCTCAGCCAAAGCCTTCTAAATTCTTACAGTCTGTGATGGACAGTCAGCCAGATTCCTGGGACCGATCACCTCAGGCTTTTGTCTTTTCTTTTGTTTGAGGCAGAGACTCAAAAATTGTGTCTTAGAAAAAGAAAGAGTGGGCTGGTGAGATGGCTCAGTGGGTAAGAGCACCCGACTGCTCTTCCGAAGGTCCTGAGTTCAAATCCCAGCAACCACATGGTGGTTCATAACCATCCGTAACAAGATCTGACGCCCTCTTCTGGAGTGTCTGAGGACAGCTACAGTGTACTTACATATAATAAATAAATAAATAAATAAATAAATAAATAAATCTTAAAAAAGAAAAAGAAAGCGAAAAGCCAGGGATGTGTTTGGTGGAGGTGCTGTAGGGTGTGGGGGAAGGGGTGTCTTTGTGGGCACATGCTGAGGCGTCTCTTCCTCCTTACCCCACGACCCCCCCCCCCCAGGTACCAGCCGCACGACAGCATAGTGTATAGTATGAATAGAGTTTATTTAGGGAATAGGGAGGGGAGTTGAGGGAGTAGAGTCAGAGAAAGGCAGAGAGAGAGAGAGAGAGAGAGAGAGAGAGAGAGAGAGAGAGAGAGAGANAGAGAGAGAGAGAAAGACAGAGACAGAGACAGAGAAAGAAAGAATGAAAGAATGAAAGAATGAAAGAAGAAGAAGGAGAAGAAGGAGAAGGAGGGGAGGAGGAGGAAGAGGAAGGAGAGGAGGAGGAGGAGGGAGAGGCCAGACATGAGACGGGGAGGGGTGTGGGAAGAGGGTAAGAGGAGCAAGAGAAACAAGAAAGAGAACAAGAGAGAGAGGAGGGGGCAAGCAGCCCCTTTATAGTGAGTCAGGCACACCTGGCTGTTGCTGGGTAACCGTGGGGCAGAGCCTAGATGAAACGCCAACATTCACTTACATAACCAAGAATGACCCTGAACTCTGATCCTCTTGCCTCTGTCTCTCAGGTACCAGGCATGTACCACCATACCAACTAAGCTATATATATCCCCAACCTAGGTTTTTGCAGCAGAATCTTGCTATGTAGCCCAGGCTGGACTCAATCCTTCCGCCTCAACCTCCTAAGCTAGAATTACTGGAAGTGAGGCACCATGGCCTGGCTCCAAATCCCCGGCAGCTGTCTAAGATTGCCCCTCTCTCTGGCTGCTGAGGGTACCGGGGATTCCTTTGTTCAAATTCCCTCCAGGCCATTCCCTGTAAGACCAGCTGCAGAAAGGCCACTTTTCTGCCTGTTTAGGCAGCCAAGGTTTCACTCATGGGATGTCACTAGCTGAGAAAACACTGCTTCACTGCAAAACTCCATCGAAACTAAAGAAATGGAGAAGTAAGGCTGTGCTCGGGGGTAAACTGCCAGCATCGATGCAGCCTCCTGCAGTGTGGGCCAGGCATGGGAGATCCCCCACGAGAGCCCCAGAAGAGCAGGAGCCCCAGAGGGAAGCTGTTGAATCAGGCCTGGACCTTGTGACTGCATACTTCAGCTGTGGTTATCTGGGAGGGGAGCCCTGCCCACAGACCGCCTGTGGGGCCACATGGTGAGAGCCACTTCCCCTACAGGTGCCTGTGGCAGGTGGGTGGGGTCTTCCCTAGCCTCTGTGGTTTAGGAAAACCCATTTCCTGGCACTTGTCCCATCAAGGAGAAGAGCTGGGCTGTTGACAGCTCGGCTTTTCCCTGGAGAGCTTGGCGTGGGTTCCATGTAATGAATGACTTTTCATGGCACAGATAAAGTAGCAAGTAAACTGCAAGGTGGGCCACATCCCTTTGAACCTTCAAGGCTTCTTCTTCTTCTTCTTCTTCTTCTTCTTCTTCTTCTTCTTCTTCTTCTTCTTCTTCTTCTTCTTCTTCTTCTTCTTCTTCTTGATTTATTATTATATGTAATTACACTGTAGCTGTCTTCAGACACACCAGAAGAGGGCATCAGATCTCATTATGGATGGTTATGAGCCACCATGTGGTTGCCTTGATTTGAACTCAGGACCTTCGGAAGAGCAGTCAGTGCTCTTAACCACTGAGCCACCTCTCCAGCCCCCCTTCAAGGCTTCTAACCCCGCTTAAGGGTCTCATGAATGTGTCTGGACTCTGCCACGCACCTACCAACTCAACAGTGTGACTTGCATTTTATTACAGAGAGGAGAGGCCAAGAGAGGAAAAGTGACCTTTACCCCAGCCCCTGGGGGACAGAGGCAGGAAGATCTCTAGGGGTCCAAGGCTTGTCCTTGTCCCAATAAATAAATCAAAAGTGTTCTCATCACTGGATAGGAACTGATGCTCCAGGACCTTCTCAGGCTCCAGGCCAGCCACTTTATTTATGGCACTGCCCCTCTGGGGGGATCTGTGTCAGTGAGGTCCAGACCCAAACCACCACCTCCAGGCTACACAGGCACCTGGGTTTCCTAGGAAGGTCACCGGCTAGCCATTGAGGTGGGACTGGGGAGGGGGAGAGACAACTGGTCCCTACTGGCAATGTCATCTGCTAATGAAGTCTCACTTGACCTAGTCCCACGCCACACATGGCCAATAGGAATGCCCCCCAACCTGCTCCACCAGCGGCTGCCCCAGCTCAGTAGTAAATGTCTCCACTGTTCTCCAGCTGCTGAAGCCCAACCTCTGGGCATGTCTGAGCCTCACATTTCCACACCCACATATCTGATAAACAAGCCCTGCACAAATGGCCAATGGTTCCTGGAGGTAGCGCTGTCAAGGCGTCCCCACTGTCCCCATAAAGGGACCCCCCCCCCATCATAGCTCTGCATGCATCTTGACTTTCTGCAGTCTGTTGTTTTGCTTGGGTGTCCTTGCGTCGCTTTCCGGTAGTCCCCACTGGACAGGGCCTGATGGTCCAGCTCCTGGAACTCAGCCTGACTCGCCTTGAGCTCACAGGGATACTGTGATGCTGAAGGTGTGGGCCCAGGACTATTCTGGCCGCAACTTTCCCTGGCTTACCCCAGGTCTCTCGTACACCTTCTGCCTCCGTTCAGACGTCATCGACCCTGGGGCAGGGGGACACCGTGGGACAGTGCAGTGAATGCTGTAGACCTGTATCCCAGGCTTTCCAGAGTTTTTATTTGTCTCACCTGTGCAGGGGTGCGCACAGGCCATGCTTCCGGGTTTCTGGGATGGGTCCTACCTCCCTTGAGTCTCCTGTGCATCATCCCAGCCAACCTGTATGGAGCGCCTTTCTGGCCGCATCTGACCATGGGAGTCTATGGCGAGTGTGACCTCAGGCTTTAGATGAGTGTTCTCCTGCAGCACTTCCCACAAGCCATCACTGCTGTTATTTGTCATTGTACAGGTCAGAAAAAGAGGTCCTGGGGCTGGGGAGATGGCTCTGTGGATAAGAGCACTGGCTGCTCTTCCAAAGGTCCTGGGTTCAATTCCCAGCACCCACATGGCGGCTCACAATTGTCTATAACTCCAGTTCCCGAGGATCCGACACCCTCACATACATACATGCATACAGTCAAACACCAATGCACGTGAAAAGAAATAAAATTAAAAAAAAAAAAAAAAAAAGGTCCAATCCCATTAATATGGCTCATGGGATAAAGGTGTTTGCTGCCAAGCCTGGGGACTTAAGTTCAATTCCCAAGTGCCCACAGAAAGAAGATGACTGACTCCTGAAAATTGTTCTCTGACATGCTGTTGCGCACACATGCCCCACCACCACCCACACACAATTAGAATTAATAGTGCTGCTTTGTTTAAAGAAAAGGAGACCCAGGGAGTTAACTTATACATCCACAGCCACACAGCCTGGAGGAGACGGAGGCAGGCTTGAACCTGCACGTGTAAGGTGCACTGCCGAGGTGTGCACCTGAGGCTGGGGCCGCGGACAGGACACTTTCTCCTCTGTCTAGCCTTGCTTTCTGCCTGACCCATCTCGCATTCATCTGCTCTGGCTCAGGATGATTCCACCTCTGTCTCCCAGCATGGCCCCCCTGTTGGTCTGCCAGCAGCCTATCTGCCTGCCTATCTTTTTGTCTGTCCTGTCTCCCAAGATATTGGTTTTCTGTTTGTCTGTTCTGTCTGGAGACTGTCCCACCTGTATCTTCCAAACTCTCCCTCCCACTCTGCCTGCCCATTTGATATCTGTCTGTCCGCCTGTTTCCTGTATTATGGTTGTTCTATATGGAGGCTGTTCCAATGGGGTGTCCCAGCGTTCCCTTCTGTTTGCTTGTCTGTCACCTCTCTGCCTCTTTGTCTGTTGTCTGCCTGGTCCCTCCCCCCACCCCCACCCCTCTTCTGTCTAGGAGCCGTCCCACTTGTGTCTTCCCAGCATCACCCTCTGTCTGCCTGTATGTCTACCTGTCTCGCAGCCTGTCGTTTTCCGTCTATCTCTTTTGTCTGGGGACTGTCCAGTCCACATTCCCCTGCTTTCCATCTCTTCCCCCTTCTCCCCGTCCCCAGACTCTCGCCTCCACCCACGTTACCCCCTTGCATCAAGATCTCAGCGAGCGCCGGACAGAGACCAGACCGGGGACTACAAGTCCCGGCAGCCCGCGCGGCAGCGGCGGACGTAGGCGCCACGGAGGGGCGGGGCTTGACGGCCGCAGACTGACTGCGGCACGGTTCCAGTCGCCGTCGCGTCGTGCAGGTGCCGCCCAGCCCGGCCCCTCCGCGGATCGCCGCAGCCGGCGCCCCCCGACCGTGCCCCGGGGCCTCGCACGCCGAGCCCAGGCCGCGGGCCACAGCGGCCGGCGATGAGCGCAAGGAGCCGAAATGAGCGCAGGTGAGCGGCGGCCCGGCCCTCCCTTCGGGTCTCGTCCCCAGGCCCCCAGAGACAGATTTAGGATGCCGCTGCGCACACCCTAGGGCTGGGGGTTCCTGCCCTCCTCATCCCCTCTGAATGCATTCGACCCTGAGTGACAGGTCCCAGTGATGGACGCGGTGCACCGCCGTGGGGCCTCTGAGCAGCACCCATATGTGCTACATGAACAGGATTAGGGAAGCCAGCTCTCTGCCGGGCCTGGATGGGAGACCCGAGGCACAGATGCACTCCTGACCCACCCAGAAAGCTTGCCAGTGGCCAAATCCAAGGACCGCATCCTGCATGCCCCCCCCCCCCCCATTGCCAGAGTACGTGTCTTAGGCTGAAACCAAAATCCCACCAGATGTAGATGGCCTGCTAACCTCCGGGTGCTAGCATGTCTCTGTCTAGCCCAGTCCCCAGCTTCCATCTGACAGTGTCTTAGGTGAGGGAGGGAAAAGAATAGGGGGCGACAATTCAACTTGTGATAAGAACAACGTCTGCTCCTTATGCACCAGACCCCTGGCTCTGCACTTGAGCAAAGTCTCTAGCGTCTAGCATAGCATCTAGAAGCTACATAAAGACCTCCTAGGCTCACGGCCTCCCAGCTTGAGGGAAGCCAGGAGCTCACGGCCATGGGGGAAGCCACCAGAAGAAGATGCTGGTACCCTGGGCCACTGATAGATTAGCAGCCGGAAAGCTGGGTCTTCCGCAGGAAATAAGAGGTCCCAAATGACTTTGACTCTCGCCCCACTGCTCTACGGTGCTGGTGTGGCTGCCCCAGGGATGCGAACTGGGCTCAAGCCTTTTGCCATGTGCCTCTGTGTGTTGGTCTTTCATTCTTGGTCTGCCTTTCCTTGGGCTTTGGGTTTAGGTTTCTGGCTGAGTGTTGAGAAGGGGTGTCAGACCTGGACCTTTTCCTCTACTGGAGTTATATTGCAATCTTTTTTTTTTTTCGAGACAGGGTTTCTCAGTGTAGCCCTGACTGTCCTAGAACTCACTCTGTAGACCAGGCTGGCCTCGAACTCAGAAATCCGCCTGCCTCTGCCTCCCCAGTGCTGGGACTAAAGCCGTGCGCTACCACGCCCGGCTGCTATATTGCCATTTTTGCATTATATTATTTAACCTTTTAAAGATTTGTTTTTAAAAATTTTAATAGTGTGTGTGTGGCTTTGAGGGGATTACAGAAGGTTGTGAATGCTGAGAAGCAAACTCAGATCCTCTTGGAGAGCTGACTGTGTACTCTTAACTCTGAGCTATCTCTCCAGCCCCTATTATTTTTATTGTTTGAGACTGGGGTCTTATGTAGCCCAGGCTGGCCTCAAATCTAATATGTAGTCTCGGATGACCTTGAACTAATCCTGTTTCCATGTCTTCAGTGCTGGTATTACAGCCATGGGCCACTAAACCTAGCTTTCATTTTAAATACTTGATCATGCACACACACACATACACACACACACACACACACACACACACACACACACTTTTGCTCCAGCCTGTGTGTGTTGATCCAGTCCACCACGACTCCTGGCTTGGAACTCAGGTCATGAGGCTTGTGCAGCCAGGGCCTTTGCCTGCTGTAGCATGCGGCCACCACCCCTCCCCCATTTTAAATGAGACTTCCACTCTCTGCTTCTCTCCAGGCTGTGAGGGTGAATTAAAGGCCCAGTTCATCACAGCCAGCTTCCCCATTTGAGGTCATCCGATTCAGGACCTGACTCTTCACAGCCGGGTTCCTCCGTTTCCCGGTCTCTGAAGAGAACATTTCTATCAGTTCCTCCCTCGGAGAGCTGGGGTGAACTACAATGTTGCCACTGCTGCTGGAGAGGCCCTCTGGCTGCCTGGGCTGTGACTCCGGAGAGCTCTGAGAACTTAGTTTTCATCCCCCAATGCCCACAGCCTGAGCAAGCTTTTGAGGTTGGCTTACCAGTGAGTCCCGGACTTCCCTTGATGGGTGATCAGTGGCTAAGCCTATCCAAGTGCTTTGAAGATGGCCTGTGTCCCTGCCAGACAGTGCATTCCTGGGTGTGGCCCTTATGGACGCTCTAGAGGTTTCCTGAGATGTGACTTCCTTCTTTGGCAAGTGCCTTTGCCCACCTTCCCCAGGCTGGCTGTGAACATCCTTGTGAAACACTGGGTTTGGTGATGGACATTGGAAAGAGCCTTCCAGATTAGACCCCAGGGGCTGAGAGTCAGGGAGGGGTCAGAGACACGGGTGGGTGGATGAGTGGGTGGGCAGGGAGGCGCAGGGGGGCTGGCCCCTGCTCTCCCTGTTCTGCAGTGCTTGGGTGTGAATTCATTCATTCAGCGCTCACTGTGAGTAGGTCAGGAACCAACGATCAAGGGTGAGAGCGGGGACAGGAGGACTTTGGAGAAGACAGACAGACCCATTTCCAGTCTCCAGCCCCTGCCAGAGTGGCCGTGGGAGACTCAGTCCTTCCATTGGTAACTGCTGTAGGAGGCCACCTCGTTACTGCTGGCAGGTGGAACCGGGTCAGGTGATTGGCTCTGGGTTGGCTCTGTGACTTCTTTATCAGCCTGAGCCCTGTCTAGCTGGTGTCCCAAGGGCCCCAAGCTACAGGAAGGAGCTGCTGTTCAGGCCAGGAGGCCAGCACCCCTGCAGGTTTCTGTCTGGGTGATGAGAAAGGAGAGGAGCTGCCACGCCCTGGTGGGAAGTCACACAGCTGGCACCAGCCTCAGACGCCCTCTATGGCACCGGCTGACACTCACTCCTCTCTTCCTCCACATTGGTACCGGCTCGCCGCACACACTATCATCTTAGAGAGTGGACACGGAGGCCCAGAGAGGCCGGGGCACCTGCTTTATGAATCACAGCTTGGCAGAGAGCGCAGTTGATGACGGAGGCATTAACTGTGGCTCTTGGGTAGGGTACCTCCCCACACCCGTTTCCCAGCCATAAAATAGAGACAGAAGTGGTACCTGCTCTGTAGGGCTGTGTGGAGGAAAAAGCAGGGATTGTACAGCCTGGGTCAGCCCTTTGAGACCCCGAGGTGCTGTTTCCTGGCTACCTGGAAGGTGACTGAGCCCTCATTCTGACATTGTCTTAGGCAGATGAAGGGCTCCAGCAGGAAACGCTGCTGGTGGTGGAGGACCTGAGAACTTCTTCCTGAACTTCCTGTCCGGGATTCAGGGTCCCTCTGAGAGAGCCAGCCTACCCTTGGGGCCAAGGGAGAGAGATGATGCTCCTCCTGACTGGCTCTGCCCATGTGCCAGGGTCTGCGGTTCTGTGGAAGGTGGGAGAGGGCCCACTGGCCGGGCTCTGTTTCGGCTATTTTCTGGGTCCCCAGCTTAAAGAGGCCTCAGGTGGCATGGCACATCAGTTCCCGCTGTTCCATGTAGTGTGTGTGTGAGAATCCCCGGAGATGCTGGCTTCTGGCCCTGTGGGCCTTTGTGCCCTAATCCCAGTTCCCTGAGAGTGGGCATCCATCCTAGGAGTAAGAACAGCTTCCAGAACGTGGGAAATATGCTCTTCCATCAGCCCTGACTGCCACACCCAGATTTGTCTCTGTTTATTGTCTTTTTTTTCAAGACAGGGTTTCTCTGGGTAGCCCTGGCTGTCCTGGAACCAGATCTGTAGACCAGACTGGCCTTGAACTCAGAGAGATCAAGTGCCTCTGCCTCCTGAGCGCTGGGACTAAAGTTGTACACCACCACCTCCTGTCCTAGATTTGCCTTTGTACAAGACCAATAAATCTATTGTTTAATTATGAAAATCATAAGCAAAACCAGTCTGAGAGCAACCTGCCTGGGCCTGCCTCCCCAAGTTCCATCTCCTTGCTGTGTGATCTTGGCCGAGTTATAACAACTTCCCCCTTTTCTTTAAAATGGAGGGGGAGACTGGGAAGATGGCTTGTGTAAAGTCAAACGTGAGGTCCAGAGTCAGGATCTCCTGCACCAACATAAAAAAGCTGCAGCATACACTTGAAATTCCATTGTCCTGGGGACAGAGACAGGTGGCAGGGACACTCTCTAGCCAGCCTAGACTAACGGGTGAGCTCTCAGTTCAGGGAGAGACCCTGTCTCAAATAAAGTAAGGAGGAGGAGAATAAAGATTCCCAACCTCACTGGGCGGTGGTGGCGCACACCTTTAATCCCAGCACTCAGGAGGCAGAGGCAGGCGGATTTCTGAGTTCGAGGCCAGCCTGATCTACAGAGTGAGTTCCGGGACAGCCAGAGCTACACAGAGAAACCCTGTCTCAAAAAAAAAAAAAAAAAAAAAAAAGTTTCCTAACCTCAACTTCTGGCATACGCACATGTGTGTGTGTGTTGTGTGTACACTTGAGCCTACACATGCACACACAAAACACACCTACACACAAAATAAATGAAAACTAAAATGGAGAAATACCTGGCAGACTTATTATGATAGCCATGTAAAAAGGACTGGGAACAGAAGCCCACATGTGATTAGCTATCAAGCCTCAAGCATGGGAGACCTATCACCTGCCTCTCCCCCACAAGCTCTGCCCAGCTGGTCAGGACTTTAATGGTCCTGGAGAAACTGCAGGGACTGGGCAGTCCAGAGACTAAGGCGTGCTATGACAACAGTATCTTCAAGAGGAAAGTCAGGCCTACTAGGTAGAAACTTCCAGAAAGACCCTTGCCCTGTTGGGACCACAGCCCTGCAGATGGGGAGGTGGGAGGGAGGGAGGGAGGGAGGGTCCACCACTGGTCCCTGCCGCTGACAGGATCAGTGTGGTTTGACTTTATAGAGCTCTGGGCACCAGGTCTGGATGAGAACAGCCCGGTCCCTGCCCATGGGTGGCACTGTAGAAGGGAATGGGTGAAACGCAGCGCCCCACGCCAGCAGAAGCAAGACACAGGTGTGCAGGGAGGGCAGTTGCGTGCCTCTCTCCAGCTCTGTGGAGAGAGCACACTCGGGGCATTCAGTCACAGGCTCAGGAGGCCTGAGGACAGAGTGACCGGGCTTGCCAGCTGCGGAAGGAAGAGGAGGCCTGGCCTGGCGTTGTGGCCTAGCTAGCTCTGGGGTGTCTTGTCTAACGCCGTAAGGACCTGGGTTCCAGCCCCAGCCCTGAGGAAGAAAAGTGCCTTCCTTCTCTAACATTTCTCCTTCCTGTCCACAGACAGCAGCCCGCTCATGGGCAGCACGCCCCCCAGCTATGGGACCCTGACGACAGGGACATCAATCGATCCCCTCAGCTCCTCAGTTTCATCCGTGGTAGGTGGTGGTGGGCGGAGCGGCGCACGGTCTGCCCTCATATCCTCCCGACATCTGTTCAGTCCCCCTGACTGCCCCCAGCTTCATCAGCCCTGTCTCCTGCATCCCCAGAGGCTCAGCGGCTACTGTGGCAGTCCATGGAGGGCCATCGGCTATCACGCCGCGGTCTGGATGCTGGCCGGGATCCCTTGGCTGCTATTCCGCTGGAAGCCCTTGTGGGGCGTGCGCCTGCGCCTGAGGCCATGCAGCCTGGCCCACGCCGAAACACTCGTTATAGAAATAAAAGACAAAGAGGTGAGTGAAGCCACCGGGGTCTGCGAGGGATACTGGGGTGCTCCGTGCAGCCACCTCTGACTTGGCCTTGACTCGGGGTGGGCAGGAGGCAGGCCTTCACATCCCAGCTGACAGAGGCAGTCGGGTATGCCCCGCTGGGCTCCCTTGTATACTTCTTTAGAAAATGCTTTATTAGTTTTCACAACCAAAGCCACATAAATAAGACTTTACCTGGAGATGGCTCTAAATGGGAACTTTAGTTATGGCTTCTGTTGCTGTGATAAACACCATGACCAAAATGCAAGGTGGGAAGGCGGAGGCTTCCAAGACCATACCATAGTCTGTCCTCAAAGAAATCCTGGCAAGACCTCAAGTCAGGAACCTGGAGGCAGGAGCTGAAGCGGAAGCCATGAGGGAACCCTGCTTACTGCCTTGTGCCCTATGGCATGCCCAGCTCAGTTTCCTCTCTTATACCATCCGGGACCCCAGGCCCAGGGTGGCACTGCCTGCAGTGGCCTGGGCCCTCCCACACAATCATTAGTTAAGGCTTGCCCACAAGCCAACATTTTTCCCAACTGAGATTCTGCTTTTTTTTTTTTTTTTTTTTGATTTATTATTTTTATTTATGAGTACCCTATAGCCGTCTTCAGACACAACAGAAGACACAACCATTACAGATGGTTGTGAGCCACCATGTGGTTGCTGGGATTTGAACTCAAGACCTCTGGAAGAGCGGTCAGTGTTTTTTTTTTTTTTTTTTTTGGTTTTTCGAGACAGGGTTTCTCTGTGTAGCCCTGGCTGTACTGGAACTCACTCTATAGACCAGGCTGACCTCAAACTCAGAAATTCACCTGCCTCTGCCTCCCAAGTGCTGGGATTAAAGGCATGCGCCACCACACAAAAAAACAAAAACAAAACAATAACAACAACCTTGGAATAATGGGTAAGGATGCTTGCTGCATAGGTGCGAGGACCCAAGGTCGAATCTCCAGCCCCCCCCCCCCCCGGTGTAAAAAGCTGGGTATGGTTGCCCAAGTGCCTGTAATGCTTAGCACTGGGAAGGGGGAGCAAGGGCAGCAGGCTCTCTGGGGCTTGCTGACCTCCAGCCTACCTCTAGGGTCAAGGAGTGGTCAAGGAGGCAGACATCAATAGAGCAACACACCTGGAGTCTGTGTGCATGCAGGTGCACTGCCACACACACACACGTGTGTAGACATGGTCTACATGCGAGAGACTGTTGGGTATAATGTGCTGTCTAAATGGATAGCCCTGTGTCTCTGGCTCTCCCCAAGGCCACCTGGCTAGGGGACTGTCCTGGAAGGATGGAGTCTCCTTTGAAAGGCTGAAGTCACACCTCTGTGTTCCAGGGTAACTCCAGACAGCTCTTCACGGTTCAGGTGCAGACTGAGGCTGTTGTCGAGGGCAGGTGAGACACTGGGTGTCCCTTCCCCAGGGGAGGGGGAGATGGGAGGTCTGGGCCACCCCTTGAGCTGCTGAGTAACTCCCATACCCTCCCAGCCTGGAGCTGCCCCCACGGGCCCAGGCAGAGGATGGCCGGAGCCAGGCAGCCGTGGGAGTGACACCAGAGGGCGCGTGGCAGGACACCACCCAGCTCCACAGGCAGGAAGAGGCAGTGAGTGGCCAGCCGGGCTCTAGACCTGGTCGTGCCCTTCTCTGGGCACCCAGGTCACACGCTGTGGGGGAGGACTGGGCTCACTGTTCTCTGCGTCCCTCTGGCTCTCTGTGGTCCCAAAGGCCTGTGATACAAGCTTCTCTGTCCCATGCTGCTATCTCTTTCCCCTCCCCCACCTCGTGCGTGTGGATGCTCCATGCCAGGCCACCTCCCACCGGCCTCTCCTCTCTCACCCAGAAGCAGGTGCTGCGCTATTATGTCCTCCAAGGTCAACGCTACGTCTGGATGGAAACCCAGCAAGCCTTCTGCCAAGTCAGGTAGGGGCCCTGGGCGTGGCCACACCACCTCCAGCAGAGTGGGGTGGGTACCACAGCGTGATGGGGCTGGCCTAACCCAGGCTACCCATGGCTGCCCTGAAACCTTGGACAGTCCATGAAGCATCTCTCGGCTGGGAGCTGCTGCTTCCTGTAATTTGGGGGCCCGTCACCCACACGGTGTCCCCTCTCCGCCTCAGCCTGCTGGACCACGGTCGTACCTGTGATGACATCCACTGCTCGAGCTCCGGCCTCAGCCTCCAGGACCAAGCTACGAGGTATTTGCTGCCCCGGCCCTGGGCTCCCACCCTGCTCTCCCCTCCCTCCCTCCCGTCTTCCCATCGGTGCCTTCTGGGGACTGTGGCTTCCCTAATGGAAAGTGGGGTGGGTCTGTGACACCCTGGGACAGCTCAGCGGCCTCCCTTCTTACAGGAAGACCATTTACGGCCCCAACGTGATCGGTATTCCCGTCAAGTCCTACCTGCAGCTGCTGGCGGATGAGGTAAAGCACCCTGGGGTCGCCCACAGCAGCTTATCCAAGTAGGGCTCAGCGTCCTCCGCAGCCTGAGAGACCAGGCTGAGGATGAGGGGCATCCACGCAGAGCTTGGACCGAGCCTGCAGCGGTGCTGAGGCTGACCTGTCCAGTCCTGCCCGCACAGCCTTGGGGAGGAGGCCGGCTCTGCCTCAGGGCCCAGTCTGTGGGGTGCAGTTGCTTCCAGCTGTCAGCCATGTGAATAAGGACGTGGGCTGTACAGTCTGTTCACCCAGGAGGAACCCACGCCTCAGGGCAGAACAAGGTACTGCCAAGGTCACACATAGTCAAAGGAACCACTCCTACTTGGAGATCACAGACCCAGCCTTCTGCAAACCACAGCCTGACTCTGGCGCTGTGTGGCTTTAGGCGAGTGACTTAACCCTCCTGTGCCCAGTCTTCAGCTGTGGTGGTGGCTCCAGCTTATGGAACTGCCCCCACCATCGTGTGACACTTAGAAAGCATGGCAGAAGCGGCCTCTTGTGAGGCTATGCCAGTGCCTGGCAAACACAGAAGTGGATGCTCACAGCCAGCTCTTGGATGGAACACAGGGTTCCCAATGGAGGAGCTAGAGAAAGTACCCAAGGAGTTGAAGGGGGCTGCAACCCTGTAGGTGCAACAACAATATGAACTAACCAGTACCCCCTGAGCTTGTGTCTCTAGCTGCATATATAGCAGAAGATGGCCTAATTGGCCATCATTGGGAAGAGAGGCCCCTTGGTCTTGTAAACTTTATATGACCCAGCACAGGGGAAGGCCAGAGCCAAGTAGTGGGAGTGGGTGGGTAGGGGAGCAGGGGCGGGGGTGGGGTATAGGGGACTTTTGGGATAGCATTTGAATTGTAAATAAAAATAATAATAATAAAAAAAAAGAAAAGAAAAGAAAAGAAAGCATGGCAGAGGTCTGGGGACAGAGGCCTGTGTCTTCCTAGCTGCGGCTTGGGGGGATGTCAGGTGGACAAGGGGGATGGGCCTAGGCAGGCTGCTGGCTTGGCTTTGCTCGGGGCAGCCGGGGCAGCCGCCAGCCCTGTCTCCGGTCTCCAGGCAGCCCAGGGATGCTGTCAGTGCTGCCTCTTGCCCCTCCTCCAGGCCCTGAACCCCTACTACGGGTTCCAAGCCTTCAGCATCGCACTGTGGCTGGCCGACCGCTACTACTGGTACGCCCTCTGCATCTTCCTCATCTCAGCCATCTCCGTCTGCCTGGCCCTGTACAAGACCAGAAAGGTGAGGGCGAATGGCCTGGTAGGACTGGTCAGGGCGTCCCCAAGGGGCTGCCACCCACTCGGCTCTTCTCGTCCCTCTGTCCCACAGCAAAGCTTGACCCTGAGGGACATGGTCAAGCTGTCCGTGCAGGTGCGGGTGTGCCGACCCGGAGGAGGTGAGGAACAGGTGGGGGGAGGCTGGGAGTAGGGTGCGGCGGGGTGGCTGACCTCACTGAACCCCATGTGACCACAGAGGAAGAGTGGGTGGACTCCAGTGAGCTGGTGCCCGGAGACTGCCTGGTGCTGCCCCAGGAGGGCGGGGTGATGCCGTGCGACGCCGCTCTGGTGGCTGGAGAGTGTGTGGTCAACGAGAGCTCCCTGACAGGTAAGCCCAGCCCGGCATGAGGCCCAGAGCCCTTTCCTTGCCGTCTAACCCTCTGCCTTTTGCCAGAAGCCTTCGCTGAGATTTTCTTTCAAGGAACAGTTGTGGCCCCATCACTCGCCAGCCATATGCCTTTAAACACTCTGTGCCTCAGTTTCCCCACCTGTAACGTGTGGCTGCCAGTCGCTGTGGGATAGAGTATGCGCAAAGCCTTATCAGCATCTGCACCATGCAGAAGGGTGTGGCGTGTGAACCGGGGCCCTGCTTGTGTCCCGTGTCCTTTCCACACACGCACACTGGTGCAGCAGCTGTGGACGTGGGCTTACGGTCCTGTTTATTTCTGTTTGTTTGTTAAAGATTTATTTTATATGAGTACACTGTCGCTGTCTTCAGACACACCAGAAGGGGGCCCCAGATCCCATTACAGATGGTTGTGAGTTGAACTCAGGACCTCTGGAAGAGCAGTCAGTGCTCTTAACCGCTGAGCCAGCTCTCCAGCTCTCTATTTCTGTTTCTTGTGTCATATGTATGTAGCACTCCACACACACGCTGCCTAGGAGGCCCTGGTGGACCATGACTGGTGTGCTCCTGAGTGTCCACTTGTGCAGATGGAGCCGCCATGTGCGGCCTCGCCTCTTTTTGTTTGTTTGTTTGTTTGAGACAGGGTTTCTCTGTGTAGTCCTGGCTGTCCTGGAACTCACTCTGTAGACCAGGCTGGCCTCAAGCTCAGAAATCCGCCTGCCTCTGCCTCCCGAGTGCTGGGACTAAAGGCGTGCACCACCATGCCCGGCCTGTGGCCTCACCTCTTTCAGTGTTTATGAGCTCCACGCACTAACCTGTCTCAGGGCCTCGCTCCTGTGATCCCAGCACTCGGGAGGATGAGGCAGGAGGATCGCTAGGTCCAGGCCAGCTGAGTTAACGGTATGATAGGAGCGCTCGGTTGTTTCCAAGCAAAGTCCTGGCTTGAGGTGTGCTGCTGTTCTTGTGCACATATGTGGCCCTAGCTGTGGGGTTCAGGGCCTCTCCTGCTGAGCTAAGTTCCCCACGACATTGTTCCCACCTTGTATTTAAGCAGAGTTGCCCAGGCTGTCTTTGAATTTACTCTGTAGACCCAGCAGACTTCAAACTTGTAATCCTCCTGCTCCAGCGTCCTGAAAAGCTAAGATTACAGGCCCTCCACCAGGCCCAGCTTTGGGTTTTACCTGTGTAATAAGTTAATGAAGCAAACATGGTTGTAACCCCAGCACCCAGCACACAGAAACAGGGTCACTCCCAAGTTTGGGTCTAGCCTAGACTACACAATGTGACTCTAACTCATAAGAGCAGCAACAACAACAAAACCCTTAAAACACAAAACAAAGAGCCAAGGGACTAGGAGGTGTGGTGGCACACACTGGCAGTGCCAGCACCGGGAGGTTGAAGCAGGAGGAATCAGGAGTTCAAGGTCATCAACTATACAGTAAGTTTGAGGCTAGCCTGGGCTACATGAGACTGTTTAAGAAAAAAAAAACCTGGCCTCTTACCCCCATGGATTGTCTCACACTTACCTATTCTTAGGGATGTAGACAGGCTGGGGTACCCTTGAGTTCCCCCAATATATGCATCCCAAAGAGGCCCAGTAATCCTGCCCTCACAGGAACTCCATAAGGGCTCTGCTTTGCCAAGCTGGCTGCCCAGGGCTTTGTAGAAGTGACCCCCATGCAAATATCCTTATTACTGTGAAGTGGGTGTGTTGGCACGCATCTTTAATGCCAGTGCTCAGGAAGCAGAGGCGGGTGCATCTCTGTGAGTTTGATGCTAGCCTGGTCTACGTAATGAGACCTTGCCTTAAATGAGAACAACACAAGAAGCAGGGTGTGGCCAAGTGTGGGGGCTCACGCCAGCAATTCCAGGACTCTACAAGCGAAAGTCAGGGAGATCACAAGTTCGAAGCCAGCCTTGTTACATAGCAAGATGACAAAAATGTTTGTGGTGAACTATCTCCAGGAGAAGGGCTCCCCAAACATTGGCCCCCAATATACTTTCACTAAGTGACCCAGCTACCCAAAGCAGGTTCCTAGGAGCAGGCACCCCCCCGTCCCCCCAGTATTGCCTCACAGTCTCAAGCCCTTTGCCTCTTCTGGCTTATGTCCCTCTCCCTGTCCACCCAGTCACAGAGGTAAGTGTAGCTTCAGAACAGCTGTGGGCGGGAGAACCCCGAGGGCCTCCTGTGAACCTCACACCGTGTCCCTCCCAGGGGAGAGCATCCCTGTGCTGAAGACGGCCCTGCCAGAGGGGCCCAAGCCCTACTGCCCAGAGACCCACCGGCGGCACACTCTCTTCTGTGGCACCCTCATTCTGCAGGCCCGAGCCTATGTGGGACCCCGTGTCCTAGCAGTGGTGACTCGGACAGGTACATATGGGGTGGTGGGGAGGAGTACTGAGCTCAGTATCTACAGGATCGGTGACACAGGGCAGGACAGGACCTGGAGCGTGCCCCCCACCCCCACCTCTGGCAATGCAGGATTCAAACCCAGTGGAGCCTCTAGGTCCCAACCTTTTTTTTTTTAAATGTGTGTGGGTGTTTCTCTGTATGTTTGTCTGTGCATATGCGTGCGTGGTGCCTGCAGAATCCAGAGGAGGGCGCTGGATTCCTTGGAACTGAAGTTACAGATGGTTGTGAGTTCCCCTGTGGGTGCTGGGAAGTGAACTTAGGTCCCCTGGCAGATCAGGGACCGCTCTTAACCACTGAGCCATCTGTCCGGCCCTCATGTCCTTCTCTTAGCAGGAGAGCAGGAGTCAGGCAGACTGTAAGCAAGCTTTGCAGTGTTTGTAGGAGACAGCAGGGATCCCTCTGAGGGGTTGGGGGAACTTAGCTCTCTCTTGATGTAAATGAAACCACCCATTTAAGGGGCCGTCTATTAATCTCCTATGGGGGGCCCTGCCCAGTGGCAGCCCGTTGGTGGCACATGCTTTTAATCCGAGTACTGAGAAGGCGGAGGCAGATGGATCTCTGAGGCCATCTTGGTCTACAGAGCATGGTCTAGGCAAACAGGGGCTATGGTGAGACCCTATCTAAAATAAAATTCTACAGGGATTGTGCACTTACAATCCCAAGTGCTTGAGAGGTGGAGGCTGAGGGGTCAGAAACTGAGGTCCAGCCTGGGCAATTTAGTGAGACTCCCCCAGTCAGAACAAAGAGAGGGCTTTGGGAAAGCGAGAGGGTTCTCAGCAGGGCACTTGCCTAGTTGGATAAGGGTTCAATCCCTGAGCCACAGGAAGAAAATAATTAAAAAGACCTCTGTGGGGGTTGGACAAGCCTTGGGAGTTGTCATCTGTGACCCCAATCCCCATGGCTGTCCCCGAGAATGTCGTGACCCCAGGGTGCAGCAGTGTCCGAGGAGTGCGACCTTGCCCTAACCCCTGTCCCCGCCTTGGCTGTCTGTCTGTCCCCAGGGTTCTGCACAGCCAAAGGGGGCCTGGTGAGCTCCATCCTGCACCCAAGGCCCATCAGCTTCAAGTTCTACAAACACAGCATGAAGTTTGTGGCTGCACTCTCGGTCCTGGGTGAGTGGGCCGCATGCCTCCCTCTCACCCTGCGGACAGCCCCAGCCCAGGTGGGTCAGGGTCCCACTCACCCCTTGCTGTTTCCCCAGCTCTGCTTGGCACTGTCTACAGCGTCATCATCCTCTACCGCAACCGGGTAAGCCGGAGCCGGGTGGGACTGCCAGCCTGCGGGACCCACCCAGCTCCGCCTCTGGGTTCACAGTGCCTCCTACCAGGTGCCTGTGAGGGAGATCGTGATCCGAGCTCTGGACCTGGTGACGGTGGTGGTACCGCCCGCCCTGCCGGCCGCCATGACCGTGTGCACGCTCTATGCCCAGAGTCGGCTGCGCACACAGGGAATCTTCTGCATCCACCCGCTGCGCATCAACTTGGGAGGCAAGCTGCGGCTCGTGTGCTTTGACAAGGTGGGGCCTGGCTGCCAGGATGCGGGGGACTGGGCACTTCAGCAGATGGTCTGCTGTACCTAAGTGGGGAACACTCAGGGACCACCCTTCACTGCCAGCTCCTACCCACTCTGTCTCATGCCTGGCAGATAAAATGCCAGAAATCATTTTAATTGTTGAAGAACCATTGTGGGGTTGCTATGCTGGGCACTCGAGTTCACAGCCCTGGAATCCAGTAGGAACCAGCACAGGTGGCAGGGGTTGGGTTGTGTGTGTGTGCGTGTGTGTCTCTGTGTGCATGTGAGTGCCTGTGTCTATGGGTGGAGTGTATCTGTGTGCCTGTGTCTGTGTCTATGTGTGTATATATTCGTATCTGTGTGCACATGTGTGTCTGTGTCTGCCTGTGTCTATGGATGGAGTGTGTGTCTGTGTGCCTGTGTCTGTGTCTGTGTCTGTGTGTATATATATTTGTCTCCGTGTCTCTGTATGTATGTGTGTGTGTATCTGTGTCTATGTGTATATATATTTGTCTCTGTGTCTCTGTATGTGTGTGTGTGTGTGTATACACATGTGTGCATGTACCTAACAAGTGAGTGTACCAGGAGCACACAGAGGACAGTGGGTATTAAGAGCCCAGAGCCACCGTGATGACATGACCAGTTTTTCCCACTGAACTCTCCCGTGGAGAGGATCAGGCATGTGCAGTCCTTTAAGGACACTGAGCTGTGGTGTCAGACAGGAAATACCAGCTGAGCTCTACCTGATGCTCCGTCAGGGCCGTGAACTGATCGAGGAAAGGGAAGGCTGTCAGACTGATAGATGTGGAGGTGACTCCAGGAGGGACACAGGGTCCAGAACAGGCCTCCTGTGGCCCTTGCTGTGGGACTCGCCTGGCTTGGGTGTGGGGACCAGCTCAGCAAGGCCCGACTCAACCAAGGACTTGGCACTGTCCCCTTGCAGACAGGCACCCTCACGGAGGACGGCTTGGACGTAATGGGGGTGGTGCCCCTAAAGGGGCAGGTGTTGCTGCCACTGGTCCCAGAGCCCCGCCACCTGCCCCTGGGGCCCCTCCTGCGAGCACTGGCCACCTGTCATGCCCTCAGCCAGCTACATGACACCCTGGTGGGCGACCCTATGGATCTCAAGATGGTGGAGTCTACAGGCTGGGTGAGGAGGCCAAGCAGGCCAGACCCGTGCCTGGGGGCAGCCTGGCTAAGCAATGCTACCTTGTATCTCCCCTATGGTCTCTGTCCCATCGTCCCACCTGTAGTCACTCTCAGGCATGGCAGAGCCTTGTGTCAGCATCTGCTCTCTGCTGGCATCCATTGTAACTTCTCTCCATCTACTACCATGGCTGTAGCCTGAGCTCGGAACCTGTTTCACAGAGATTTTAACAACTTGCCCAAGCTCACCCAGCAACCTATCGGTGGGACAGCCAGAGTGTCCATTTGGGTCTTACCCTTCCAGTCAGGAAGTCTTCCATGGGTCTAGTCCTGCTGGCCCTGTTTGCCAAGGCCCCAGGTCCTAACCTTCTTTGTCCCTAACCAGGTCTTAGAGGAGGGTCCAGCTGCAGGCTCAGCACCTGGGAGCCAGGTCTTGGTGGTAATGAGACCCCCACCCAGGGGGCCTCCGCAATGGGTAAGCTGCAGAGTGACCGGGCCTTGGGGCCTTGGGAGTGGGTGTCTCAGCCAGCCCCTCAGCTCTCCTCCCACCCGCAGGAAGAGCCACCAGCGCCGGTCAGCATCCTCTGCCGCTTCCCCTTCTCCTCTGCCCTGCAGCGTATGGACGTGGTAGTGACATGGCCAGGGGCCACCCAGCCAGAGGCCTACGTCAAAGGCTCCCCAGAGCTTGTGGCCAGCCTCTGCAGCCCCGAGACAGGTGAAGGCGGCAGGCTCAGAGTCCACCAGTGGGTGTGAGCCTAGAGTGGGGGTGGGTTCCGGTCTGTGACACACACATCCTCCCCACAAGCCCTGATACCTCCCCCCCCCCCACAGTACCCAGCGACTTTTCTCAGGTGCTGCAGAGCTACACAGCTGCTGGCTACCGAGTTGTGGCCTTGGCTGGCAAGCCACTGCCCATTGCGCCCAGCCTTGAGGCCGCTCAGCAACTGACAAGGTGAACCCAGCCTCGGGGTATTTGGAGGGAGGTGCTAAGCCCTGGCAGTTGCCCCCGTCTGGACACTGGGAGAGGGCCTGACTTCTGACCCGGAGGTGCTAACCCTCTAGGGACACTGTGGAGCAGGGGCTGAGCCTCCTGGGGTTGCTGGTCATGCGGAACCTACTGAAGCCACAGACGGCCCCGGTTATCCAGACTCTGAGGAAGACGGGCATCCGCACCGTTATGGCGACAGGTAGTATGGCCCCCCGGCGGGGGTCTGTGAAGAGGCCACAGCCTGTCCTTCCCAGCATCCTCTGCTGCAGCATCCTTTTAGAGCCAGACCCTTCCCCATCTTTCCATCACATGTGTCACTGTCACCCACATGTGACGTGAGCTCAGAGCTCTGGGTCTCAGCGAGGGATGAGTTCCTAAGAGCGAGGTGGGGTATCCACCCAGCCAATCACCTGTTGGGCTACCAGAAGGTCACCGATCTATTCCAGGTCCCTCCTCCGTGTGGGATAATGGTGTCAGGCTAAAAGGTGGTGACAACCTCCTAAAGCAAGGATTTCCACTGGAGTGAAAGGGCCTTCGTGGGCAGTCTGTCTGTCTCACACACCCCAGCCCTGTGCTTGCATACGTGCGCGGTGCCCCACTCTTGATGCTGCATGCCAAGTGCAGAGCTGGGGTCCAGCCTCCAGCCGCTCCCCTGACTCTCTGGTGACTCAGTTTACCACTGAGGAAAACAGTCTAGGAGCGTGGCTAGTTGGTCCATTTTCCCTGCTCAGCCATGGTTGGCAGTGCTCATGGATGGTCTACCTGTAAGGGACAGGGTGGGGTCAGGGTGACAAGGCCTCGGACAGTGTTAGACTCTGACCCTACCTCACACTCCTAGGGGACAACCTGCAGACAGCAGTCACCGTGGCCAGAGCTTGTGGCATGGTGGGCACCCAGGAGCACCTGGCTGTCATCCATGCTACCCACCCTGAACAGGGCCAGCCTGCTGCCCTCGAGTTCCTGCCAACAGAGTCCTCTGCAGTCATGAACGGGGCGAAGGTGAGATGAACCCAGCAACACTGGCTGTGTCCCACTCACTGACCCCAGTCCTTGTCACCTGGCCCAGGACCAGGCTCCAGGGAGGGAAAGGGTTACTGAGCTGAGTTTCCTGATTGCCTAGGTTCCTGTCCAGGCCACAGGCTATCCCATGGCGCTGGAACCCCAGGCCTGTCACCTGGCCCTCAGCGGGTCCACATTTGCAGTCCTTCAGAAGCACTTCCCCAAGCTGCTGCCCAAGGTAGAGCTGCCCAGGGAGGGGCTCCGCACCGCCCATCTCTGTGTGCCAGCCGATGTGTCAGCCCTCCTCCTATGCCTCAGGTCCTGGTGCAGGCTACCGTCTTTGCCCGCATGGCCCCGGAGCAGAAGACAGAGCTAGTGTGTGAACTGCAGAGGCTTCAGTGAGTTCTGTGTGGAGGGGGCCGTGCAATGACTTGAGCGTGTCTGTCTGTCCACTCACCCCCTTGAGCATTAGTGACCCTTCACCTTTCAGAAGCTCCCAGAAGCCAGACGTGCTGACAGTATGCTGTAATCCTAGCACTTGGAAAGCAGAGGCAGGAGGATTGCTGCTAGTTTGAGGCCTTTGTGGACTATGTAGGGAGACTGACTCAAACAAGCAAAAAACCAGGGCTAAGGATGTCGCTTACTGTGTTCCAGGCCAGCCAGGACCCAAGCAAGGGCCTGTCTCAATCACAAGCCAATAAACAAACAGAAAATAACACCTAGGTTGGGCTGGGATTATGGTAAGAGTCCCTGCCTAGCATTTGAGAGACCTTGGGATCCATTCCAAGTACAGTAAAAGATCAGGTGTCCAGGCAGGCTCCCCCGAGTCTGTCATGCCAAGAACAATTTCATCTCTTTATCAAGTGCTCCTCTGTCATTAGGCTGGATTCTCCCAATAGCCTGTGGAGGCTCAGGCCATACCCACTCTCTTTCTTTCAGGTACTGTGTGGGCATGTGCGGGGATGGAGCCAATGACTGTGGGGCCCTGAAGGCGGCTGATGTGGGCATCTCACTGTCCCAGGCGGAGGCGTCAGTGGTCTCTCCATTCACCTCCAGCATGGCCAGTATTGAATGTGTGCCCACTGTCATCAGGTAAGGCAGGCGGGACCTATCGGGAGGCGGGGCCGGCTGGGGGCAGGGCCGTAGGGAGGCGGGGCCTGTCCGCAGCTGGAGCCACCGATGTCCTGTCGGACTTTGCCCCCTAGGGAAGGCCGCTGCTCCCTGGACACTTCATTCAGTGTCTTCAAGTACATGGCCCTATACAGCCTGACCCAGTTCATCTCTGTCCTCATTCTGTACACGGTGAGCATCAGTAAAACCCCAGACTCCAGGCTAGCACTCCCCCCCCCCCCCCGTGTCCCACACCAGGGAGAAGTCAGGGCAGCATGGCTAAGAGCCCAGTCCCTTCTAAGATGTGTGACTCTACCATTGCCTGCCGTGACTCAAGGCAGCGAAGCTCACATGGTTCTAAACCTTAGGACAGGGGTCTTGAGAAGTGGGGCCACTGGCTTGTGCTATCAACTATCTCTAATTCCTGAAGCTTCCAGTGTGTGTGTGTGTGTGTGTGTGTGTGTGTGTGTGTGTGTGCGTGCATGTGTGCGTGCGTGCATCCCAGAGTGCTGTACACTCCAAGGCAGAGCCCGGGCAGAGTGACAGAGCCGAGACCCTGCCCTGCAGGCCCTCCCTTCCCCTGCCCAGAGCATGCCCTGTTTGCTTACAGCGATGGCAGGAGCATCCTGGGCCAGATCCACATCTACCTCAGGGTTTCTCTAGAGCTGAGACAGTGCGGCCCCACAGGGCAGCCCCTGGGGGATTTCGCTGTACGTAAAGCAGCCTTCCACAGGAACCTGAGAGTAGGAGTCGGGACAGTGTGTATCAGACCACGGGACGCTTCCTAAGGACGCTGGGTCAGACAGAGCAGGAGGGATTCCTCCCCAGGCTCCATGAGGACGGGGGCTCTGCAAGAGCTGGTCCTCAGCTTCTCCTGGCCTCTCCCACCACAGATCAACACCAACCTGGGAGACCTACAGTTCTTGGCCATCGACCTGGTCATCACCACCACGGTGGCAGTGCTCATGAGCCGCACGGGCCCCGCACTGACCTTAGTGCGAGCGCGGCCGCCAGGGGCGCTGCTGAGTGTGCCTGTACTTGGCAGTCTGCTGCTGCAGGTGGCCTTGGTGGCCAGCATCCAGCTGGGGGGCTACTTTCTGGTCATAGCTCAGCCCTGGTAAGTAGCAGATGCCCTGGCACCAGCCCTGCCCCTGCCTCTGACACCTTCACTCTCTCCCTAACCCCACCGCCGTGGTCCCCAGGTTTGTGCCTCTGAACAGAACTATGCCCGCACCGGACAACCTGCCCAACTACGAGAATACGGTGGTCTTCTCTCTGTCTGGCTTCCAGTACCTCATCCTGGCCGCAGCGGTGTCTAAGGGGGCACCCTTCCGCCAGCCGCTCTACACCAACGGTGCTGCCGCGTGGGGGGCTGGGGGGCGGGCTGAGGGGTGGCAGCTAGAATGTAGAAGGGACCCAGAGTAGAGCGTGCATTTGTGCGTGTGGTTGTGTACGCATGTGTGCGTGCGTGTATGCGTCCCAGGGCGCAGCGCCATTGCTGACAGACTCCCCCACCCCCAGTGCCCTTCCTGGTGGCCCTGGCGCTCTTGGGCTCTGTCCTGGTGGGCCTCATCCTGGTCCCCGGCCTCCTGCAGGGGCCCCTAGGACTGAGGAACATTGCGGACAGCTCCTTCAAGCTACTGCTGCTGGGTCTGGTCGCCTTCAACTTTGTGGGCGCCTTCATGCTGGAGGTAGGTGGGGCCCACACAGATAGAAGCCATGGGAGGGACGAGGAGGACCCAGGCCCGGCTGTTCCTCCACACCGCTCCACTGCCCTCTGCAGAGCGTGCTGGACCAGTGTCTCCCAGCCTGCCTGCGGTGGCTGCGGCCTAAACGGGCCTCCAAGAAGCAGTTCAAGCGGCTGCAGCGGGAGCTTGCAGAACATCCGTGGCCCACTGTGCCCATTGGCTCCGTGAGGTAGTGCAGGCCTTGGAGGGCATGCTGGACACTGGATCTCCCTGCCCCTGAGCCATGACTGGAACTCTCTCTAGAGACAGTACCAGTCACCTCCCACAGCCTTGAAGCTGGCTGCCGTCACGCTGCTGTCCGGACACACACTCGCCTGGGGAAGTGCTGATTGCTGTCTCACTTTAGGCCATCCTGTGTAGAGACAGCGGCTACCAACTCCACCCAGAGCTGCTGTCACTGTAGCAAATAAAGCGCTGGTTTTCCTGACGTGGCAGCACTGGTCTTGTATCTGGACGCCGTGGTGTATGCCACTGCCCAGGTTCCGTACTCACACTGGATGCCTGTCTCTGACCTTTTCATCTGACAGTATGCCTCCCATAAGTGGGGTACACGTTGCACACAGCTTAGCCTTTTCTTCATGCGATCTTGTACCCTACAGCTGAAGGCCCAACCCCATCTTATAGGTGGCCGCAGCTAAACCGAGGCTTGAGGTCACAAGAGTGGCTACACTGGGTCTGACCTCAGGTTCTCCGTTCCTAGACTTCCTAACCCTGCCTGCAGGAGGGAGGAGCCGCAGGCTTGCCTCAAGCTGGCACTGTGTAGAGCCCGATTACCATCTCCCAGAGAGCCTGTCCTCCCTGCCACTCCCACGTCCTGGGATGTGTTTGTGGTCTGGTTCCTCAGATAAAGCCAGGCTGTCAGCCCAGGTCCCCTGGCCAGAGCCACAAGCCCTGTCCCCTGGGAAGGGTGGGTGCGTCTGACTTCATCCCTCCAGTGGGCTGCTGGCCGGGTTCCTCTGCTCTGCGGTGCCAGTTGGCTTGGCTCCTGGGTTGGGAGGACAGGAAAGAAGGGCTGTGTCTTCTTCCTAGGCCTCTTCTAGCCTTGTTCCTGGAAGTCTAATGCCATTCACAGGCCACTCAGAGCTCAGGGGATATTGGGTCAGTCTGGGGTGAAAGGCATAACCCGGGTACCTAAGTGCAGCTAGACCCTGTGCTGTGGTGGTGCGGAGGTCAGCATCTTACTGTTCCATTGCGGTGCAGACAGGGTTTCTCTCTGGTGCCCTGGCCATCCTGGAACTCACTTTATAGACCAGGCCAGCCTCGAACCCAGAAAGATTCACCTGCTCTGCTTCCCAAGTGCTGGGATTAAAAGCATGCCCCACCACCTAGCAGGACCACAGCAAGTCTTATAAAGGAAAGCTTTTAATTGGGGCTGGATCACCGTTCAGAGGTTCAATCCGTTATTGTCATGGCAGAAGGCATGCAGGCGACAGAGTGTGGGAGAAGTAGCTGAGGATTCTGTGTTTGGATCTGCAGGCAGCAGGAAGAGAGTGGGCCTGGCTTCAAAGTCTATCCTAACACCAAACCACTGCCCTGTGACACACTTCCTGCAACAAGGCCACAACTCCTAGTATTGCTATTCCCTATGGGCCTATGGGGAAATTTTCATTTGAACCACCACAGTCAGGATGGCACAGTTGCGTGGATTTTGCTGACACTTGTGGGTCTATTGGTCAGGCATATGCCAGGCCTAAAGGTCAAAGCGGAGGACATGAAGGCAGTCAAGAAGTCAGTATGGCCTGCATTCAGCTTTTAACCCCAGGTAAAGCTGTTGGAAAACAAGGAATCATCCAGAAACAGATCTACCCCTGACCGTGACCCTAACCCTAACCCTAAAATAACCCTAACCCTAACCCAGGAAGAGACCTAACCCTAACCCTAACCCTAACCCTGCCCCAGACACCCGCTTGGATCCTTAGGGCTAGGGACGTGGGCAAGAACAGCGGCAGATCCTGGCCAGTACCCGGAGTCGGTAGCCGTGGGGCCTCAATTTTCCCCTTTTGAGTATAGAAAAGGACATTTCTACCAGGTGGGTTCACATCCTGCTCAAGTGGGCCTGACAGCAGGGGACAGCTGGCTGACCCCAGAGCTCTCTGCTCCTTGGCTGACCAAGTCCCTGCTACGTTGCAATAGATACAGGGAGCAGGGCAGGGCAGGTCATCAGTAGACCAGAGTGAAAAAGTACACAGCACAGACTTAGTTCAATGACTGCAGAACTTGGAACCCCCCCCCCCCCCCCCCCAAAAGTACACAGCACAGACTTAGTTCAATGACTGCAGAACTTGGAACCCCCCCCCCCCCCC